>NW_027356198.1:670321-1021789 GCF_012295235.1 Primulina huaijiensis | reverse complement strand
TGAGTACGTATGTCTGAATATAGGATTTCTTTCTCGAAAAAACCTATGAGTTATACAATAACATGGAACTTCCCTTGGTCTTTAAATACAAGTGATTGGTATTTAAGTTTGAATTCCAATATCACGCCATAACTGACTAAGAGTAATTTGGATAATTTTTTAAGTCATCTTAATTTGACTGCGGATACCACCCCCCCCCCCCCCCCTTTTTCATTTTTTCCTTGACCGAAATCTTTATATTTTATCATAATTATTGATCGACATATAATATAAATTATTTGTGAAGTCTCTTCCACGTTATTTCTTGTTTTGGTAGATTATCTATGTTCAAATTATAATTTGTTAGGGTACGTATGTGCTTGGATTTTCAAGGTAATCACTGATCAGTCGAACCAAATATAATGTTTAAGAACTTAAAAATCGAATTTTAGGTTGCATTTGGATTAAAAGATTTGGATTTGAGGAAGTATACGTCGGGATGAATTCGAAAACCACTACAATAATTCAAAAAATAAATATTTAGGTTTCGAAATTCATTGTCAAAAAGATTTGCCGAAACAAATAAGTGGATTTGTTTAAAACAGCTTCAAATCTATCAATCCAAAATACAACCCTAGATTGAATTGAATAGATCGAATTTCTCATCGAAACCAAATTAACTTTTCCGAAGTTTTACTAGTTCAAATCTAAAAAAGATTGAACCAATCAAATTGAAAAAAAGAGAAAATAAAATTTAAACTATTTGACTTGAAATTATCGAGTGTATATATATATATATATATATATATCTGATCTTCTATATATATATATATGCTGATCTTCTTGGGCATCGAATTATTAAATATATATTTCATATTTTATGTGAAAAAGTTACGTTAGCAGATATACTAATTAATCTTGGTATCAATAGATTTCTCGTCATCTCTTCTTGTTTTTTCTTAAAGTTTTGATACGTAACTACTTGTATATTAGTACTATTAATTTATTTATTTTTTGAAAGGAATGTAATATTGTTTAATTTATTGGATACAACTGACCATTTTTTTTTCTTACAGTGTAAGACACATTATCATTGTGTTGACACGAAATTTTGCTGTTCAATTTTGATTATATTTTTATTATTTGAAGATAAAGTCGATCGGAATATCTAAATTTATTATCATTCTAGCTACCCAGTGTTATATGATATGTTTTAATAGTGTAAAATTTGCAAAAAAAAAAAAATTTATTGTACATAGATTATGAATAATTAAATTTCATAAAAAAATGGAAACCTCGTTCCACAAGTACACACATATATATTATATTACAGTAATAGATTGCATGTTAGATTTTGTTTTCCCAATATAGAATATATAAGAAAAGAATTGGGTCACCGAATGAATAATTGCCCACTGAAACTGACTATTTCACCTGTGAATTTATTATTTCAAGAGCAGAGTGCCAATCAATCAAAAAATATAATAAAAAAAAATGTTTTCAATGTGCATGATTATAAACGCAAAATTACCAATTCTTAGTGCATCAATATGGAATATCATGTAAACAATCTATTTCAAATATTATAAACGCAAAATTACCAATTCTTGTTCTAATTGTTTCGTATTTATTATTTTCTGTTTTTTTGAACATAATTAATGTGTGTGCGAATAGTACGAGTAACTGTAGTATATAGTTACATGTTACAATAAGAAAATTTCGATTCCAATATTATATATTAAAGGGCTTGTTGATCGTGAAGTAGATTTAAGCAAACGTATGTAAATATCCAATAATACATTGACTGTGTAAAATTATTAATAAATTGTGTTGACTATAAATAAAGGGTCACTAACCTTAATCAAGGTATGTTTTCATGTACAATTATTTACATTATAAGTCTTGTATTTTATATATCAAATACTGACTTAAGCGTCGGAGTGGCTTCGACTCCGGACGGAATTATCCCACTTTTTTTCTTTGATACACAGTTATATTTTTTGATGGTTCGGTTCTCTTTCATTGAAGAATTTAGTTCGTAATAATCGGTTCAAGGTATTTTAATAGATGCGAATTATTTGATCGCATCAAATTTTATTTAATATCTATATTATACATAAAATTTGAGGTCTTTAGTGATCCGATTCTGTGACACACTTAATTTTTTCTAAAATAGCATATCCGTCCATTTATTTTTCTCATAACTACTATATCTAATTCACTTTAAAAATTCACATATTATTTCTGCAAATTATATATTTAGTATAATTGTAGTATTGTTATCCAAATGCTAAATAAAAATTATAATAAAATTGTATGAATCAACACAATTTATTAATAATTCATGATTTTATATATAATCAATATTATTTTACACACGCAACACGAAAATATGGTTGGGTGGTATTGATAATGTGCACGTATGCCTTTTGGGTTCCATATCTCCTACACATATTGACTTATAAAGGGTATGATCACTTTTGGTAAAATAGAATATTCATTTTTTTTTGTATAAATTAGTTCGGTGCATGAAAATTATAAATGCGGCAGAATCCATTCGTCGAGGCTAAAAGATTATTTTACTTGGAAGTCAGTTATGGCGTGAAATTAAACTAACAATACATGAATTGTTGACCTACTCTTCTAATTAAATTAGCAACCAAGGGAAGTTTCATGTTGATTTCCCACTGTAAATCTTTTGTAAAAATGCATGAGGTAAGATTGCATGTGAAAAAAAAAGGGTACATTTTGCCTCTTCTGTTTGAAATGCTTCTATCATTTTCTTTCTGTTTGAATTATGTACCTTTCAATTGTTGATAATTTTAGTCTTTTTTTCGTGTCAGTATTAATATGAAGCTGCACATGTCAACGCTACATATTGGCACTATGCTAGAAACCAAAAAAACTTTTTTTTTTATATGTTTTATATATTTTTCGTCTCTCCAAGAACATTAATTTACAAGATGAGATTGTCAAACTAGCATGTATGTAAGAGCTAATTAATGTTCAGAACAACAGCATGCAAAACTTAAAAAAAAGAATGAATTATATATTTCAATAGGTGTACGAGATGGTGGAATTAGCGAATTATTGACTAATGATTAAGACAATATTTTTTCGGACGAATTTGTTAAATAGAATATTGCAAATACGTACACACAATACTTGCTCGTAAAAAGACTGGTTAGTTATGCTTGAATCTTATTTTTTGAAGGGAGAAAACATTTTTAGGTACTATATTTTAATATAACGTAATATATCCAAGTTAAGTTAGCTCTAAAATGCGAAATGAAAACGGATGACAAATTTGGAATTTCGCACAATATTCAGCAGCTAGATAGGATAAGCATGCAGCAATGTGATTGGTGGGATTCGTCTAGCTGGAAGATTTCCCTTGCCAAAGCTATACGATTTAGTGTCCTCACAAATGATTGAATTTTTTTATTTCTGAGAAGTACTGATCAATGGCGATGGCGGCGGCGGCCAATGCCACTACCAATTACCTGGATAATTCATTGTCGCCCAATCGACGCTTGTCCTCCCCTCATTCCGCCCCAAGATTTTTAGTTATGTCTTCCAAACAAAAGGTATTTATTCTAATCTCTGCTGACTTTTTATCCTCTAAGAACTTCTTGATCTCTTAACTTGTTGATGACTCTTTCTCGAGTGGTTGGACTTTGTATTCTAAAATGGATTCGAAAAAAGCAAATTTCGAGTTTTCAACACATTCATAAACTCAAATTTCTTTTTCGACACAAATATATCATAAACGAATTTAATGATATCAGGTGAACAAGTATGATTCCGGGTGGAAAAAGGATTGGTACGGGCCCGGGTTATTCTACGAGGGCAGCGAGGAACTGGAAGTAGACGTTTTCAAGAAGATCGAGAAAAGAAAGGTGCTGAGCAATGTAGAGAAAGCGGGCCTGCTTTCCAAAGCGGAGGAATTTGGAGTCACTCTCTCCTCCATAGAGAAGCTCGGGCTTCTGTCCAAGGCGGAGGACCTGGGACTGCTCAGCCTACTGGAAAAGGCGGCGGACACCTCTCCTTCTATCCTCGCCTCCGCGGCTCTGCCCTTGCTGGTGGCGGCCGTCGCGGCGGTCGTCGTCATACCGGACGACTCGGTGGCTCTCGTGGCGACGCAAGTGGTGATCGCTGGGGCGCTCGCGGTTGGGGGTGTAGGATTGTTCGTGGGGTCAATTCTTGTAGGGGGATTGCAAGAGGCGGATTGAATGAAGGACATTATTAACATTTCCTACCAAAGGAAATATAATTTTTATATATTAGTAAAATTCAATCAAAGGCTAGCGAGAATGTATATTTCTTTAATTTTTCCAATTTGTTTCTGATATCTTCAATTTAAGACCAATGTTTTTTTTGCATTTATGTATATTATAATCAAACTTATCTACGTAATATACTACATCAATTTATTTTTTGTGAATTAATTTCTGAATTTTAAAATAATAGTTTGATTTTTTTTTTAATCAAATTTTATTTTGGAAAGTACCTCTAATGTTTAAATCCTCTTATTATTACTTCATTTGTAATTTTTGTTTACATTTGAGAATATGGACACTTTATTCAACCACCAGAAAACATGTTTCTTTGTCGATATTGATCAACATATAATATTGATTTCACATCTGATCGTTTTTTAAGATTTGATTATATAGTCAGATATCGTTCGGTTCGTTAGATGAGATGATAGATTATAGATGATGCATATGTATGAATAATAATATAATGATTTATAATTTTAATTTGTGCATAATTTAAGCTAAATATTGAAGGAAGCAAAGATAATCTGCTAATGTCTGCTCTTTGGGTTTGATGCCTTACCTTACTAATAAATTTATTTGGGTTCTTGCTTATTGTGATTGACTAGCTAGCTCAGAAGGCCCATTATAATTTTTTTGGCCCAATTGGCCTAAATTAGGCCCAATCTTCTTCTCCGTCCTCTATCCTCTCTCGAGCCTCTCACGCATAGTAGTACTAGTTTCTTTACCATCAACACCTTCGACAAAAAATTAAGGTATGTTCGAATCTGTTTCATTTTTCTTCATTCTGAAAATCTTTAGTGTAAGTATAAAACTTGAGCTTGCATTAAACCAACCAGATCCCATTTGCCAAAAACTCTTTTACATTGATTAAACCATTAAATCCCTCTTCTCAAATTCGTTCGCCCTTACCGGAACCCCCCCAAAGTTCCAAATTTTAGTTTATTGTTGTTGGGTTCAAATAACATGTTTTGTGATTGTGGAGCAGAATAACATAGGGGAATCGAGGAATTGAAGTAAGCAATTCACTTTCTGAACCTTGAGTTATAGTTAAACAACCTAATTTATACCTTTGTTTTGGGATGTAGGATGTGGTGGTAATATGGAAATCAAACATTAGGATGTCGAGAAATGGGTTTGGTAAATTTGGATTTTAGTTAATTACAAGTCCTGAAAAAATGAAATAAGCTTTAAAGTTAAGGCTTACATACTGGTTATTAGAGATTACGGTTTTGTTTTTATTAAACCGATTTTTTTGTTCCTTGTGATTTTTAAATCACGGGGTTGGTGCATTCCGTGATTTCATGTTATTTAATAGTGTGCTAATTGGGAAAAGTATTTCCTTAAGTCAAACTCTTGTCACACTATTCTTATTTAGATTATGAGATTGTGGGAAATTGGACGTCTTTTGAAACAAAAATTATCTGATGAGATTATTTAGAGAGACATGTATTTTTTAAAACATCTATATAAATTCATAGTTTCCTCATGTGATTCACGTGAGGTAATCCAGGCTCTGGAAATTATCCTTAACAGTGGAAGCAATCATATAAAAGTGAAGCTCCATTGGAAGTTTTTGCAGCTAAGGGAAATAAACCATGAATGCTCCTGATCGTTACGAGCGCTTTGTCGTTCCTGAAGGCGTTTCCAAGTAATCTAATGTCTACCTCTGATTGAATCACAACTTTCATTTTTCTCTTGATAGTCACACTGATTTATGTGTTGCCTTGCTGAATTTTATGACTTTTTTTTCTCCAAATTTTAAAAAGGGTTTCGTACGAAAGGGACACCAAAATCATCAATGCAGCATCATTTACCATCGAGCGAGAGGACCACACCATTGGAAACATCCTCCGCATGTAATGGAATTTGGCCCCTTTTCTGTAATTGAATATTTGTTCAACTTTACTCAAAACCCTAGTTTGAAGGCCCTGGTTTTTCATGCGAGATACAACTTAGGCAGCTGCACAGGGATGAAAATGTGCTCTTTGCTGGCTACAAGTTGCCTCATCCCCTCCAGTACAAAATCATTGTCAGGGTATGTGCTTATATTGTTTTGGGTTTAGTTTTCTATTCGTTGTTCTTGTGATCATTGTAGAAGGAAGTGATTTATGAGTGGTATCTGGTATTGGACCCAATTATGAGGCAATAACGGTATATCATGTTATTTAGTCTTGCCCTGGCCCTGTAAATAGGACATTAGGGAGGTGTATATTCGCAGATTTCCTACTCCAATTAATGTGAATTGATTTTAGATTACAATTTAATGGTTACTTGTAGATCAGTCCTGTTGGATGCAGTGTTTTAAATTTCAATTCGACCAATCCCCCATAGTTTTACTTGAGATATCTGTGTTTACAAGGAACGAGTTCTAGCAGTCATTTTCACATCATGGATCAAGTTGGTTTGTGCCTCAATCTTGATTCAAGCTCTAAGTAGTCTTCTTCTTGCAAACATCTTGTAAACAATAAACACAGTTATCGTCTTCGTAAAGTTGATTCTACTTGGTCACCCTTGAGGAAAAGTATCGTCATCGTGTTGGTTCTTGTACATATGCGTATTGTTTTAATAAAATATCCGCGACTCCCTCTCCAGTTGACAAACCTTGGCATTTGTTGTTAAGGCAGGACCATTTTTAACAAGCTCAGATATTTACATGCAACTTAACTAAGAATTTCTTTAATTGATGAATTAATTATTATATTGTGTTTTGCAACTTTCATAATTGTTATTGAGGTTAATGTTTCAACCTTTGCTTGATTTTTGTTTCTTATCATCTAATTTGTTTATATGCTTGTCATCATTGTTTCGGTGAAGGGAATGCTGTCCAGCTTTTGAATACTAATGTCAAACTATTGGAAGAACAAAAATATATTCTTATCTATGCATTATGTATATCCCCAACTTCCAGATTTTTCATCTTGCAACTTGTTCTCTGGGTTTCAAGGTTACTGAAAGTCTCTGACTGCTTGCCATGCTAATATCTGTAGATCCACACAACGAGCCAATCTTCCCCCATGCAAGCATATAATCAGGCTATCAATGATCTGGATAAGGAGCTTGATCATCTTAAGAATGAATTTGAGGTATTGTTAGATTACATGATGTCTGCAATATATATTTGGGTAGCAGAGCCTGAATGCAACATGTCTGAAGTCTACTGTCTGTTACTATCTGCGTTAACTCTAGAAGCTATGCTGGTAATACTTTGAAGGAATGAAATATTAATTGCATTTTATAATCCTAAATTTGATGTGAATTAAAATGACCCTGGATATCTATTGTCAAATTTCTTGAATATTTGGAATTATTGGTGTATAATTGTCTAGACTCTAGCAGCATAAAAGAGCAATTTGAGTTTTGCTCAACTTGTTTCAAAGTCTTAAGCACATTAAGCTGCATTTGGATCGATGAATTTGAAGATAAAGGATTCCAAATCCATAAAAAAAATAGTCGTCATTTTGTTTGAGTAAATCCACTTAACAATAGATTTTAAATCCCGATTAGTTATTTTTAGATCCTTGTGGTGTATTTCAACTTCATCTTAATATATAATCATTTCAAATCCTTCCTTCAAATGGAATCAAAATCCCCCAATCTAATTTGTGCAATCTACTCTTGTTTACATAGTTCTCCCACAAGTGTGTTCTGTCATTCACTTTTTTGTAGATGGAGTTGGCGAGGCACACTGGGAAGCAGCCAAGGGAGTATTAAGCTGCATGGCAATTGCCAGTGAATGACCTTGTTGCCTGCTGTAGTTGGAAATTTAGACTAGTGTGATTTTAAACTCGTAACCCAAAACTGTTTTAACAGGAGTTTGCAAGCAATCGTCCATTTGTCCTTGTTACTTTTGTTCGTTCGGGCACAAAATATAGAATGAACTTTAGTTTGTTGTGCATAATTAGTACAATACGTATAAAATACTTATGTATACTTGGTTGGCTACATATATAGAAAATGGTTAACTTAAAAAGAAAATAAAGGTTATTTAATAAGGAAGCAAGAAGAAATGGTCATCAGCCAACCAAATTCCTCCATTTTTTATTCAACGCTAATAAGTTAAGGAGATTAAGATGTGATAATGGTACCTCGTGTTTGGTGGATAACAATGTTTTGGCTATAAAAACGCAAGACCAATGATGGAGCCAGCTAGCAAGCAAATTTAGGGCACACCCAAAAGGATCCTAGGTTGTGTTTTGTTGTCGTATTAATGCATCGGCGCATGTCATGTTGTTAGAATCGCAAACACCCCATTTTGTGAAGACATGACCCCTTCATGCCCAGAATTATGGGTTCATGCATCTCCCATCCCCTCGTCTCTTTCAATTCCTACAAATACTAATTATAACAATTTCTTATATTTAATATTGTAAAGATAATTGACGACCTTACATAATAATTGGTGCGTGTAATTTTTTACTTAAATTCGATGTTACAACCAAAATATTCTTTTGTTATATCAATATGTTGTGACTTTTTTAATTACTGAAGTCAAAAATAGAGAATGAATGTTCGAAATTAATTAATATCTAAGACATATCACAAATCATTTTGTACCAAATTAAAATTAATTTCAAAAATTTTATAATTGAATACAATATTGAGATAAGAACATGATTATGCATAAGAAGAAAAATGAAGATGGAAGGTACACAACACGCATTATGGGTGTAACATGCTCACATGGCTTTGCACATGCCTACGCTTTCAGGACACTATTAATAAAAATCTCGAGAGAATACGGACTGACTATTGTCAACTCAATCCCTCTATTTTATATGACGAGACAGACCGGCTAAACAGACCTAAGCCGTGTTTTACTGCTCTACTTCAAATTTAACAACAAAAAAACAAAAGTGCATTGTATGGTCCTCAAAGTGACTGGATATTCAGTATTCATTGCTTACAAGGCTGTATATATAGAAGACATGCATGCACTCAGACACACATGCATAGTTTCTTGATTTTATCACATACAATTTATCGTAAGAGGAGGAGCTAGAGCCTAGACATGAAAGAGAGGAAGCAAGAAATGATGAAAGAAAGAGACGATAGGCGCTCAAAACATATATTTAATGTTCATTGCAATAAAGGAAAGAGCACCAAGTTCAAGAGAAGCTGTTTCAATGCTGAAGAAGATGGTGCTTCTTCTGCTATACTTCTACTTGCTTGCGTCGTTTGCAACACTACCCCTTCCCCCTACTGAACTTTCTCATTCAGTTCTTAATTTCTTTCATTTATGTATGTAGGTGTCTTTGTTTAATTTCAGTCAATTATAATCACTCAAATCTTTAAAAAACGCAGTTCTATGCTTTCAGCTCTCGGATAAAAGGATATCTTCATCGAGAGATAATTAAGTAACATTGATTGGGTTAGTGGAAGGATGCATTTGTTGTAGGTTTGAATAGGATTCGAATTTCGATAATAATTTAAAATCAGAAAATATCGATATCTATCACTCCAATCTGATAAAAACACGCTCTAAATCCTAGGATGGTGACTAGAACAACATATCTGCATCTTGAATTAGGCCACATCGTAAAGCATCCTCTCACCTGTGGTCGTAACAACCATAATGAGCTATGAACCAGCTTTTAAATTTATGCACTCATCATAAATTTGTTCAAGAGGCCATGGCTTTGAATCACAAAGTATGGAAACAAGAACTAGCCTTCATGCTCCCACAAAACACGTCGAGCTTAGTTCTCGCATACTACACGTCGCCCATGTGCAATCCGAGCATAGATTCCCCTTGTTTTTATAAGCAGACACGATGCCACTAAAAACCCAAAAAAACTAACACACGCCAATATGAAAAATGAAAGCATGATACAATGAGTACCACTGCACATATGCTGCCCTGTTCTTGAGCCTTCTCTGTCGTAGATGTACCCAATAATTCTCACGGAAAGTACATATGATCCAAGAGGACTAGCGATAGCAATGGTGTTGAATATAGTCCCCATATGCTGAATGCCAAATATCTCAAAAGTTATGGTGGGCATCAGGGACCACTGTGAACCGTAACAAATGCCAACTAATACAGAACCGATGTATAAATTTCCCGGAAAACCGGACCCGATAATTAAGTGGCCTGCAGTCATGGTGGCTAGAGTAAGAGTCATGAACAACGGTCTTGCCCAACCTTTTCCATGCACGAAAATATCGGACACATATCCAGCACCAAAACGGCCCAGAAAATTCCATATGCTCCACAAAGAAACCAATGCACTCCTCTCTCCTTCCGTGTAGCCAAGGGACTCTCCGATTTGGCTCATATTGTTTATTGTTGCTAATCCCGAACCCATCCCACACATCATTGCGATGAACAATAACCAAAAGTTCAGAGTTCGCATCGCTTGTATTGGATTTAGTTCTTCACCAAAATTCAAACTATCCTTAGAGGTTGTAACCGTAAGTTGGACTCTGGTGTTTTGAATTTCTGCGGGTTTTTCTGCTGGTTCTATAGACTCAGGGTCATTCAGTAACGGGGTTGTTGATGAAGAAAGAGTTGGTACTGAAGCATCTTTATGTGCTTTAAACAAAAAATAAAGAGGTGAGGAGAGTATGATGAAGAGAACAGCTAAGGTCAAAGAGCGCATCCATTGAGACAGAGTTAACATGATGTCCACAATAATCAAGAACATAATATATGCTGCAACAATCAGAGAAATCAACGAGAAACCATTCAAGTATCCCTTCTCATCCTTAGATTGTGCGTGATGGACTCTGACAAAGCACATAAGCACAAGGGAAAGAAGAGTTGGTAACAGTGCAAGCATCAACAAGAAAGTGCTCGGTTCCCCTTTAAATAAAGTCTGATAGAATTGTATGAGCACCGCTCCACTTATACCAAGAAAACCCTGCCAAGCAAAATGGTTCGCTTGAGAAACAATCAAATTCAATAGGGATAATAAAATTAACAAATGTTTCATGTTCAAGGAGGTCATTTTGAGGCATTCCAAGTTTCTACATCAGTACAAATAGTAAACAATGCACCCAAGATGAATTATAGATCACCTTGTGGTTATTCAATCCTAGTCTCAAGCATATTTACAATTTATTGGTGAGGAAAGAAATACGTTCAGAAATAAAACATTTTGTCCATTGTATCATCGGCATCAAATCACACGCTCAATCTGACAAGAAAATTTATCATTATTCTGTGATGCATCATGGAAAAACATAAACATCATGTACAATGATACTCAACAACCTACAGCAACCGTTTCAAACACAGGATGAAGGGGAAAAGGAGCAACACAAATACAAAAAAATGCATTAATTAAAAGACACCCACTTTTCATCATTGTCCAAATCAACCTTTATTTTTTTGACACACAAGAATTTTCATAGCAAATCATACTCACAAACTCACCTGGCAGATTACACAGTTAAAAAAGCATACTCTTTGCTGCAGTTGATACCACTTCAAAAGCAGTACTAATTGCAAATGCATCACGTTTTCTTTAGCATGTTAATCTGCAAGTGGAGTAAAAGTTTTGTGGCTAAGTAGTGATGTTCATTTAAAAAACTTGGCCGCAAATTTGATAGTTAAAAACATATGCCCCTGGACCAATGAAAATGACAAATACCCAAAAGAGTGCTACTGTTCTTTATATTTTCAGAAGAAATTTTTAATTCAAGATTTATGCCAACGAGTAATTTTAAAAGGTTTTAACGGAGAAAGCTTCAAAATTGTATGAACAAAAGATTTTCAGAAAATCAAAGGACAAAACTCATTAAAAATATAGTGGGCGTTTCAGTCCATATCTTTAATCCAACTGGTGATTCGTTGTATGTTTATTATATGCATAAATAACACGAGTGATTAATATAAATTCAGAAATATTCCATACACCTTAGTCATTCATCTACAATTGAAATGTAAAATAGAATAGAGTTAGTAAGTAATCTGAACGGGCATCGTGGTATGGATAAGCTAAGCACCATGCAGAGTTCAAACCCAATTAAATTATCCAGGTTGACCATGCACAGTAGCCAAATTTGATACATTTTAATCCAACTGGAACATATGATGATCATCAAATAAAAAATATTGTGTACCCATCATTATCTGATTCCTTTCATCTTTCAATTATTCTTCCCCCGTTTTTTCCCTATCTGGTTGGACTTCAAAAGCCAAAAATTAATGAAAAATAAAAACATCATTTAGGTTTGTTTATGCATTTTATTCGATCCTTGATTCAGGTTATCTCCTGCTTATATCGGTAAATAGCATTTCGGTGCAAGTTTGGTTTTTTTTCTTTTCAATCTGCTTTCCAAGCTAATCATAACTTCAGAAGATTGCTAAATTTAAACAAAATAGAAAATTAACCTTCATAATACCGACAATCGTCCCGCTGTAATTGGGAAAATTCTGTACAGCAGTCACAACGTTCGCAGTGTTGAAGAACGTCTGAGCATGTGCGGCGAGGAACATGAACAGGCACATGAAGGGAACCTGCGGCCGGGGAATAGCTCCGGTGACGGCGAGCCATATGAAGAAGTACCCCGCGAAGCACTGTATCGCACCGGCAGCGTGGACCATCCATGGCCCGCGGAAGTGAGACCGTTGCCCAGGACGGTTGACGGCGGAGTACAGAATCCCGGAGAGGACTCCGACGTTGGCACCGATGTCCTTAAAGACGGAGATGGTGTCGAGCGTTGATTGATCGTAGCCTTGACTCGATTTGAGGAGAGGAGAGTAGATTCCGAAAGCATAGGATGCACCGCAGCTGCACTGAATCCAAATGCTGGCCACCACCGCTGCCCATTTGCTGCTGACGGCGTCCATTAGCTTAGCTTCCCAGATATGAAAATGAAATTATATTAATCACGTTCGTTCTTGCGTGGAGAAGGGATCGCCAAGTGGCACTACTCTTCCTATCGTTTTCCACCAAAATCTTTCCACCCACCAACTTTAAAATGAAATTACCAGATTGTTTTTTTAACCTGATTTTAATTTTAGTTAAAACAACTCAAAGAAAATAAGTGAAATTTATTGATGTTATAGATCAGTCTAAATTGGTTATGTTTGACTCATATGTCTGTCTGTCATTATTTAATGATGGATTGTGACGGGTCGTAGATTGACCGTAATACTAATTCGTTTTGATCATCTGAATGAGTTAAATCCACTAGGTTGGCTCATCCTAAGCTGTGCTACTTGAAATAATTAATAACGGGTATTAGGTGAGAAGGCTGCCTATATCATATGTGCTTTCTATTGTACAAGGGATTTATGTTTTGTCAAAAACATGTGCGAGACAGTCTCACAGATCGTATTTTGTGAGACGAATATCTTATTTGGGTCATCCATGAAAAAGTGTTATTTTTTATGCTAAAAGTATTACTTTTTATTGTGAATATCGATAGAATTGATTCGTTTTATAGATAAAGATTCGTGAAATCGTCTCACAAAAAACTTAATCTTATTATTATTATTTTTTTTAAAAAAAAAAAAAGAGGGGTTATTTTGGTCGTTTGAATCACTATGATTGCGAGGTGCCACCTTGCTCGTCCGGCCCTGATTTATTAATTGTGGGCCAAGAGTCGGGAAATGCAATTATTAAGCAACCAATTTCATCCGTTCAAAAAATAAAAATAAATAAAAATAAAAACAAAAATAAAAACAAAAACAAAAACAAAACAACCAAATTCATCGTATCTTTTGTTCTGCTCTCCATCTTTGTATGATTGAAATTCATATATATTTTACTTCTAAAAATTTATATCATATTTCTAAAAAGATTCAATTTTTATTCTTGAGATAACCAAAAAAATTTGTTCTCTCTTTCCAATTTATCATCGGTTTCCACTAAAACCATTCGTTTCGTTTTATGAGCTAATAAAAGATATCAAGGATAATTTTGAATTTGATTTTAATTCTGAGTGAGTTCAAAAATAAATATTTATGTTGTTTTCTTTACAAATTAATATGTATAGTTCGAATTGATGTGAATCAATGATAGTATAATGCCAATTCTTTCCTTTTTTAAAAAATAAAATAAAAATAAAATTATGGGTATTTTGGGCTTTTATCTCACTACGATTGGTGGGTTCAAATCCATGCAATTTTTCATCAACTTTCTTACAGGCCCATCTGATTGGCCCAGTCTAACGAATTGCACCCCGCTGTTTTTCCAGGACCACCCATACACGTTCTCGTCTATAAACAACTTGTGTGCAAATTTGTCCATTCACAATGAAAAACATTTATCCTTTTATTCAGACCAAACAAATTATACAAAGAAAATTAAAATATAGATTTTCAACTTGTTTTGTTAAGAAAGTAGTTGGTCCAGACAACATTTTGGCAAGAACCCACTAGTATACAGAGAGTAAGGTGAGGTCTACACTAGATTATTCGTTATTTTGACCGTCTCACATGGCAATTGGGTGAGGCGAGTTTTCGACCTGACTCAACTAATGAAACATATTAATTCTCATGGTAGGCATGAATCGAATTTACTATCTTATGAATATAGATTAGCGACTCATATTTGATCATTCCTTTTAATTATTGATTTTGACTAGNATAAACGCAATTGTATTATTGATTTAGATGGCATCATGCATGACGCATGGGCCAACCCACAATTAAAAAATATTAGAATTTGATTCTAACATTTTTTTTATCTAAAATTTCTCATATCTTATTTCATACATATATTTTAAGTTATTTATATTGTTGTTGTATTTTTATTTGTAGGTAAAAACAATATATTTTCAAAAATATAAAAACTATATGTATGCAAGTGTGACAAAGTAATGCAACTGTAAATCGTCGATCGAGTGAGATAATACATGTTCTTAACCAAGTTATAATTAGCAATAAAATGATATTATCGAAGCTTTAATTGCTTATTTAATGTGTAAGCAGACAAGTGTAATTTCCCTCGACCACACCAATATATATCGTATGTTAATTAATCATTTCTGTAAAATTGTATGTCAGAAGTCAACTCTTTTGACTTTCGTGTAGGTGTTCATCGGGAACGTCAAATTCCCCGAGTAAGCGTAGAAAATGACCCAAAAAAAAGAAAGAAATATATTGATGCATCGTATCTCTAAAAGTTGGTAAACGGCCAATTATTTTCTTATTTAAAAAAGACTTTATTTATTTATTTTCTTATTGTGTTCTTATTATAAATGAAATTTGGTGTATATTGAATGCTATTTGCCTCTCGAAAAGCAGACTAATCTATGTATTTAAGCTTCTGTTCTACTTTGAATAGATTTCAACTATAAAAACTTTGAACAGTTTGGATGCATTTGAGTTTCAATATGTCTGAAACTAAGAAATCCTTTTTGGGTTGACAACAAATCTTGATTTGGTCGGCCCAGTCATCATTTTCTACCGTCAAAAAATGGGAATTTGTCTATCTTCTGTAATCGATTTTCCCATTTAAAACAAGGTCTTCTTGTTGTCATTCTAATCGTGTTTGGCATCATGGGAAGCATTCATTTCTTGACTTTAATTTGCTTCTTGATGCTGCTGCAGTTTCTTGATCTTTGTTTTGCTCTCCCTTTATGTACTGATTCAAGTAGGTCTTAATTAGTTCCGAGTTTCAACTGTTTCATTAAATCTTGAACGATATAGTGTTGAAGTTTACATCTTAATGGTTATGGTATTGCAGGAGCACCCTTTACTTCAAACTCAAGTCTGGATTTTTGTCCTTACAATGGATCCACATGCTGCAACTCGGCTCAAGATTTGCTGTTGAAGCAGCAATTTGAATCTATGAACATTTCAGATTCTTCATGTGCTCCCCTTCTCAAATCTATCCTTTGTGCGGTGAGAACTCATCGAGTTTTTATTTCGTACCAAATTGTAGATTCTGAAATTTTATTCATTCTATATCTTAACAAAATACCCATTTGTATTGAGTTTTATACTTTCTGCTATAGTCTGAAGATGATAGAATCGTAAGTTGAATGTTCGCTATCTGTCATTTACAGAGGTGTGATCCATTTTCAGCCCAACTCTTTAGAATCGACGACATCCCTAGACAAGTTCCGGTTTTGTGCAACTCCACTATCTCACCCAATTCACCACAATCTAAGCAAGAAATTATCAACTTTTGTTCACAAGTATGGAATACTTGTCAAAACATATCCATGTTTGATTCACCCTTCGCAACTGGACTACAAGGTCGAGTTGGAGCACCGACCAGCTCAAACATTACAAAGCTGACTGATAACTGGCAATCGCAAACTGATTTTTGTGATGCATTTGGTGGATCATCTGATGATAATTCGGTATGTTTTGATGGCAAACCAGTCAATTTGACCAGTGTAGAAACTCCCACGCCTCCCAATGGTATGTGCCTAGAAAAAATTGCAAATGAATCTTACCTAAACATGGTTGCTCATCCTGATGGCTCAAATCGTGCCTTTTTCTCGAACCAGCAAGGCAAGATCTGGTTAGCGACAATACCTCAACAGGGCTCGGGTGAAACGATACAAATCAATCAAGAATCTCCGTTTCTCGACTTGACTGATGAAGTTCATTTTGATACACAGTTAGGAATGCTTGGTCTAGCATTTCATCCAAAGTTTGTAGAAAACGGGCGTCTCTTTGCCTCGTTTAACTGTGATAAGTCAACGAATACGAAATGTGCAGGAAGATGTGCATGTAACTCGGATGTGAATTGTGATCCTTCAAAACTAGTGGGCGACAGTGGAGCGCAGCCTTGCCAGTATCAGAGTGTTATTGCTGAGTATTCCGTTAACGGTACCGCATCTCAGCCATCCTCGGTACGAATCTTAACTCGAGATTCTTTACATGTACACATTTTTATTTTGAATTTTTATTAAGAAATTTTGTTTTTTTTTATCAGGCAAAAAGTGCCAGCCCTTTGGAAATCAGAAGGATTTTCACTATGGGACTTCCTTTTACTTCACACCATGGGGGACAAATTCTTTTTGGACCTAAAGATGGATATTTGTACTTCATGATGGGAGATGGAGGGGGTATTGGAGATCCACTTAATTTTGCACAAAACAAGAAATCTTTGCTTGGAAAGATATTGAGGTTCGATGTTGATAACATACCAAGTGAGTTACTATTTCATACGCCATGCGATATTATAATTTTTTCATTTTTGTGACTGCTCATATGCTATATCTTTTTAGTTCAAAGTGGATTTAGAATCTCAATCTATAGCATGATGGAAGCTTTTATCATTTGGCGATACTTAATCAGAAGTTGTTCTAGTAGAAATTTGAATATAATATTTATCATCAAATTATTTTATCTCATCCTCTGATTTTCAGGTGCAGATGTTGTTAATCAGCTTGGTTTGTGGGGAAACTATGCAATCCCAAATGACAACCCGTTTGTCGAAGATAAAGAACTCGAAAAAGAAATATGGGCTTTAGGACTTCGAAATCCTTGGCGCTGCAGTTTTGATTCCTCAAGGCCTTCTTATTTTGTATGTGCAGATGTAGGGCAGGTATATTGCATGGTTTCCTTCGAAAATTTTAAATTTCATGGTAGCTCATTTACTATTTATCTTTTGGGAATGGCATAGGGGTTTAAATGTTATTAATCATGCAATAGGATCTATATGAAGAGGTTGATTTGATCACCAAGGATGGAAACTATGGGTGGCGCAACTATGAAGGCCCTTTCACCGGTGTAGCCCCCCAGTCGCCGGTTGGGAATACTTCAGCCGATGCAATAACACCAATATTTCCTGTTATGGGATATAATCACTCTGAAGTCAACTCAAACCAAGGCTCAGCATCAATAACAGGGGGCTATTTTTATCGGTCCATGACTGATCCATGTATCAACGGAAGGTTCGATTGCAACCGCCCACAAGATCCTCTGTTACATACTCTGCTATATACAATTAAGTCCCGATGAATCACTCCACATGTAGTAGTATTACAGCAAATGTCACAAAGTCATGTATACTATGCGAGGCACATCCTTTTCACTATGTTTTCTTTGCAGGTATTTATATGCAGATCTGTATGCAAGTTCTATATGGACAGGATTTGAAAATCCGATAAACAGTGGAAACTTCAGCAGCAGCAAGATCTCTTTCACTTGTGCCAATGACTCTCCTATGAGCTGCAGTTTTGCTCCAAACAGTCCAATTCTTGCTCTGAGTTACATCTTTTCGTTCGGGGAAGATAATAATAAGGACGTCTATCTCCTGACTAATAGCGGGGTTTACAGGATTGTTCGCCCAAGTCGTTGCGAATACACTTGTGCCAAGGAAATCGTGGAGTCTCCAGGTTCCACTTCTCCCCCTCGTTCGAAAGGAGATGTGCTTCAAGGTCGATATATGGTATTAATGGCTTTTATCTCATTTTTATGTTTGCTTGTTGTAAATTTTGGCTAGCAGAATAAGGAACAATGTGACCCACTGGAGCGAATGAGTAAGTCTTGTAAGCATGCATGAAAGTGTAACATTGGAGCTTTTGAGTATGATAATCTTACATGTTTGAAGTTAGATTTATTTGCAGTTGTCACGTGCGCATTAGTTACTTGCTACCAAATATATTTGTATATACAGTGTAAAATGAGGATTTTATGTTATATATAGAGACTATGTTGTTGGAAAATACCTTCTATAGTTCTGAAACAATAAAATTAAATTAAATTAAATTATATAAATTATTAATATTGAAGATTTTATACAAGTGTATCCGAAGTAATTGGCCGGGGATTTGAGTGTATTTTTTTATATACATGCATACATACATAAATTTTCCTACGTGATGCGAGTTATATATATAACAACAAACATGTTCTTTACAGGTAATGCGCATTATTACAGATACAATAATAAAAATTTTGATAATTTTTTTATATGATATCGGTCATATGCCTTCTGTGAAAAAGAATATATCATTTATTTTCCACACTGTATCAGGAAATGGATATGGATTTATCAAAAAAAGATATTCCAAACTTGCCAATAACTCAATAATTTCTTAATAGTTGGACATTGGATTAAAACATGATGGATTTTCAGACTTATTTCTAGTTTCTTGATCCTTGGGAATCCATTCTATTCAACTCTATTACAAGTTCTTCATGATTCTCTCGAGCAGCTGCGGCAGCTACATTGTTGGTCTCTTTTGCCTGTACTTCGAGAGCGTGAATCAGACTTTGAAGGCACTCCTCCGGGCCTTCCTTTGCGGACTTTGGCATTAGAATCTCGGCGACATCCGCCGGCGTGATCTTAACCTTCTCCATCAACTCCTGAATGGATCCGAACACTGGATGCTCTTCGAGATTCAGGTAATTCTTTGCAAGAACCTTGAATCCCTCGAATTTACAGTAGGAAAACTCGATATGCTTGTCCATTCGACCCCGTCTTGTGAGAGCCGGATCAAGCTTCTCTACATGGTTGGTTGTGAACACGATTAGTCTCTCCCTTGCACAGGATGACCACAGTCCATCTATAAAGTTCAGCAGCCCGGATAGGGTGACTTGGCTGCCACTCTCAGCTTCTCTGTCTCTACGAGAACTCGGTTTCTTGGTTATTTCGGTATCTGTTTCACCAGATTTCTCCATTTTCTTCTTCCTTTCGCCTGTTAAATCCAGCGAGCAGTCTATATCTTCGATCACTATGATAGACCTACTCGTCGTCTCCGCCAGAAGCTTTCTCAGCTCAGTGTTATTTTTCACTGATGTAAGCTCAAAATCGTAAACGTCGTAATCCAGGAAATTCGCCATCGCAGCAATCATCGTTGATTTCCCAGTTCCAGGCGGGCCATACAGTAAATAACCCCTTTTCCAGGCCTTCCCGATCCTTTTATAGAAATCTCTACTCTTGGTAAAACTCAAAAGATCCTCGATGATCTCCTCCTTTTTCTCCTGCTCCATCGCAAGAGTTTCAAACGTAGCCGGATGCTCGAACGCAATATGACTCCAATACGACTTACTATGGCCATTTGTGTACAGCCTCCTCTGCCTGCTTCTTGCTTGGATACGATCCTTTCCTGTCTTCATGACATGCTCCAAATACGACTCGGTTATCAATTTCTTGTATCGTCTGTGGAATTTAAGCTTGTAATATCTCTTCTCCGGCTCCCGGTAGTAAGGAAAAGAGGTTGTCTGTGGAGGACTCGGAACTTTACCCGAAATCCACACCACTTGAGCTCCATTAAACTCATCGGTAGTTTTCTCATTTTCATCCATGCTTAAAACTAGCTCAGCTTCATTCTCTTTAGCCATCTCTGCTTTGAGTTTTTTAGCATCTTTGGATGAACTGATACTAAGATAGGCCTCAACCATGCCATAGGCTTCGTGAGATTTCATATGGCTGCCTATGTATTCGTGGATGGAAATTTGAATGGTAGGATTAAAGAATCCAGAGATTCTGCGGCCACTTCTCTCGAAGTACAGCCGGAGCTCCGGGGGACAGTACCTTCGGATCAGGTCCCAGAAAAAGACAAACGTTAGGACCGCCGATCCAAAGGTTCTCCACGTCTCCGGCGTTATTTTGGTCGGATTCATGATCACCGTGATTGATTTCTCTTCGTTTGTTGTTGCTCTGATTCCCTCGCTTAAAAAGGCACGTAAGTCGTCACAGGTCTCCAATCAAGTCCACTCTAAGTTAATTCAATGATTAAATTATTTATTATTTGTTCCAAACTATAAGCTTAAATCATAAAGTATGATAAGCTCATAATACTTATAATAAAATATTAAAAGTAGCGATTGAAAGTTTCAAAATAAAAAAATAATTAATTAAATTATTTTTGGGTTGAATTTTACTTAAAAATCTATATTGGAAATTGTGTATTAAAAAAAATTTCAATTTATGCAACTTTTCAAGCCAAGCAAATTTAATTGTAATCTAGCATAGCATAAAGGGCGATATAGTAAAAATGTACGTGTCCATGTATTTTAAAATTTTAATTAAATTTACAGAAATCTTTATAAAGAAATTTTGGATATGCTGCTGGAAATTTTGGTGAAAATTTAACCACAAAATAAAATAAATTGTTGAGTGAGTCTCATGTGAGACCGTCTCACGGATCTTAATTGCTGAGACGGGTCAACCCTATCCATATTCACAATAAAAAGTAATATTCTTAGCATAAAAAATAATATTTTTTCATGGATGACTCAAATAAAAGATCCGTCTCACAAATACGATCCGTGATACCGTCTCACACACATTTTTGTCTAAAGAGTGTTGTTTAATTTCGGTTGAGATTTCGATCCAAAATTTAAAATTTAGGACGATGTGGTGGTAGGTGGATTGAACTTTTTCTTCTATGTCCCACGTACATGTTTGCTTACATAAGCCAGACCCCTATTTTCGCAACGTAAGCACGACCAAGTCCCTTTTTACAGAAATACCCTCGGTTCCAACTACTGCTGCAATAAATAAAATAAATAATTGATCGTTTCCTTCTTTCAGTATTTTGTACTTTGATGAGATTGAAACTTAGAAATAATTCGACTCTTAGTTTAAAAAACATGGATTATCTAAATCTATATATATAATTCACATGAATTTTATCCAATCGATATGGTACAACGAACACACCTCTCTTGTACACATGAATGAACATTTGGAGCGTAAAATTTACAAATGATCCAACTATGGGAATAATGAGTGACCTAACTATGAACAATTTAATACATAATGGTAGAACTTGAGCTCTGATACCATGTTAATATGTATACAGATCATGTTATGTTAATTTAAAATTTATATGAAAAAGGCATTATACTCGGTGTTAAAAAATTCAGAGCCATCGTCTGACCTAATGGTCTGGATTTGTGTTTGAAAATGAGTTGAAACAAAACCAAAGAAAGTTTTTTAGATTCGAAGAGTATAAGATTTAAATTGCATCAAAAACACCTACGTACACCTCGAAAAATCATCTAACAATGGTCAAAAAAATACTTAACACTTTCATGAGTGGTTGTAAGATATGAACCACACATGTCCATGTGGACAAGATGAAAACATGAGGGGACGTATGTCTCTTAACAGAAGGAAAGGCATCTTGAGTTTTCTTGGCAATGTGACATGTATGACAGTGTTGTGTGAATTTGCTTTGTGAAATAAAGGGAAAAAACTGTAAACGATCAACCGATGTATGACAAAATCTTTTGTGCCAAAGATCAATGTTACTATTCAATTGAGAAGAAACATTACGAGTAATTAAACGTTTTGACTCAGGAGTAAGTAAAGTACATGATGAATTATTTATTGAATGCTTGGGAGCTGCGAGAGATAATGAACTTGCAAGGTAATACAAGTCATCTTTAAGTCTATAAATCCTCATTATCCTCGCAGTCAAGACTTCCTGAAATAAACAAAAGGATGGATAGAACACAACACAAAATTGGTTGTCTTTGGTGAATTAGGAAATGGACAGAAGATTAAAGTTGAAATCAAAGACATGGAGCACTTTGGTTAATGCACAAAATGATGACAGCTAAATAGAGCCATTATAAATGATGGGGTAGAATTACCATTTGGTTGGTTAACTGATCCAGTGAAAGAGAGACATGGTTGAAGGTTCTGAAGTCAAGTAGATGTACCTGAAATATGAGTATTCGCACTACTATCCAATATATGTTCATTAGCAGCCGAAATGGACATCAAACTAGTGATCATACTTGCTAAGTTTGCCAATGGTGGAGAATTTATATTTGAATTCTCAATGAGTCTCAGAATTTTTGCATATTGGATGTGGGTAAAGTGTGCTCCAGATGATGGAATAGACTGTTATTTAGTAGTAGTTGCAGATGTATCACTGACCGAGTTGTGGGCAAAGGCTCTCATATTCCTTGAATTGGGCTTAAAATTTTTGTTTTGAGGGAATTTTCTGTGCAGCTTGTGCCCTTTAGGGTAACCAATTAAACGAAAACAATTTTCCTCTGTATGTCCTGGTACAAAGCAATGATCACACTTGACTGGATCTAAATGGTTGGAGGATGAAGAATAAAATGTCGTTGTGGGAGCATCTGTGATGGGTTGGAAGACTAGCACATTTCGATGTGCTCCTTCTTGACATACAAGTGAGTAGGCTTGACTCACAGAAAGGAATGGATTCATAAAGAGGATCTGACTTCGAATTGAGCTATGACTGTCATTAAGATCCATGAGAAACCGAATCAATTGTTGTTGTTGCTTGTGTTCAACATATACTCTGGAATTGGGACAATCACAAGACGGAGAAGTCACCAACGAAGCTAGCTCATCTCATAATTGCTTGAGCTTCGAGAAATAGTGACTGATCCTTGTGATAATCGAACAATGTCACGATCAAGTGCATAATTTCGAGAACCACAAATTTTGTCAAACCGTTCCTTGAGATCTTCCCAAACACTTGATGCATCATCCGCGTAGACAAGTCTACAGAAGATCTCTTTAGAAACCGAAGAAAAAATCTAAGACAATACAACCGCATTACATCTCTCCCATTGACACAATGTTGGAGAATTTGCAGCTGGTTTTCTACAAGTGTCATTGATGAATCCAAGTTTATTCTTAGCTTGAAGCGCGATTTCCATAGCTCTGCTCAAAATTCTATAATTCTCAGATCCAATAAACGGATCGACAACCAGAGACGTACCTGGAGCATCAGAGGGACGCAAATACAATTGATCATTGAAGCCGAAGGTTGAAGTCGGATTCGTCGTGATCACACCAAAAAAAAATAAAAAAACAGATGCAATATACATGCAAAATCACTCGAAATCACTCAAGAACAGATCCACCGATATGTATACTCATCTAATTGTGGAAAAAAAAATCATCTGATATCATGTCAAGATTGAGAGTTAGACTTAACTCAACCCCAAAAACTTGCTCAATGTGAGAGGGATTGTCCAAGTCCATATAGTCAACTCTCATAGATTTTATCCAATCGATGTGTGACAACTAACATACTTTCAATTCATAAATAATAAAATATTGATTTTCAATCAATTTCATATGAACGGACGCATGATACGAACCTATCGAGAGTGCGAGAGACTCTTTTAAGCACAATTTACATACTTTTATGAGAAAAAATAAATATTTTATGATATATATTGAATCAAAAAAACAGCTATAATTTGATATATGTGGCACCTTCCTGATTAGACTAACATGAAATGTTGTTTATAATTTTTTTTATAAAGTTAGTAATTTAATATCTTGTTTGCATAAAATGGAATTAATTTGAAGCAGTGATAGCTTTACATTTTGTTTGTTCTTCTAAAAAAAACTATAAAATGCGAATTTGGTCTTATTTGTACGGCTTGTGGGGCCTGTTCTTGCCAATTTTTATTTATATATATATATATATATGAAATTAAATGGCGGTGCGTTAATCTAAAAGTAATAAAGAAAATTCCAAGATTGGCCGGTTCTACTGACTACTAGTTCCTGTCCGCTTCTAATAATGTGCTTATACTTAATTAAAACTAGAGGAAAGTGATGAAAAATCATCAATCAAAATATTTTTTTGGGTTCACTCTCTATCCACAAAATTGTGGTGTTATGTTATACAAATTGTGGTACACTTCATTTGAAAATGTGGTACTAAAAAAGTATCCAGAGACTGAACACAAAAAAAAAACGACAGCTGGAGACTGAAGACCAATTTCTCGTTAAAACTAATATATGCTTGTGACAACATCACATCATTAAAACGCGACATTAATTGATGTGGAGGCCATCAGTAATGATGCCTCGGGACGAAATCAGACAACTTTTCGTGAAGAATAATGTGACGAGCATTACCGTAAGTTGATCAACATGAATCTCAACATATATCCATGTGTTTATTGGTAAAGGTGGTAGATTGGTCTAGCATGAACAGTAGTTTATGAAATATTTTATGAATGACGATGTATTACGGCTCACGTTGAACTAATCTACGGCCTATAATCAGCAATGATGTATTGATATGAGTTGAAGTTCATGTTGTGTCAACCTACCATCTACTACCCATGATCGTTACAAATAATGAATAATATTCTGTCCTCAAAGTTTGTCTAAGGAACTGGTTTGGGGTTGATTAAATTTCAATCAATTATTTCAATGAATTCGGAATAATAAAAAATGAAAATGGATCCATCAAATAGATGTCCGTGTCACAATAGTATATTGGATGAAAGAAAAGTTGACCAATTGTGATCCTTTAAAACAAGTGAAAGGTTACTTGTCCTGTCCTACCTTGGTAATAACTTGGAACGATCAAGTTGTTTGGATGATGCGAGAAAAGCTAATAAGTGATGAGATGTATGGATACATCTAATTTATCACACTATATATCAAATGCAATAAGGAAGGTCTGACATAGTTACAAGATTATAATTAATTTAAAAAATAAAATACTAAAATTTCTTAACCCAATATGTGCAGGACTAAAACTAACATTTTGACTATTTCACACGACGACAATAACGAAAAGGCCCCACAGTAGTTTTCATTGCCTAAAATGTCATTTTGTACTCATATATCATCATGCCACCATTCCCACATTTATTCAACCACTTACCAATTGTTGGCTCACGCATCAATTCAATCATATGTTCTACAACTTGGAAAAATACTACAAATAGTTCCAACACCAGGGAGATCTAAATATTTTTACGGGGCCGTGTAATCCGAGATACTGATAAGGGACGGATCCACGACTCAAGAAAACCGTGCGTAAAACTATGTCGGTGTAAGTATATCGGACAGTATGAAGGATTCACTGTAACATCATTATATAATGAAGATAAAAATAAAAAAAAAACTCTATAAATCCCCAGTCTCTTCCCTTTTCGTGGAAGAATTTTTACACTGTAAGTAAAGAAAGAGGCGACGAGATATCAACTGCACATATTTCATGCTATACTTCACATTATTTTTCATCCTCGAACGAAAGAAAAGAATGACACGGGAAAAAAAGAAAGCAGGAAAGATTAGTTAACTTATTTCAGCCTTTGAACAGCTCCAATCTATTCAGTCTACCTGATTTACAAATGTGTTATCTCCACAGCAAAATTTTGCAGCGATTTCAAGTGTCATCTCATGTTGCAACACATAGGCTTTTCTTGATGTCTTAGTTTGTTCCAAAGACAAGTCATCTGCCTTGGAGACTGGTAATGAGCCGTATAATACTCTTCTATGCATCCAAATTGACAAAACTTTAAGCTATGTACGTATTCCACAGGTCTTGAGCTATTGAATTTCTCGACCCACATTCCCATGCTAACATCTTCCATTTTAAACAACTGCACATTCAATAAACTGTTGATGGTTGCTTTCGGATGTGATATTCTATTAGAGCCGACATGGGCAAGTGTGAAATCTTGAAAAAGATGGGCCAATGGTATTTACCCTCAATTTATGTTTTTCAAATTCCGAAAGAATGAAGTTTGCGATATCTGATGAGATTATATAGCCTGGACCGTTGGCATAAGGTGGATATTCCTCCTCTGGCCATTCCTGTATCGCAACAAAAGAAGTGATAATAATATCAGCCTTATTGCCATAAATGCTTTTATTAAAGCATGTCAAATTTCAAAAAACCGTCGGCATATTACTGACAAAGCTCAAATAATTGAGGATGATTCATGGAAATACATGTGCATATTAAAGACAAAGCTCGTGTTACACCAGTATCAACCGAAAAAGCCAAAAAAAGGAAAAGGTTTAAATGGTACCTCGTATGTAACTGCCCATTTACCACTACGAAGGGGCTTGTGATAGTAATTTATGTTTCCCATATACAAGCTAGTGTTTGCAGGCACCTTTTTTGCTTCCATAAATATTGTGTCTACTCTCACAAATGTATCATCATCGCCTTTCATGATATAATTAGCAGATAAAGTCCGAGCCTGCAAGTGCATGAATTGAATTGAAATGGAAAGAAGATTCTCAATTCTCAACTTATCAGGGAACGCATTACTCACTCCATACGCACAAATAGCAACAGTTTTCATAACCACGAGATCATAGTTGTCCATGTATGGTACTATTACAATGTCTCCAAAATACTCGGCTTCTTTCTTTATTTCAGCATTAAGATCCTTTCTTGCATGCTGTTAAAGATTAGTTTCAAGAATAGCATCAGCAACATTAGACTTAAGAAATCAAAAAGGAAAAAGTTATTTTATAAGAAACCTATCATTTTTGCTACCAGGGCAACAAAGAACCGAGAGACAACTTTTGAAGATTTGATCAACTCATGCTGCATCCAAGACTTTCTCATCGTCATACGTTCAGGAAAGTGGTTGCCTGCTGAAAGAATACCGATGAAAAGTTCTGCTGGCTTATCTGGAATAGGAGGGGCCTTCCATCTGCCAGAGAAATCAAGATGTTTATGAGGAGCAAAACTCGGGTGTGAGGTGGGCAAGGAAGCAGCAAAAACCGAATGAACGTCAATATCTCCATTCAAAGTCAATCCAGTGGCATCCTCGATGGCAAATCCCTATAAACATTAAGTAAACTCTTAGACATGGTCACATGAATATCAACACTAAAGTTCAGTGATAACATGGTCATTTGAATATCAACACTAAAGTTCAGTGATAAGATACTCACTGTGTGATACGGGAATGAAGTGATATGCCTCCCATCAACGTTGACATGGTAACCCTCAAAGCCGATACTAAGAGTTAGAACAAAGAGTTTGTTTTCAGCAAAAGGAAACGGCCAATCAATATCGACCTCTTTAGTTCGTCCCATTAACCGATTTAACCACCAAGCTGCCTTTGATTTCTCTGCCCCATTCTCATTATCACGAATCCATTTGTCACATTTCACCAGCCCATCAACTGCAGAAAGCCAACAGAATTAACCAGGAATCACAGCACCACAACGGAAGTACTGAATATACAGCATCAAGAAAACACAACGCAGAACTATATAACAAATTTATGTGGCACAAGAAAGCAACAAAATTATGATGCAAACCTCCAAATCTAGCAAGACGAGTCTCCTGCATCCTTTGATAGTTCATAATTAGGAGATAAAAAAATTGGTCTTTAGGAATAAATTGCTCAAGTTACATGTAAAATGTCCCTAATTCTATTACGCAAAAACATTTGGATATAAAACTGTTAAAAAGCAACAATTCCCACAACGGAAGTACTGAATATACAGCATCAAGAAAACACAACGCAGAACAACTACATAACAAACTTATGTGGCACAAGAAAGCAACAAAATTATGATGCAAACCTCCAAATATAGCAAAACGAGTCTCCTGCATCCTTTGATAGTTCATAATTAGGAGATAAAAAAATTGGTCTTTAGGAATAAATTGCTCAAGTTACATGTAAAATGTCCCAAATTCTATTATGCTAAAACATTTGGATATAAAACTGTTAAAAAGCAACAATTCCTCTGTTATGAACTCACGATCAACACCTTGTGACCGGAAGAAAATATCCCTCGGACACGAGAATGTGACACCTTACCTTCGGCACATCTGCACACAAATACCTTGAATGAAATGGATTCATACTGTCGTTGCTCCACCTAACAGCTGGTAACTATGATTTCTTTCCAAACTCATCTATTTCGTTCAAGCTATTTTAATCAAAATAAACTTCTGATAATTATAAATTTCGTCAAAAAGAAGAATGAAATTTACTATTTGAATCCAAAACCATGTAAAGTTATCATTCGCAAGCAAAGAACATCGATCACGAAGAAACAACCTCTACTCACCTGTCTCCTCATCAGCCCGTGATTGCCAACCTTCACACCTATGTGATGTACCCCACTGCATTCTATAACGAGTATTTTGTTCAATGACAGGCTTCCCACTCCAATCCCCCTTCAACCGTGGATTGAAATGCAGGATCCTAGGGGGGTCTTCCCCTTCCACAGTCTTAAGGCCTAGCAACTCCATCACAAACTGCGAAACCATCACATCATGTCCTTTCCTCAACACCGAAATCTTTGTATTGGCCTCCTCGTGGGCTACTTTTGGTTTCCCCACCACTGTTATATGTGATCCCAACGTAAGCCCACACGGCAACACCGCCATTCTCCCATTTTTCGAAAATTCTTTGCCAGATATTGTCACTGAAAGAGGGCAATCCTCACCCTTAAGGCCACTACTATTGGTAGGAGTGTTATTAGAACTAAAACCTTCATAACTACTATTCTTTTCCATTAATTCGAGCTCTTGCCAGAGCCTTCTGCCAAGTTCAAACGCTTCGCTTGCAGACTCCGAAATCCTGGCAGCGCTAAAATTCAAGTCAGAAACGAAAGTCTGAGTAAAGTCGGTAATTATTCTCTCGGGTCTATCTAATTGAGGCACATTATCAAGGGGGCGAACGGGAGCCACTTTTTCCTCCAAATTTTCCGCGCTTTCA
The DNA here is from genome assembly GCF_012295235.1 of Primulina huaijiensis. Classification (NCBI taxonomy): domain Eukaryota; kingdom Viridiplantae; phylum Streptophyta; class Magnoliopsida; order Lamiales; family Gesneriaceae; genus Primulina; species Primulina huaijiensis. Next base: position 992,221 of record NW_027356198.1, on the reverse strand, counting down.
AGCACAAAAGCTTTGGGATTCAATAATCCATAACCATTATTAGAGAAACCTTCGAACGAAACCGAAGAAAACCCATTGTTGAACAAAAAAGGCGCTTCAAAACTCACCAGAAGTATATACAATATCCCAAACACAACCAACATCAGAATTGATCTTCCCCTGCTCAGCGAAAAGAACGCTTCTGAAGTCGCTCTCTTCATCCTTCTAACAACAGTTCACAAAAAAAAAAAAGAAACTGAGAATATGGCGGCAGCTCGGGCTTAGTAATAGCTGGTATTGATAATAACGAAAACCCAAGTAAAAACTGGAATCTTTTTTTAGAGAAAAAAAAAAGGGTGTCGTTTGTATGATCTGTAGAAGTGCCAAATAATTCCAGCGGAAGTAAATAGAGACGTTAGGTCAGCAACACAAAGCTTCATCCACGTCTCGACCGATAGAGATACAAGAGTCCTGTATGCATACGTAGAGAGATATAGAGGGGAGACGGTGATGAAGGTGAAATTCTGGGTTCTCCTAGCAATTCAAATTGAAATAATAAAATGATATAGATATATTAAAATATTTAGATACTTCCGAGGAATTAGCAGAATTCGGTTATTATTATTATTATTATTATTATTATTATTATTATAATAGGTCTTTTGTGAGACGATCTCACGAATCTTTATCTGTGAGACGGGTCAACACTACCGATATTCACAATAAAAAATAACTCTTAGTATAAAAAATAATAATTTTTCATGGATGACCCAAATAAGAGATCTGTCTCACAAAATACGATCTATGAGATCGTCTCACACAAATTTTTGCTTAAAAAAATCAAGAATAATTTCAAACTTGCTAGATAAGCTCGTCACTTTTGCAAGTGGGCTCAAATTCCAGCATCATCTTTTCACAAAGTGCATCCCCACTCGAATTCCAGGTCTCAGATAATCGATGGTTTCGGTTTCAACAAAATGTGGAAATGATGTTTGAAATCAGTTTTATTCCGATTCCTAAAGACTGTCCTTGGGGTTCTGATTGTTGTAACTTTGATCAAAAGTTAATTGCTAACTCCTAAATTATGACATCCCAGAGCTGAAGTTGATGGAGCAGAAATGAGCAACAATACATTTATTTTTCAATTATTATATAAAACAATATCAAAAATCTTTTCTTTTTTTTTTTCTTTTCAACTTAAATTATATAAATCAGGTAATATTCAAACATATATATTTGGGACCTTAAGAACTCCTCATGGGCAACACTTGTCTATAAATTAAGATTTTATGTGCACACACATGACGCGAGAACTAATAATCGCTTCTATTCGATATATATTGGGTAAACCTTCGGAGTATCGCAAATATGCAATTGCCTACAAACTATTATGTGTCACAAGATCGTTCGAGAAGATATTGGTTGAAAGAATCGAACTTTTGATCATTGATAAAGTGATTACTTAGTCTACTGAATCGGACATCTCCTTGAGCTATATTAAAATCATAAAAGATGTAAATAGTAATGCAACCAATTCGATTTATGATTTCCATTTTATTTTATATCATAAAAATGCTAATAAATTAAGCATAATTAGTAGAATTTGGCATGACCAAACCGGTTAATAAAATGATATCTTTATGCATTACTTTTAAGGTTGTGTTTAATGATTTACCTTCATTTTGACACGTGAGGTCTACATAAAAATCGTTGTCCGACATATGATAATAAATATGAATAATTAGTTATACACTTAAAGACAACAGTTTGAAAATGGTTGCTCAAGGACAAACGAGTGTTTGAATTTGAAGAAGTGGATTTTTGATTGAAAATATACATGTATGAGTTTTGGCTTGTATCTTTTAAGTACTATTGTTATTATTACACTTATCAGTTTGGACCACAAAGCACTACTAAAGATGAGAAAGAGCCCACCATAATTGTAAATTGTAACACATTATTCATTTGTGTTCCACATAATGTCGGTGTTTTCGTTCCCTTTTTGGGCACAATTCCACAAGTCCCACAAAATTTTACCTAAACCTTATAAATTAGCTTAAATTATTCAATAACATATGACATAGTCAAATGTAAATGTACTAATTAAAAGCTAAGAATTTATTATAGAACATAATTAATAATTGAAATACTTAAATATTATAAAAGCTAAGAATTTATTATAGAACATAATTAATAATTGAAATACTTAAATATTAATATAGTTATAGAACAAAAAAGTTGATGTATTAAATGAGGAGCATTTTATTCCACAACCCCACTCTAGTTTCATTATTGTCTGTAGAAATGGCACACAACAGCCAGAGGCGCATCGCAGCACAAACCGACCCCAAAACATCCATGAATCCCTCACTCAAGAAGCACCCCAAACCCACCCCCTTCGCCGCCTCCGTCATCACTTCCGTCCCCGAAGTCCACCACCACCCAATCCCAGATCCCATCACTATCCCTGCTTCCACTGTCGAGAACATATCGTATCGCTTCTCCAAGCTATATGCAAATCACAAGAAACTTGGCTCCAAATCCTTAGGCCACTCTAACCCGCATCCTCATCCTCGACCGGAGAACCATTTCCGACAAAAAACCTTCACCGTATCCCCGGTTCTGGACACATCTTGCACGACTTTGACCAAGTCAAAGAGCCACCATGAAAGAAACGATTTCCCAGTTTCAAAAATTGAGGGGGGGAATCACTTCAGCTCAAGGGCCAAGGTGAAAGAAAAGGATAAAATCAAGAACCCATCAAATAAAGAACAAAAGAAACCATTTTTGGTAGAGTATGACGTGAAAAAAGCGTCCCAGTTTATGACTAGGAGTCTAGAAAGAGACCAAGTTAAGGGATTTCAAAAAGGGTTCGATGGGAGAAGGTTATCTGTGTCATCTCTCCCGCTTGATAATGGAAGAAGAAGCAAGTCAGTTATCGGCTCACAAATTGACCTGTCTGGTTTCTTCTCTTGTGCTGGTGTGAGAGTTGTTGCTGTTGATATGTCTCCGTCTGTGCAAATACATGCTGTTAATTGTGCAAGAAAGACTCATGATAGCTTGGAGAAGTTCACCTCCAAGTCTCTTGCTTTTACACTTAAAAAGGTATTTAGTCATAAGTTCAATCTTTAAGATGTTGGACTTTGATCATTAATGTTTTCTTCTTTCAATTTTTATTGGTTTATTTCCTTAAATACATATTGATCGGATAGTCTTTGTTTTTATTTTCTTGTTTCTGCAGGAATTTGATGAGGCCTATGGACCTGCTTGGCATTGTATAGTGGGGACAAGTTTTGGGTCATTCGTGACCCATTCAGTTGGGGGATTCATGTATTTTTCTATGGATCACAAGATATATATCCTCTTATTCAAGACTACTGTCCAAAAGCAGATTCAAATTGAATGAGGTGATATCTAATATTTTCCTTTTAGCGTAGACAGAACTTTGGAATGATATTGTCGCCTCCTCGTTATTGGATTACACATGGTAGTTTTACTTGGGAAAGTATTGGAACATTTCATTGTTTGATGTCGTTTACCGCAACGGAAACAACCAATATTTATAAAATATGGTATGAGAAATCATTTTGGAACACCAATGAAAGAAACGTTCTGGATAGATGACATGAACTGGATATTGGCATGGCCCATGGGTACATGTGTTTTTGGGATCATATGATGTATTATTGTTATGAGCATCAATTTCGATCCGTATTTTGGATTTCAAGAATTGATGATTTGTCATCTTTGGCATCATAGAAGCCATATGCTTCCCTCTGAAGCTAAGAGCATTTTTCATTTGGTGCTTGATTAGAGAGACAAACCAATATGTAGATACTAGATGAATATCAACATGTATGTTTAAAGCTTTTTATTGTTTGATCCGTAGATTCTGAAAATGTTAGAATTGGCCTTGCGAGTTCCTGTGAAGTAATATCTTTGGCCATTTACTTGGTACGATCAAGTAAACAAAAAAAGTTCATTTAATTTTCGAATTGCATATTAGCACACATGTTTATCGATGAACCTCATTTTTTTTAAATCTTGTGTTGGGAGTATAGAAAAGCTAATTCTTATTTAAGATACTCGCTTTACTTGCAGCCAGCTACTTTGGAATCGGACCTGAAAACTTAAATGCAAAATCTGAATTACTACGCAAAAGGCATCACATTTTTTCTCTGGATAAATCATGCAAAGCATGGGATACATTCATGCTGAATGAAATTCTGCGTACATCATAACTACATCTAACAGACTCTAATCTTCAGCCAAAAATTAGATATACATAAGAAACGTCTGTTCTGTTCTGTTCTGAATCCAGTGTTGTGCTGTCATATCTCCTAAATCAGGAAAATTTTACTAAGTTATTTGAAATTATTGATGAAAATTCTGAGTAGAACACCAAATCAAGGAGCATTCAATAATCTCCCACTCGCGAACCAAAAACATATTTTGTGGCCGATGCGAAAAGAGTTGCATCTTTGTCAGGAACAGAGCGCACTGGCAGCTGGAGTGATGGGGATTACACCAGAGGAGGACACAAGCGCATCCACAAAAACATCATTTGGAGTGATAGGTATAACGCCTTCTTCCATTATTTGTGGTGAATAAGAAAGAGCAACTATACATGAAATAAAAATATGTCCCACTGAGTCAACAATATTTTACGCTATGACCGCCTTGTAGCTCAAGTTGACAATGTATTTCCGTGCATAATGTGTAATGAAACATACCCAACAATGGTTTCTGCCACTTGCGTTCCTCGGCGAGTTCTTGATATTTCGTGAGGAATGTGTCGTAATAACTTTATTTTATAGGAACATGAAATTGGCACAGAACATTAAAACCGTCAGAATTTAAGAAAAAGGAATGAAATACAAGAACCAAGAACTAAAACAAAACCCCTGTCACAAAGGAGCAATACCCTCCACCACGGCCCAATCGTCGGCCAGATTTATCAAAAGCAAGTCCTGTAGTGGAAAAGGATGCCCGAATGAGATCAAATTCAACAGAGTTAAAAATTTCTGGACTAGAAGAATTTGGGCTGGAAGAAAGTGCTTACCAGGTAAAAGGAACAAGTCTACAGGTTCATTAGCTAACATGACTGCAAAAGAATAAAAGAAACAGAAATTTATATGTAATTAGACTTTAATTCCCTGAAATTTTAGCAGCCAAAATAAATCAATCAAGCGCAATATTTAAAGTTTGACAAAGAAAACTCTCTGACAAGGACTTATAGAATTAGATCAGATTATTCAGCACTCTCATATTTTTAGTTATCTGACTATGCGCACTTTCAAGGTCCTAGTTATTTACAAATAAACTGACGTTCAAAATGGATAACGAATGGTGAACTACAAAATTCAGAGACGAATTCATAAAGTTTCAAAGAAACCTTGTTCAGAAAACATGCAAGAATTACCATCTTCGAGCTTGTTTCCCTGAGCATCAAGGGGAGCTGGTTCCAATATGTTCATTGAATTTGCAATTAGATCGTCCATAGTAGAGATGTTCAGCATCCTCATATGACCGTTCTTGTCTTCTATCCTCGGAACATATAGTGTCTTTCTCACCCGGTACTGACCGTCTTAAAATTGAAAAAACATTAATAAAACTCTTGAGCAGGAACGACGGGTATAGCTCCTTTAAATTAAATAACTGCAATAATGTTCAGATACCATAATTTGATGGCCCTATGCAACACATTGCCATTTTTTCTAGATCTGACTATTCTTCACTAAGATATATAATCAAGGAAGCTTGGACCATAGAGTGTTCGTGAGGATCCTATATGTTTCACCAAAAGGACATCATCAAACATTTTATGCTTAAAAAGGTGTTACAGACTGCACATGTTGCTCATAAATCTGATATCGTATCCATGTAGATTAACCATATTTGCTAGAGGCCTAAAGAACATTGAGGAGCACAGGCACCACAGAGAAGCTCCAGACAAGGAGCACAGCTTGTCTAAACGATGTACACTAAGACATAGCATTGTAGAATTGAGATGCTTCAGAAAATTAAGTTACATGACATCCAAAATGAACAACCGAACCTCAATAAGACATATATGGGTCAGTGTATAAAGCACAATGTATTTCACGACTGCAACCAAGGATGGCTGTAATTAAGGTACACTTACAGCCAAGGTATGCGCTTTTCTAAAAGACTGCACCTTGGCTTATGTCTTGGTGCTGGAAGGTATGCCGTGTATACTTTTAATAACTATGTTATAAACTAGACCCTTAAAGGTTATTCACATATGCTTGCAGGGACAGTCAGACACCTGCTAACTCATATTAAACCATGTATGTTGCTAGTTCGTGTGGGTTAAGATATAGCCTGAGGGATCAAAACGAAATTAACCCAAATTTGATGATTAAAAGAAATATGCAATATATCATCCCAAATATAAGGAAGATCTAAATCAAGTTATAATATTTTTCTACAATATATCATTAAAACGAACTTTTCGAAGCAGCAAAGAGTAATTCATCAAAGCAAATACCTTTATCCGTGCCTTTTAGGATTTCTAACAGGAGTTTAGAAGTATCCACTTCTCTTAAAGCAGCACAAGTTAGATAAGCACATAGTCTTTTACATGTCTTAAACCATGGAGATTCCAATACAATTCTCTGTATTGCATCATCTGAAGAAACAAACAAACCAATATAAACACGAACCTATGTCATTAAGAGATCAAACANTTTATACCTTCTCGAGATCTGAGGATGGGATCCATTGACTTGAGTTCCTTTTTAATTTTGAAACGAAGGGACTTCTTCAGCTTGAAAATGGTATCCAAATCAATGGTGGCGCTCATGTTGGAGAAGGATGAGGTGGAGGAGGAGCGAAGGTTAAGGTGAAGAAGAGGGACGGAAATTGCAGGGGTCTTGGTGGGCAATGGTGGAGATGGGGCAGCCGCTAATGTGCACGGGTGGGTCATCCGTCTTGCCAATCTATGGAAAAAGAGGCCCACTATGGTCATTTCGGAATAGAACCATCACCTGAATAACCAAATATATTCAATAATCTTGCAGTTTCAAATGTTTACTATATAGTTTTGTTACGTAGTAGACACACGAAAATATATCAAATTTGTATATTAAATAGGTAAGTATTATTTCAATAAAGTTCATATTTTTATTTTTAGTTCTTGGATATTAATATAATTGAGTTGTTTTAGTTTTGATAAACATATAAATATTTAGTGTTGCAATATTCTTTCTAAATATAAAAATATTTATTAACGCGATCTCTAATCAATCATATTCTTATTATTATTGGGACATCTATTTCAATATTACGAACCTTAGAATTATAAAAATAATATGGTTATACTATGATTATTCAAAGTAACAAAACAAAATGATATACATATATATATATCAATTTTAAATTTTTTTTACAACAATCATAATTGCTAACTTTTTCATGATGTCTTTTGAAATTATAAAGTTTTATACATTAATCACGTCCTTTAAAAACTAGCTAAAAGTTATATAAGTATTCATCGATATAAATTTTACGGCGCATAAAACATGAAGGCTACTATAATATTTTTATTATTTTTCTAGCAAAAAAATTTTAAAAAAATATTAAAGAAAATTTTACAAATTTATAAATAATTTTAAATAACTTATATGTAAGAATAATTTGTTTCACACAAATATAATTTGAATTCATTTAGAATCCTCATCTTCAGTCACTTTTCATGTATATAAAAGTTACTGTTTCACCCAAAATCAATTTAAAATTTTTTTTGAAGTGTTATCTTATGACATACAACAACTATTTGTGTTTGTTATGCTTAAGGTTTTATAGTTTGGCTTATTGGCATTCATGTCAGTACAATCTTTATTATGTCTATCAGTCGCTTAGTACAAGGTTTTGCATGGTTGATCACAATTATAAGAAATAAAAATCGTGTCTTAGGTAGCATATACAATTTTTGACATGAAGATCAAGAAATGTTTGAACTAAAAAATTAATCTTACATTATCATTCAGTTTTGTTAATGATTTCATAATCATAAATTGTGATTAATTCTAGTAGCTTAATATTATATTGTATCGTAAAAAAATAACAGTTATCTTTAAAATTAATTAAAATTAGTCGTCTTTATTAATTTGATGTTTAAAATTAACTTTAATTTATTTTTTGGTTTTCTTTAAAAGTATAATAATCAAAACGTTTAGTTAAAAAATTCAATTGAGATAAGTGTTGAGGTGGAAATAAATCAAAAAAATAAAATAATATTTTTTTTATTATATTGACTAAAGAAAATCATTTAGTGTCTCGCAAATTTAATGAACTAATCTAATCTTAGGCGTTAATAAGATCAACATGCTACAAAATCATTTAGCCGAGAAAAACTTTAGAATTATCTTTTTCCCAACAAAAAACAAAAGATTAAAATTGAAATATACATTTATCGAATTTATATTATACTTAGTGTTGAATTTAATTCACTATAAGATATATGTAATATTAAGTAATTAAATAAATTATTTAAGTAAATTTAATTATTTACTTAAATAAATTAAAGCATTAGTAACTAGAATAGAAAAATGATGTAATTTATTTTCACATAAATTTAATATATAAATGGATTATAAACAAATTGAAAAAAAATATTTATAAAAAAATTGCACGAATCCGTGAGGTTATATTTAGGATAAATTATCGGTTTAGTCTCAAATCTTAAGTGTGTTTCTCGGTTTAGTCCCAAATCAATTTTTCGACCCAATTTAGTCCCAAAATTTCACATTAATTTACCTCGTTGGTCTTTCCGTCAATTTGGAGTTGAAAGTAACGGAAAGAAGGTACGCTTCTACCTTGAAGAAAGCCCAAATCAATTCACTAGCCATAATCGATCTTTTCTCTTCCAAGCAAGTCGATCTTTTGAATGCCTATTCATGCAAAAAACAAGAACTAGTTTCTTCCTGTAAGTGAATTACAACATTGTGCAAAATTGGGTAAAGACAAGTACATTGACGATTTCTGTTACTTCCTACCCTTCATTATATTGTGTATATGGTTTTTTATAAAATATGAATGATGATTGTCATTTGATAGGTACATTTACCGACATCTGAGAACTCCTTTTCCTGCTCCTAAATAGCCGAAATCTTTACATGACTAATATTTTACATCGAGCATGTGTCGGTGCGTGGAGGATGATAGTTGAAGCAGGCAGCGACCGACTTGCTTGGAAGAGAAAAGATCGATTAGGGCTAGTGAATTGATTTGGGCTTTCTTCAAGGTAGGAGCGTATCTTCTTTCCGTTACTTTCAACTCCAAATTGATAGAAAGACCGATGCGGTAAATTAATGTGAAGATTTGGGATTAAATTGGGTTGAAAAATTGATTTGAGACTAAAACGAGAAAAACACTTGAGATTTGGACTAAAGGAGAATTTACCCTTTATATTTAATTAAAAAAAACCGGTTTATTTGCATTTTCCCACCGTCACGACACGCTAACCTAACCCACTCCTTCAGTGGCAACTCCTTCATTCAGATGGCGGCGGCGGCCATTTCTTGCCACCTCTCCTCCGTTACGTCGCCGGAGGCAGTTTCAGTTTCTTCAGCGTCTTCGCTCTCGTTCACTGCCCGATCTCTTTACCCACCATCCGGTGTCTTCGTTCCCTCACCGGCGATATCCCGAGGAATCTCGTGCCAGACACTGTTTTCTGCTCCTTCCTCCGTCTATGGAAAAGGTTCGAAGTTTTATTTTACTCACCTTTTGTTGTAATTTTCTGGTATGTATTATGTTCTTAAATCTTGTGTTTGCTTGAAATGCGTCTGAATGGGAGCCATTTTGATTTCGCGTTAGCCATGTAAGCTAATTACTTTCGTGATGATGGTAGCGTTGCATTCCTTCTGTTTTCTGTTATTTTGTTTGTGTGAACTTTATAGGTCTGTGGAATTGAAAGGCAAGATTTTGGTCGGAAAAAAGTGTTTAGTGGCTTATTTTTGCCACCGTAACTTTTTAGTCTAACGATGTGTATTGAATTTAATGCATTCCTTTTGTTGATATGTAGGATGATTATAGCTCTGTAAATATTTTGGTGGTAATGCAGCGGGAAAACCCGTCTTACTACTTTGCCACCAGGCACTGGTTCCACTTATCATGATTGATGACCCTGATTTTTTACTTCCAAAATATTATATTACATTTGCCATACTGTGGGATGTAAGCATCCTCAACGGAAGCACATTTTATCCATGTTTTACTACCAATTATTCTAGTGTTTGTTGCTTAAGGCTTCTAATATATGCATTTTGTTTGATATTTCAGCTAAAGAAAGTCTGAAGGATTTCCTTCACATCAGAGACTTTGACAAAGACACCATTTTAAAGATCTTAGATCGAGCCAGGGAGGTCAAGTCGATGATAAAATCCGGAGACAGGACATATCTTCCATTTAAAGGGAAGACAATGGCAATGATATTTGCTAAGCCATCCATGAGGACGAGAGTTTCATTCGAGACAGGATTTTATTTGCTTGGCGGGCATGCTCTGTACCTGGGACCTGATGATATCCAGATGGGTAAACGGGAAGAAACTCGTGATGTTGCCCGCGTTCTTTCTCGCTATAATGATATCATTATGGCTCGAGTTTTTGCGCATCAGGTATGCTAGTGTTGTTTCCTTGATTAAGTGCATCTAGTTTTTTCAAGAGCTCAAATGTACTCTTCATTTGCATCCATCGATTTTCACAATTCAGATGTTGTTTCGAACCCGACCAGCACCTGGTCTGGTTAACTGGCTTTGTGTTACTCTTCTGACATGCTAATCCGATCCAAGTTTCGTGGCTACTAACATGACAACATACATTTTTGTTAGGTGGCATTTTCAATTATTGATTGTGTCTTTGATCTAGGTCTTGTGAAATGATACTGACACTCATTCTTTCTGCAGGACATTATAGATCTTGCTAAATATTCTTCTGTGCCCGTGATCAATGGGCTGACTGACTACAACCATCCTTGTCAAATAATGGCTGATGCACTCACAATCATAGAACATGTTGGTCATCTGGAGGGAACTAAGGTTGGCCTTATAGGCTGTGTATGGCCATTTATGATGATAGCCTCTGTCCATTAATTCTGAATTTTGAAGTTATCGACATTAATTTTTTGATATTTTCCATTATTCAGGTTGTTTATGTCGGCGATGGAAACAATATTGTGCATTCTTGGTTATTGCTGGCATCAGTGATCCCTTTCCACTTTGTTTGCGCCTGCCCTAGAGGTTTTGAACCTGACGCCAGGACGACAAAAACTGCAATAAAAGCTGGAGTCAGCAAAATCGAAATAACTTGTGACCCGAAAGAGGCTGTAAAGGGAGCTGATGTTGTCTATACAGATGTTTGGGCTAGCATGGGACAAAAGGAAGAAGCTGAATACCGCCGTAAAGTTTTCCAAGGATTCCAGGTATGCAACTTTCAAGAAAATATATATGGCCACTAGGTCATGCACCTCCGCACCCGTAAAATTACTCTCATTGATATATCATAGGCGCTAAGTTATTGGTTATCTGAAATTCACTTCACGAGTGTAAAAAGTGGACATATCTCCACGACAGCAAGGATATTACAATATCTTTGTCTTTAGTCATGTTGCTATTGTGTGGAATTCTTGTTGCCATCTAGGTCAATGATCATTGCAAGATCAGTATATAGTATGGAGTTTGAATGTCGGATCTGTATCTCACTATCCATCGGTTATAATATCGGGTTGCTCAGAAAAAGTGGCACCTTGAACATAGTTGTGTTGAGCAATAAAGGTGGCACCTTGAACTTATTTTACTCATCTAACAACACATTCTCTTAGACAAATTTTAGATAACATAATTGATAGATTTTGTTTCCTCCATGCTGCCGTGAACTTCGAAAACTTTTGTAGGTGGATGAAGCCCTGATGGAATTGGCAGGTCCAAAAGCCTATTTTATGCATTGTCTACCAGCAGAAAGAGGGGTGGAGGTCACTGATGGCGTTGTCGAAGCTGCAAACTCCATCGTTTTTCCCCAAGCAGAGAACCGGATGCATGCGCAAAACGCAATCATGCTTCATGCTCTTGGGTTGTGAAGCGGTGGCAATCAGCAGAAGGCATGTTTTAAACTTCCTCTTCTTTCTATCCTGGCGCCTCCATCCTATAACTTAGCTGCGGGTCTCTAGTACCCACCCCGCTCTCTCTCGTGTGATGGATTATTAACAAATGGTTTAACAAATTGTTGGAAATAAAATAATCAACGTTCTCTGGTTCGATTTGAGTCGGTCTTAGTCATCAACGAGATCATCGTAATCATTAAAATGCCATGGGATCGATATGCAATGCTAGAAAATATATGTTCAATTGAGACAATGAACACACAAATTCTTGGGGTGTCCCATTATACTCAAACTAAATGCTTATAAATTGGTATCAGTAAAAATAAATTAAACCAAGAAATTAAGCTGCTTCATAAATTTATAACATTGTCATTTCGTTTTAAAACTTATTATTTTATTCTGTACAGATTTATTTTAGATCAAATTGATAAAATAGTGATTTGGGGCCATAAATCTTAGATTTTGATGTTTTGTGGTTTTTGGGACGAAAAATAGTAGAATAGTCTTCTTTAAAAATAAATTTTAACATGATTTACTCGTCCTGTGAATAAAGATGTGTGAGACAAAAGACCTACTATTTAAAATTTGAGCTCGAGTTTGACTTAAAAAATTCGAACATGTTATAATATTCAAACAGTTGATAATAATAACATATAAATACCCAAATGTTTGGAATATATTTATTTAGTACACACTTATATTATATATTAACAAGAAATTATAATTCAAACGTAGATGAGTTCAATTTAAATTCGATAATTTTAGATACAAATATTTTGTTTGTCCGTATTCGGTTTCTAGTGAAAAACCACCGCCTTTTGGCATTCTGCACGTTTTAACCCGACGACGTCGCTTAAGGTTCCGAGTGAAGATATTTTTGATAATGTGACTATAATACCCCGACGTTATCAGGGGAGGCAACACAAAAACCTAACAATATCTAAGGGCAAAACTGACAAATGATTTGAATATATATCCCCTGTTGTGAAGGCGTAAAAAGATCTGCGAAAAGGGTTGAGCGTTGCAAAGGAAGCCGTTATCCACATTCTCCCTCTAAATCAACCGCTTCATCTGATCACTTTAGGGTTTCTCCGATTCACCAACCACTCGACTCAGCAATGGTTTCTGATTCCATCCCCACCGCCTCTATCCCTATGGTCTCCTCAAACCCCAAAAATTTTGCCAAGAAAAAAAGGGTATGTTGTCTTTTCATTTTTTGTAATATATAACAAAATTCGAGCTTGCATTGTATTGCTTGCATTTCCGTGTGGTTTTATTTAAATTCTTGTTCTGTGAGGCTGTTGGATTATTTTTAGAGGGCAGGGGTGGATGTGACTGTAAAATTTCATATATTTATGGATTTCAATGTTGTTTGTGATTGGGAGTCTTCAAAGATATAATTTTCTTGGTACAATTTGCGTTTTGGTGCCCATATTTGACGTTGGGAGTTTTGTCTTTACCGAATTTTGTCTTCTGAAATTTAGGTCAATCGTTCGGCGAAACTGAAGCAGTGCAAGCTTGATACTCGTCGTGAGCAGTGGCTTTCTCAAGGTTTGCAAGACATTGTTCCAATTTTCACATGCATTCAGTTCCCTGTACCCCCACACGCATGGCATAACGTCTATCTGCATTTGTGTTTAATTAATATCAGTGCGTGTGTTCTTTGTTTTGTTTATATTTGATTTCTTATAATTATTATTTTTCTTCTGTGCGTTCGTGTGCACCTATTTTAAAAAAGAGTTGCTTTATTATGCGTTAACATGTCGTGATTGCGATTTTCTATATCTCAGTAAAAAATAAGGGGAGGTGCAAGGAGGAACTGGATAGTGGAGCAGGGAAACATGGGGGGCCATCTGTGGATACCGAGAAAGAGAGGGACCTGATGATGGAGAAAATGGAGATAATTCCAAGAGGTGGTGTTGAGAGTTACGGGGATGGATCATTGATGCAGCATTACATCGACTCTGGATCCTCCCTTTCAGACAGTCCTACCAGTCATGCCAGTAGTTTATTTGGAAGAAATCATTCTGGGACCAACTTTACTGGAAGTAGCAGAAGCTGCAGCAGCAGAAGCAGTCACAGCAGTAGCAGCAATGGATGCGATCCAGAAATCATGAGTGATGATGGGTGCTTGGATGATTGGGAGGCTGTAGCTGATGCATTGGCTGAAATTGATAAAAAACCTGAGCATACCCCTTACTCAGAGTTGGATTCATTACCATTTGATAACCATGGAAATTCCACTTTTCATTTGGAAATAACAAACCAAGTGATTGAGATTTCAAATGCAAATCCAGAGAGTGGAAGAATGCGTGGGCAGAGGCCTTCAGTGAATTTCCGGGCTTGGAGGGTGGATGATGCTCTTCGGCCTCAATGCCTACCCACTTTATCAAAGCAGTATAGTTTCCCCTTGAATTCTGAGCGGCGCATTACCCTTGGAGCATCTGTTTGGGGATGTAAGAATGTTGGGCCAGTCCCCGCGTCATGCCCAATCTGCTTTGAAGAGTTAGACTGCACAGACTCGAGTTTTCTCCCTTGTTTGTGCGGATTCAGGCTCTGCCTCTTTTGTCACAAGAGGATTCTGGAGGAAGATGGACGATGTCCAGGCTGCAGGAAGCAGTATTCCCATGACCAAGTTTAGGGAGAGGCTATACTGGACGGAGGCGGTTTGACTTGTCAATTGGCTCGTTCTCGTAGCATGATAACAAGGTCTTAGGAAGAGTTTAATCCTTGAGCTTGTTTCTCCGAAGCATGACTTGCATGTGTGTTTACTACTAGACTCATCTTCATAGCCTTTGGGTTTTGGTATATATGAAAGATATTTTTAATTACTGGGCAATTTATTCCATTCCTCTTTGGTATTTGCTGATACGCTCTGTACAGTGTTTATGCTGTTTTAGAAAACCTGTTATCCTGTGAATAGATAAAGTGCTACAGAAATGGAACATTTAGAACTTTATTAATATGAGATTTTGCTCGGAAGTGATACATAGCTGATGCTCTTCTTGATGATAAAATTAAGTGGACAATTTTCGATAATCCCTTTGACTGATTCGCTTACTTCTTGCGAACCTTCATGGTATTTGTCTTGGACCGATCAAGCAATACGATTCTTTTTGTCGGCATTTGGAAATTTGAGGAGTATCTATTATATGGACTTCTGCATGGTGCGAGTCGCGAGATGATGTAGGAAGACAGCCATGTCTATGTTAGAACTACAGAATGACAACCATGCAAAATAATCATAAAGGTCGTAAGTACAGCTGTAGAAGCTTTGTATCGTTTAATTTTAGCTCGAAATTCACAATAAGTACTCGATTATTCAATAAACAAATTAGTTAATGTGATATCCGAACCAAATATATTTTTATATAACGCAATATCTACCATAAATAATAAAATCAATACGAACATATTTTCTCATAATATTTTCCAAAAAATGCTTTGGAAGCATATCAAATATTACCAAAGTTTTTTTAAAGAAAAAATTGTGTGCTTGAATAGTTTCATTTTGGGGAAGACTTATTTTGGGTATATAAAACATATTTGATTTTCTTTTGAAAAAACAGAGTAGTAACTCTGTATGAAATTATTTTATTCAAATGCTTGAATAAAATATAAAAAAGCGTAACAAGAAGCTAGTGTATTATCTGTATGACTCGGCTTCCGGTTCACCTTATTTCATTTTTCATCGGGAAAACAACCAAAGAAAAAGCTAAGAGTCGCATCAAATTACTAGAAACAATCAATGATAATAATAGTTCATTTGCGAATCTACAAGAAATAAAGAACATAAAAAAAAATGGAAAAGAAGAAGGATAATTACACGTGAAATGAATGCAGTAAAAGTGATTGAAATCCTTGGCAATGGGGCATGGCACATATTACAATATGATTTCCCCTTGAACACTCACATTAAGAGTCTTGTTCGGGAGAACGATGCAGTTCACCACCACCACTTCATCCTCCACCGCCACGCATTCGCCTTATTGCAAAACAAAAGAACATGACGTTGTTAATTATATATATATATCCGATACAGAACATACATTGCAAACTTACCAAGAATCGTAACTCCAAGCTTTGCATTGTGATCACCTGAGGCCTGATATACGATCATTAAGCTTATGAAATTGTTGCATCAAGAACATGAAAAGACGGTGAGTTTGGCAATTTTTTCACTGATGAAATTCATGTTATCGGTGTAGACAATTGGGTATTTGTGCAAGTGTGGAGTGTAGAAGAACTGATTTCGCGAGACTAGGTTCAAGTCACACGAGTTGCGTTATATGGGGAAAAGAAAAATGAGCAAAAGCACACAAAAAGATGAACCAACTCTAAAACTAGTTCACTAGACAGCACTGTAAAAGCGAAGACCACTCTTTTTCATGGCCACTAGGTTGTTTGTGGCGGAATTTGAATGAATTTGTTCTGATTTTGAAGACCTTCATTTGGGTTCATTGATCCGAGAATCTAAACTTTGGGACGATCGAGAAAAAAAATCAAGAGTTTCAGCATCTCAGGTTACACGCCAATTGCCAAGAAATCTGATTTTTCGTGTATCCACGATTTAGAATAAAAGTTCATGAATTTTGACCAAATTTCGTGCTGTACCTGAACTCTGGACCATCTTCCAATAGACGACTTCCATCCGACGATGGCATGAATCAACACAGCATTTTCCTGATACACATTAACACAAAAAATTCTTTTCATCAAAGCATTCGGCCAGCATTCACCAAAATTGTGTTTTATGTCTTGGGAGAATGGTACCTTGATCTCAACATCATCAAGAATAATGCAGCTGACAAGCCTCACGCCAGCTCCGATTCGAGCATTGGCTGAGATTGAAACATTCGGGCCAATCTACTCGTCATTGGCAAAAAAGAACAAAAAATCAAATCGGAACGTACTCTAAAAAAATAAAAACCAGTATGCTATAGAGCACAAAGAAACGAAAAGAGAAGAAACTCTGGTTTTCATAGATTAACATGTCAGCATACTTTCGCAGTTGGATGAATTTTTGCAGATGGATGAATAAATACGTCCCCAGAAATGGAAGCTTTCTTTAGGCCATCTCCACTCGCCAAAAGATGAGGCGAGGTATGCCTAAATTGAGCTAAGTACAAGCCAGAACATTTTAAAGACATTCTGCACAAAATTTTTTTTAAGCAAGAATCATTAGAAATATTCATTTTTCCCATAAAAGAATTGAGTATCGAATATCATTCCTCACCCTGGAGTTTTGATCTGTTCCCAGAAGTCCATTGTTTCGTACACGAAAAATTTCTTTTTACCAGCAAGGGGTGATAGAATATCTTGATCCAATCTTACAAAGCCGGCAGGCAGACTCCTGTCGACGAACTTATATTATGAATAAAAGAGAAATAATATTTGATGATTTCAAATCGAATAAATGACAGTTGATTTTGAGAATAAATATTTGCATTCCAATTTTCATTTAATTGTATTACATCTACAACCAAATTCAAATTTTCAAAAAGAGTGAGCGTGTTTCGGGTTTTTTCAGGTCATTGAGGTTTTACAATACTGATAAGACTCCCCCCTTCTTGGTAAAGGAAAAGGTGAGCTAAGCAGATGCTTCCCGGGACTCAAAGTGACTATGACGTTGATAATAACTATGTTCTATTAATTGAAATTTCCCCAAAGAAAAAAGTTATCAACTGTATGATGCAGGTTCTACCTGTTTGCAGGTTGAAGTGCTTCAAAGCTGGATAAACGTCTTAGAGTAGCTGTGAATAACAAAAAAGAGTATATCGTCGCGCATTTTAAATCAAAATAATACATGATGAGTACTCATAAATAGGGAAATCACAAAGACTGGAGTGAATGGAATAAAAAATTTATTAGACTAAGGACATTGTAAACTTATTATTTCTGGTATTCAACCAAAAGCTTCAAATATTAGACTAACCTCTACTTTTTTGTTGTGCAGATACACCTTGAATAGCTATAAAGATGTCCGGAGTGAATATATATACACCACAATTCACACGGTCACTCACCTGTTTTACCACATGGTGCAGATTTTATTATATATCTCAAAAAAGCCGTGAAACAATTAATTGGACTTCGGATTTGTGTACATACAAAAGTTTCAGGTTTCTCTGCGTAGTGCAACAGTTCATTGGTATCAGGATCAGCCACAAGTTCACCAAACTGGTTTGCCGACTCAGGAGAGACCTAAAACAGATATATATGAATATGAAGTAAAAAGTGCAGGAAATGGCATTATAACAAAGAATGAATATATAGAATCATCGAGCGGCCAAGCAGATGGAAAATAAAGCTAATGACCTTGATCACCAAAATCGTTCCAACCCCACCATATCTTTTGTGGGCATCTGCCAGAGATATACCATTGAACTCGAAGTTCAATATTCCTTAAACATGGTTAAATTCATTATAGAAATAGATAAGTTTAATCTCGGGCACGAAAATACCTAGCATCTCAGGCAGTGGGAAGCTGCAACAAACATCACAGTTCAGCAAAATTATGTGCGACTGCTAGGTAAAATGCAAGATGGTGTTAAAGTATTGTAAATTAATAATACTTCATTAGAAATGAATTTTGCGTTCTACTCGAGGTTACTCCATATCAGTATGAAAAAATATCAGACTACTGTGGAGTATCAACCGGATTTTCTTCCATTATAAGATCCCTGAATTTATAAAGCCCACCAGCTGAACCGTGTGGTTTGTCCTCTCTCAAGTATCTGACAGACAGATAAAATGGAATCAAGACTAACAATAAGAAAGGGTTGTGATGATTTTATTGAAACCATAAAAAACGCCGAATTTTTTTGTTGATATTGCGAAAAAGGTTCTAGTGCAGCATCAAAATTACCGAACAGGAACTCTAAACTCGTTAGAAATTGAAGAGACCAACAGTGTGAATTCACGCTCCTCGTAGAAACCAATAAGGTAGATCTGTGCCAGATTTTGGATCTAAAAGATACATCACACACACAAGTTACAATCAATACAGCTTAGCAGGCCCCAAACTAGTTAACGAACGTTGATATTTTGCTAATGCACTCACTTCTCACACCATCAAATCTAAAGTAACAGGGTAATTATGCAAGCATTCAATGGGCATGCATACCTGTTTACATGCCGATATCGGATGATTAACCATCGGTTGCCCTGCCAATGGAAAGAGGGGCTTCGGAATGTTCAACGATAATGGTCTGAATCTGGTACCTGCATTCTCGAAACACATCAATACCATAGTAATGTCCAGTCTTATAGACGCAAACTTTTAACAAAGAACTCCCTCGTATCAAGAATCACAATGAAACCGTAAAATCAAGAAAAGGGTTGGCCTATCCAATCTTAACATTCATAATTTCAACAAGAACTCCCTAAATTCAAGAATCACAGCAAAAAAATTGTGAAATCAAGAAAAAAGTTGTCTTGTCCAATCTTAAAGTCCAAACATTCAAAAGGAACTCCCTAATTTCAAGAATCTCAATGAAACTGCATAAAGAGGACCAATTACACCTTCCAAGCAACCAAATCAAGACTATTGAGTAACATATTCCCTTTATTACAAGTGAATTACAACTTTAAGCTCAAATGATAAAGCTAAGAAATCACACCTTTAGTGGGTCCACCCACCATGATCACTGCTACAACTCTCTCTTCTGAACTGCCCATTGATAACCAACGAGAAATCCACAACCCCAATCCTCAAGCACTCATCATTCAGCCTTTCCAACTGTGTAGCAAACGGCTCAAGTAATAAACTTTTAACAAATTCTCGTTAGGTACTCCTCCATTATTCAAAAAGACAAATCTTTAATTAAATTATGTGGCCACGCAGAATGATCGTAAATTAAAAAGATTAACAAAATTAGGAAGTATAAGGATTTAGATTCGGGTAATAAATGGGATTTTGATTTAGAATGGATCCAAGTCCATTAGGTGTGATCGGTTAGCGACATAAATGAAGAAGGGAGTGTCAAATTCTGGAAACGGATGGTGTAATATACTTAATGCCAACCCATAATGTACGGCATGGCCACTTAATCCAGGTGGGCGAAATCTAACGTCATATATAGACTAACTTATCCTTGGTTGTCAATTTTTACAGGACAAGGAATACCTGTCATGTTGAGGAAATTCAAGAATGCAGACCAGTGAGTTCGAATGACATGTAAATCTGAAATACGTGGACATCATTTACAAATGTATTTACGAAACATATATAATATATATCATAAATCAATATTCGCAAACTTGAGTCAGAAGTTAAGATGATTTTTTTTTAAGTCGTAAAACTTATATTTATAGAAAAAAAGTCAAAAATAGATCACCGAAGAATTCGAGTTTATGAGTATATATAGATGTTCATTTGTTATCAACACATAACAACTTGAAAAGGTTGATATGCACAAATGTATCTTACATATTGATTACCTAAAATGCAATCTTAATTTCAACAGCCAAACCAATAAAAACATCAATTTTATCAAACACCCTCCGAAGAGATTCTATCATTTTAGCGTCACACGAGTTCGAAATCCGGATAGCATAGAGGAAAAACACGAGCAGGATCATGGAAAAGACTGGATGTATGAGAGTTCATGTTATACATTCTATCCAGGAAGTCCAAGATGGCCTGGAAGGAGAATCAGATATGCTTTTAGCCGGAATGTGGAAGAACACGTAAAACAACCGTTAGAGCATGCGCTGCAACGATGGGCATCGGTTTCGCCTAGCAAATTCTACCGAGTCAAGAAATTTGCGCAAGCTGATATTTGGATTAGCTTCTTGCGTGGGTATCATGGCGATGAATTTCCCTTCGATGGTGCCAATGGTCACGTGGCTCATGCATTCGGGACGCCAGATGGGAGGGTCCATTTTGATTCGGCCCAAAATTGGTCCATTAGCAAGAGGGACAACGATGGGTTGGACATGGAAACGTTGGGCTTCATGAGTTTGGGCATACCATTGGGCTCGAGCACATTGAAGTCCAAAAGGGGGTAAGAAAAAAAGGTTTGCATGAGGATGATATTAAAGGGATTAAGGCTTTGTACAATTTCTAAAAACAACAGACAACTTGTCTTAATTTCATTTACATAGAGATGGAAATAAGAATTTCAATAATAACGTGAATATAATAAATAATTACATTTAAGTTGGTATAATAATTGATCGGAAAATAAGTCAATTATGCATGAAATCAGCCTTGATAATATTCATTATATGTAAATTCCAAAAATAGTAAAAGTGGTTTAAATGATAATTAAGGAGCAAAGCAATTGATTAGATACGAATAATCTTTCATATTTAATGTAACTTGACCAATCATTTGAATATAATTATCATTATATGCAATGATGGTAGAAAGCTCAATGACAACAGATTTCTATGTTTTAATTATCTACAATAATTAAAAAAAAGAGCCACAGACACATAAAATATTGTGATAAAACATATTAATCGATTTACTTTTTCAAAAAAAAAAACTAGTAGGTCTCGTTATCTCACGGATCTTTATCTTTAGAATGAGTCAACCATATCTATATTTACAATAATAAGATAATATTTTTAATATAAAAAGTAATATTTTTTTCATGAATGACCCAAATAAGAGATCTGTCTCACAAAATTGACTCAACTTTTGTGAAAAAATATTATTATATATATAATATGGATCTCAAAAACTGTATCTTGTCATGTGACTGAGGGCCGGGATGCATTACCATCCACGTAAAACATTTGAATTGTTTATAGAAAAAAGTCTGATGAAATAGAACTACATTCATGCATGCACGTGATTCGTAGTAGTACATAAATTTTTCTATGCCCAATATTGTTACCAGTCCCAGCAGGTCACCAATTCTAGATATTAATTCACCGACACACGTATTACGTATATATAATATTTTTTATAATTTATTTTGTTTTATATTTAAATGAGAATCAAAATATAATTATTGAAAATAGTAAATAATTACACTATAATTTTGATATATGAATTAAAAAAGTAAATAGAAAAAAAAAAAAGAAAAAAAATCAAAATAGAAATTGAACCTATAACTTGATGTTTAAAAAACAAATAATCTATCCACTAAGCTACATGTAACTTGCATTAAAGTTTTAAAATTTTATTAATGTATATAATTATTAAAACAGATTATGACACCAAAAGTTAGTTTCTCTAAGTGTCTCAAACTTAATAATATTGAATAAATATAGACATTCAATTTAAATACATATTTTTCGTATGTTATGATGTTGATCCGCAAATCAGGTGAGTTTAATGGGCGATTTTATACAGTCGAGTGAATTCTTCTCGGGCACGCTCGAGGTCGGACGGAGGGTACCCAGGTGAAAGAATATGCACATTCAGAGAGTAGATGAACTTTAGTGGGGACGCCGGAAGGTTTTTCGACGTAGCCACTCCGACATTCAAATCGGTTAAATATTTTCTGCAAAGGGAAGAGCTGCAATATAGAGAATGTATATAGAGTATTTATTGAAATAACAAGTGGACTGAATACTTCCAAATTAATAAAAACGTGGATATTTATAGATGCACAAGTAATGATAACTTTGTTTTCAGTGTCCGACCTCTCTTGAGGGCGTGATGGTTTCTCATGTCCTTTCCTCTGACACTGCTACTACTGACATCTTATACTATCTCTTATACCGTCATATCAACCTTGTGTGTACCGGATGATATGTAAATTATTTCAAAACATGATAGGTGGAAATCTATTACAATCTATTGGATAAGGAATCCGCTAGATAACACAAATTATAACTATTTGCATCCCAAAAATCCAGATTGTAATAAATTATTGAAGGGGGAAAAAAAATAGATTCCAATTTCAAGCATATGTCATTGTCCTAAGGAAGCTTCGTAGAACTAGGCTGAGCTTGTCGAGTTGCAATCTGTATTATTTAGGTTTGGCCGCACAACAATTGATATGTGGTGTCGCCATGGCTTTTGTGGATTTTTTTCCTATTTATTTTTTGTCCTTTAATTTCAAATGTTAGCACGTAAATTATCAAGATTTCATCAACTGTAGGAAAATATATTTGTAGAGTTATTCAATTAACATCATAAATTAGTATACGTTTGATATCCTACGTATAATTTAGGCAAAATGTTAATTTTAATTATGTATATATTGAGGTGTGACATTTTAGTATTGTATCATTTTTTTAATCGATTATAGTTATGTAACTAAGTTTCGATGATCAATTTCAATCTTTTTCGTTAAAATGATATAACTAAATTATCAATATCTTTGTTAATCTTCATAATTACATTGTTAAATATACGTGCATGACACGAAAAATTTATTAACCACATAATTAAAAAAATTTAACAATGAATGATTTAGATTTATAATCGAAACGTAGTTACATGATTATTAATTGATTTAACAAAATTTACGAGGCCAAAAATGTCGAACTTATGTACATAAATGACTAAACTTGATATTTTGTTTTAATTTATATATGGAGATCGTATATTAGAAGTAAAACTTAAAATCCATAAAACTTCACCCATAACATTGGCAATATATTTAATTTTCTGGACGAAATTCGTTCAAGTATTTCTAAATGTCAGCAAAAGTTTTATTATATTTGAGAAACCAGAATTTTACGAAACCTTTCTAATTTGTATATACTGTTAGATTATGTTATGATTGAGTTAGAGTTTAGAGGTGGTGAATAAATTCTTTCAAAAAATTTCTTTAAAAACTTGAGCTACAATAACTTGATTCGGACTATAACATTTGCGAATTATCTGTCTCTCAAACTTTGATTCAGACTTCAACATTTGAGGTGATTTGTAGATCATTGTCTTAATTTTTCAATGCATGCTGAATCGTTCTATTACGATAATTGAGCTGAGAGATATTACCAAAATACTAGAGCTGGTCTATCGAGCTAGCCGTCTTTTTCGATGATGTTTGGCCGGTTAGATCTTGAGAGTTGAGACCACCATTTCACCTCGATAACATCCGAATTCACTCGACCGACATGAGATATGATTTCTAGATAATTGACTTGTCTTTCTAGCTGTTTTGGCCGCTAGTTGTTTGTATTCCTGGTTTATGATATATTATTTAAATATTTGACCTCACCAGATTTTCAGATCGACTTCATTTAATTTCCAGTTGGTCAAATATCTCAACTTTACGTCTTGCAATTATACAAGATTAATACAATTTTCACAACTCAACATATTAACAAAAGATCGAGTGTTTTGAAAGGATATTAATGTTATATCTTATTCAATGTATTTTGAATAAGTAAAATTAAATTAAATGATACTTGTGAATATGATACACACTTGCTTCCAGTGGCACTATCTTATTTGTATAACACGTTTAGATATTATATTAATATTAAAATATAAAAGTAAAAAAATATTTTTTTATCATAGTTTTTTATGTTTAAACTATAGATAAAATAAATGAATATTTTTTATTGAGATATGTCACTTATAAATAATATACAAATTTACTAAAATAAATATCTTTTAATTAAATGAGGATGAAGTAATTTTAAATATTTATAAAAAAATATCACTTTAAAGTGGATTGTCTGTAAATTACCAACCCGGCCAATATTAAATATTACAATATTTATGGTAAAATATTTTGAGGTCTTTTGTTGAAATTTTTGTCTATTTTCTTTGAATAGTTCGATTTGTTTCAAATGGCAAAAGTAAATCGGCACTGATCCATATTTAAGGATTAGCAATTTCTTTAAATTTAAATCAGAAGTTACAAAATTGATTTTTTTTAAAAAAAAAATATGATTTTTTTTTTAAGAGGGAATAGAATAATATTTCGATAATTACTCATAAATTCAATTCCTAAATGGGTGTCCCTACACCGGAGCAACACATCAGCCCCTCCAAGTCTACATTTTGCCAACTTCAACTTCATCGTTTACGGCTTAGCTTCCAGAAATTTGAACTCAAATCCCACAGAAAGTAGCAAAGAAAACCCTAATAACCCTGTAATAATCTGCCTTTTGGAAATCTAGAAAGCCGTGAATCGTTCAGAATCTGAAGCCCGTACAGATTCGTGACTTCTATATTTCTGATTTCAAGAAATTTTTATCGTTTAGTTTTTTACTTTTATTCCCATCACAAGTCGTTTATTTTTTCATCCTCTCAAACCACTAGACACAAACAAGAACGCACCCATTGTTTATCTGTTTATTGTTTGCTCTGTTGTTCTTTTTCATCCGTTTGTACGTTGGTTTTTTTTTTTTAACGTAGCACTGCGTGTTGGGCTTTTTTACCCGGAAGAAATATGTTTTCTTTTGCTTCTCTTATCCGTCTCGCTGCGGTTGCTTTATCTATATTGTTTGCAGTTATTACATGTTTGAGAGTTGCCACGATCAAGTCGTAGGGCAGAAGAGTAGGCACTTGCTGTCTTCATTTTCTTTGGTGCAGTTCTGGAAATGTCTGAGAAGCGGCCGCAACGAGGGGAAGGTTGCTCCTCCGATGACTTGCGTCCCAGGAAATTACCTTCTTTCAAAAGGTTGAGTTTTCGAAATCGCAGCAACAAAATTATGGGCTCATTTTATTGAATTATTTTTGCCATTAGCTGGACGTTTCAGCGTTTTGGGATGCGGGATTTTGCTCCTTTCTTGACTTGTTTGTTGTTTTTCCGTTTTTCATGATTCTTGATGTGACTGTATATTGCACCATTACTGCTATGTTACAGTGATGATACATCTTGATTCACGAGAGTTGAAAGTACATCTATTAAATATCTTTTTATTTTTTTAGTTTTAAAAATATTATCGTAATTCTGTGCGCTGAATGAACGTGCTTTTGAAATTCTGCACTACTGAAATTTCAATTTGGTTTTAGAGTTTCATGCATCGGGCCTTGGAATTTGTAGGTTTGAGGTGGAATTTCTGAGATTCTGTTTTTCTCTTCTGGTTGGCCATTAATTTATGCTAAGGCAAAAGAACAAGAACATGTTATGTGGTAGGAAAATTTTGGTTTGCTTTTGTTTGCTCGAAAGGGCATTCTGAAGTGCTTTTGCGCTTGGAGACATTCTTTAATGAGGTGCACTTCTTGAGCGTGTAGCACGCATCTTAGAATGCTTTAAAGATCCAAGCCAGATTTTAAGCATGGCCTGTTTTGTATTTTAAATAAATTTAGTAGCCATTTGTATATGCTTGTACCACAAAAAATATTGTTTTTTGTGTCTAGTACTTGACACATTACACGGAAAAAATGAGCTGAATAATTGGATTTCCTTTGGAGTAAGTTAATTCGTGAAAGGTGAACCAATAATTTAATTTAGTCGACTGCCGGAATGAGACGTTGGTTGAGTTAGTTTCATTCTGGCGGTGCACTTTATATTTCCTGAAAAACAAATGCTCATCAAATTTGAAATTTTTACTGACCTTGATTTGCAATTTATCAGCTCACAGGAGTTTTCACGGTGTTTCTCCTTAAAGTTTTCTTGAATATCGTATTCATTCAATTTTTGTAGAGTGGTGCTAGATGCATTGAATCTGCACAGATTCCAACAGCTAACCGGGCCGGTTCTGGAGCCTTTGATTCGTCGAGTTGTAAGTTCACGGCCTTGAAATACATGCTTTGAGAAATTTCTACTCGGTATCTCTTTGATTCTTACTTCAGTCATTACACTGTACAAATAAGAGTAACTCTGGTCCATTCCAATGTTGGATCTCAGGTGAAAGAGGAAGTGGATTTAGCTTTAAGAAAATACTCAACCAATATGAAACGGTATGGGATCAGATCTTTTACTGGAAAGAATTAATGATCATATTTATGGTAATTTTCTTAAATGTCTGGAGATTAACATGATTTTTTTTAATCTAGGAATTGTGTGACAAACACACACTGTTCTGAATCAAGAACTTTGCAGTTTTTAAACGCTATATCCATTCCTGTGTTTACCGGGACTCGAATCGAAGGAGAAGGGTGCAACAATCTGGCTGTAGCTTTATTTGATGCTCATACAAGGAAAGTTGTTTCTTGTGGCCCTGAATCATCTGGAAAAGTTGAAATTGTGGTTCTTGAGGGAGATTTTGATGGCGATGAAGGTGACAATTGGACTTCTGAAGATTTCAAGAATAATATAGTGAGAGAAAGAGAAGGCAAAAAATCCCTTCTGACGGGGGACACTTTTGTGATTCTTAAAGATGGTATTGCTCCAATTGAAGATATCTCGCTTACAGATAATTCGAGCTGGACAAGAAGTCGTAAATTCAGGTTGGGAGCTAGACTTATTGAAAATACAGGTGGTGCAAGAGTAAAGGAAGCAAAATCAGAAGCCTTTGTTGTAAGAGATCATCGTGGAGAATGTGAGTCCTTCGTTGATATCAGTTCGAGTTTCTTTTATTCTAATTTCTTTTGTGCTTTCTTGTTATTTCAAGTGGAAAATAAGAATTGAAGAGGCTAGAAAATTGGGACGAGTAAAATTTTAAGTCATATGATTTAACTTTTAGTTCTGTACTTCCTCCAGTGTACAAGAAACATCACCCTCCATCTCTTTCTGACGAAGTATGGCGTCTTGAAAAAATTGGCAAAGACGGCGCTTTTCACAAGCGGTTACGAAAGGAAAGAGTAAACACTGTGCAGGACTTTCTGTGTTTACTCTTCTTAGATCCCACAAGGCTTCGAAGTGTAAGATTTCGATGCATCATATGTGTCGATTATCGTCTTGCATTACTTAAGTGTCCGTGTATAAAAAAAGTACAAACTTTCCTCAACTGTCAATATTCGTGACTGTTTGTTTGTATGCTTGCAGATCCTTGGGTCTGGTATGCCGCCTAAGATGTGGGACGTTATGGTTGAGCATGCTCGAACGTGTGTTCTTGATAAGAAATTATACTTGTACGATGCCTCTCAATCTCAACAACAAAATGGGGTTGTTTTTAATCTAGTTGGGCAAGTGATGGGGACATTTTCGAACGGGCAGTACATATCTGCTGATAACCTGTCTGAACCACAAAAGGCAGGATCCCCGTACCTTTTAACCTTGTTGGTTAATGTTGCATAGGTTAAGTTTCTTGAGTCATCATTTGTGTAGGCTCAAAGATGCCTCGATATATTCTAACAGTTTCTGTTTCAGGCTGATGCCCGCGAGCTGGTGATCTCTGCATTTAAAGATAAGGAGAATATCGTCGTGTTTTATGATGAATCGTCTCTAAATACGCTCGCCTCTTCATCGTGCTTATCTACTGGTGCATCATTTCAAAGTTTGCCGTTAGAGGATAGTTACCTTCGAGAACTAATATCTCAAAGGATTGATGAATCCAGCTACTCCCTACAAAATCTGTCATCCCCGGATTTTATGCAGTCGGTATATAACATCCACTATCCACAAGGTGGTGTTGAACCCATGGAAATTGGGATTGGACAAAACTCGAGTTTCCCGAATCAAGAAACTGGTAGCTTAATCTATAACACCGATTCCATGGCTGGAGCATTCCGTGAAAACGAGCATACCCAGTTCGGTGGGACAGATTTCTCGCTCCAGGGTTCAGACATTGAACTATCATCTGATTTACGTAGTTGCATGGATGCATTGTTGCCTGCTTCGGCAGTTCCTGTCGATAAAACTCAAAGCCGGTGGAATATTTTGTTGAGCTTATTGAGATGGAGGTTCTCGATAAGGAGGATGGTGGCCCGAAAAAACCGTGTTCGCGACAGACCTGAGACGATGTTAGATGTGCACACAACTGTTATCTAGACTGCACTTAAGTGGTCTTAGATGGCTAAGAGTGTGCGTGCACAGACCTTGAAAAGATCTCATGTGTGGTCTAACACAAGTAAATAAGGGTGTTAATGGGTGGCTTGAGAGGATTTTCTGAGTTTTACGATAATTTTTATAAGTATGAGTTTTATGTAATTTATCAATTTTAAAATAAAAATCTAATTTCAAATAATATAAAATAATGTTTAAAATTTTATATTTTCACATTTACGAGTAAAATTCATGTATTAATATTTAATAATATTGCATTTTCTCAAACATATGGCCACGCGTATTTAGTTGGTAATTATTTTAAAACTTTAAATTTACTTTGTTATTATAATTATATTTCTTCTATTTTATTAATCAAATATCCTCCAAATATCTCTTTTATCACTTTCAAGAATTAATTCATTTGGCTAAAAATACAAGTGAGTTCTAAATATGTGTTCATAATTATTTAATAAATCACTTCAAAAAAAAGTTATTTAGTAAATAATTGTTAAGCCCGAATTTCCAAAACTCAAATTCTACAAAGCTCACGGTGAGGTCCATATAATGTGTAAGACCAGTTATCAACACATAAAGAAATCGATTGATCTGCACGATTGGAGAAGTTGGTCCATGACCCATGCATGGTTGATGATCGTGGAACGTGACCGAAACTACTCCGAGGAGTTGAACAAAAAGCAGCAACAAGAATCAGAAGAAATCTCTCGCAAAAGTCATCAACAAACATAAAAAAATTTATGAAAATTCTCTCAATGATTTGTTCGCTTATTTTCAATTTTCAGTGGTCTAGTTTATTTAATTTTTGACATATTCATTTATCATTTTTGTAAAAATTTCGCTCAAGTTCATAACAACAAAATTAAATTTGATGTTGTTTATGGATTATTTTTTTGCAATTTTTACTATATTATTTAACCAAATTATGAGTTTTGAAGTCATACCGGATGAATTATAACAAACAGTCAAATCAAGATACATAACGTTTGATAATACAAGTCAGATCATTTCATATTTGGCACGATCACATGCTTTGCATGCATCATAATTTGCGGTGCAAACAATAATTTATATTCATTTTGATCGATTGTGTCAAATTAGATGGAGGGATTAAAAATACACCAATTAAAGGATAAAAAATCATTTATCGACAATAATTAAAACGGGTTACATAGATTTAGTGAGTGGTAACATTTCTATTAAAGAATTGATAGAATTTGATAATTAATCAAATCCAACTCTAATCATGTCTACGTAGACAAGGATATGCAATACAACTTAAATAATTTAAATTCCAAATTCGATTGCATAAAAGCCATCTCTTGGAAAAATAGCACGATAACAACTATCAAACATTACATTCACCGCCCCCCAAATATATGATTTTGATTCAGTCAATCATTATGCTAAAATGAAAAATCATTTGTGATATCCAAATATTTTGGGAGTTGTAAAATTCTTATTTATTACATACACGTATATGATATTATTTTCGAATTATGTGAATAATAGATATTTCGAAAATACTAAATAATACATGGTAATCAAAATTTTTCTCAACCGATAAATACCTTAAATTCGAAATCCAGTATAAGGTATACACATTAATTTCGAATTTAGGATGGATATCATCATAATGAGAAAAAATTATTGCATACAATTAAGGCAGCTTTCTCAACAAGGAAGCTAACAAATTTGCAATACAGTTCAGGTACATTATGAATATGCACGAGAAAGCAGTATGTGTTCAGTCATCCACTCCAGAAGCCAAATTTCGAAATTTGCAATGTATATTACACAATTTATTTGTTATGGCATGATTCTAAGTATGAAATATATATCTCGATAATTATATCTCACAATTTTGGAAGAAATATCAACCGAATTATGGTAAGATTTTCATCTCACTCCTATAAATACCAACACATTCCATTCGAAAAATTCACACATCAATTTCGAAATTTTCTCCCTAGAATTTTCGAAACTCTCTTCACTTTATGTCGAGGAGCGAAGCTCTGCTGTAGTCCATATCCGGAGGAATTTCGAACTCCCATCGCAGAAACCCTTTACGTTTTTAGCATTCAAAAATTGAGGTAAGTTGGCTTGTTTTAAAGTTGATTTTCGGTTATGCATTTTTTTCTTTGGAAAATTCGGTCGAGTGCAAATTCTTCTTCTACTACATTCTTGATATGATTTTCGTATGATGTGTGTGTGAGCACTGTGATGATTCGACTTGATATAGGTGAGAATCCCAATATGACATGTTTATGGCCCTTACACGGTGGAATTGTAACCGTTATATGGCATCATCATCTTAGAGGAGTAAAAATCAGGGACTGATATCAATAAACCATGGAAAATAGAGGAATCTCAGTGCCTAGTCAATGTTATGCATGTGATATGAGTAATGTTGTACATGGTATGTGCTTCGAAATTTATGCATGTTGTGTTCAAACTGCTCCTACTTGCTGCGTGACGATCAAATCACTAACATCTTACTATCATCTTCCTAGATAAGCCTGAGGAACAGCTTGAAGAGGAAAAATTGGACCGGTTTTGGGATGGTGAAGTTTCGAGATTATGAATTTAAGTTTAAATTTACTTTAAGTTGTAACGCTTCCGCTTTAATTCTGTTGTTTTTCACTTATTTCGTTGTAAAGACAATGTTATTCATTGGAAATTATTATATAAATTGGTTGTGGTTTATACTGTGTTACGAGACTTGTTGTTTTCGATTGTGTGATTGCTAAACAACGTCGGTGTCGACTAAACTCGGTCTCGGGACGTGACACAACTACTATAACTATAAATAAATCGAATCGGTATGTGAGTTTTTTGATCTAGATCGATAAATATTTGATTTATATTTAAAGTTATCGAACATGAGCCGAATTCAAATATGTTTGAACTTTTTTCGAGAAAAGTTTGAGTAAAAATTATTTTGTTTGATTGTTTGCGAGCCTTAATATGTTATTAACATAATAAAATTATATTAAATATATACACATTTCTAGCTTTCATACTTTCATTCTCGACCTTAATGTTCAAACAATTGTTCGAATAACTCGTAAATAGGTTCGAACTTCATTTCGAGCCGCTGTTCGAGCAAAAAAATTTAAATTTTTCAAAGTTTGAATTAAACTTGAATTCAAATATATTTAATTCGAACTTTAAATTTTTATAAATATTGATTCGGTTAGATTAGTTTACATTTTTAGTCGGTATGCCACTAGTTTTGGGAGGTAAACATAATTTGTGATTTGATATGGAAGAATTCGCAAATATTCACACAAACACGCATCGAAGTACGAAATCTACNTTTTTTTTTTTTTTTTTTTTTTTTTTTTTTTTTTATATTTTCCCTTTTTCCTCTCTGCATTCTTCGAGGTCTGATATAGGGGAAAAAATGGCGTTTTTACTCAACAAGACTACCTTTTCTGCGCTTCGGCTCAATTCTCGGGCGCAGAAGGCCGACGATTCGTTGACTCTATCGAGGCGTGGCTTTCATGTTGAACCTGGGGCTCGCGAGAAGGCTGTGAGTACTTAAATTGTCTGAGTTTTTATAATTTGTATATGATTCTGAAATTAGACTCATTTGGGTTAATGTTACTTTTGATTTCGTTTGCTTTTGTGATCGTTATCGAATGAAGTGTTTATGACACTTATCTGAGGTTCCCGGATTGGTATGGGGGAATGGGGCAAAAGAGTCTTACTTTTTGTCTCAGATGAGGATGAGATTTGGATCGAGAATGAAGCCCTAACACGGTCTTGAGAGAGAGAGAGAGAGAGAGAGAGAGGATAAAAGAGTTTTATACAAACGAAGAGGGGCTCTCGCTCTGTTTATGGTAGCTCTTTGACCTAACCTATTGAGGCCAATCTGTAGTCGTCACCCAAATGAAATGGAAGAGTTGAGTTTGAGATGTGATTTTTTTAGAAAATAAATTATATTTTATAGCCTAAAACCCATTAATTTGCCTCGTCTCCTATTCTATGAATCTGCCCCTAGTAGCTCCATTGGTCAGAATTTGGGTAACAATGGACTCCACTTGATGGATAGTGATGCATTAGGCGATTTTTTTTTTGTCTTTTGAAGGACATGAGATTAATGAATCCAATTTTTTATGTAAATCGACTCCACTTGTTTGGATATTATAAATTTTATTGAATCTCAAATAGTTTAGCCGACATTTTAACCTGTTTTGTATTGAGAAATAATTCCAAGTTCTCTTATTTTTGGATTTTTTGAAATGTATGGATTCATATCCATTTCAGATCATATATATAGAGCTAACCACTGCCTTAATGATATTAAAATGTGTAATGATTCTTAAGCTCTCAATTGATAGAAGTAATCTAACGATTTACTTTTGTCTTCTTGCATAAAAAATTCATTAGATTGCCTTTGAGAATTTTCTTTATTGACAGGCGAGCTGATCCTTTCTTCAGATATTAGGCTGCATACTAAAGGAGTTCTGTATTTTTTTTGTTGAATTAAGACTTGAGAGTATCATCTTATATTTATTCTTGGGCATATCTCATTCTAAATATTTCCAAGTTGTATAATGTATTTTAATGAATATTACAGTTTGTCCATGTGTTTAAAACCCCTATCATGCTTTGTGTTGAGAAATGTATTTTATACTTGCTAAGTTATGTAATTACGTTGCTCCCAAGTAATGGTTTGATGAATCAAAGGATTTCTTGACAGAAGCTTGAAAGCTAACTCGCATGTCCACTGTGGGCACCCATCTGATATATTCTTTCCTTTATTCAAGAATTGATTTCTATTTCACGGGTTTCGTTTGATAATGATTCTTTTGGTTTTCAGCTTTTGGCAGAAGACCCAGCTCTAAATCGCTTCAAGTCGTATAAGAAAAGTGTGAAGCGCCTCAAAGTATTTGGAGATGTTCTGACTATCGTCGTTGTAGCTGGTATGCTTTTCTCTGCGCTACAATTTGATCTGAGGTGTATTATTGTGATTTGCGTGAAAGCTGTTTGTCCCACTAAACTATTCGGTTCACCTGATAACCTTAAGGTGCAGATAATGCAATCCTCTTTAAATCTTTGTTACTCATTTTATCATGATTCAAGTAACTGATCATGCAATGATGTGGGAGGGGAAGCGAGGGTAAGAGTCTCAGAAGGTCATCCTCTTTTTATAGCCAGCTTGAAAAAATAATTATATTTGGGTTTGAATTCAACTTGAATATGTTTAAGCTTTGTTCAAGTTCATTTACTGTGAATGTGAATCAAACTTTCTTAGAGTTGGCTCAATTTGTTTTTGCGCTCCTCCTACAACGAACTCATTATTTGATTTATGATTTGGATATATGAACAAATCAATATTTTAATTGCTGCTACCAGTTTTTGCTACTTACCATTTCAAACTTTTACGTACTCCACGCCATACATGGTGTTTGTTGCCAGGATGCTGCTATGAGATCTATGTTAGAGCAGTCATGCGAGAGGAAACCCGTAAACAAGCAGAAGATAGTGTGTAACACCAGAAGCTATTCATGATGTGAGGTAGTTAAACGGATAAGGGAAGCAGCATTTTGGTTCTTTAATTCAAAAATAATTTTGTTGGAGAATGAAGTGGCTCTGTATACTTCTCAATTGTGTGGGACTGGGGAATTTGGCATGTAAAATTTTTTTTTTTTTTTTTTTAATTTTTTTTATCTCGCTTCCTTGCTAATAAAATTTCAGTTGCAAGCTTACCCCTATTTTTTAATCAGGTATTTCAATTTGAGTTCGGGTATTTTTTTTGGATCACATTTTGCTTCATTTTCAGGTCTTGACACTAAACTGACGAATGGTCTACTATTCATGTTTCCTTAATCGCTGTCTTGGGCCGGAATTGGGATCCGAAATTCATCGGATGTAGTATCTCAAGCGACATCATTTCTAAAAATTATATACAATAAAGAAAATACATAATGATATTTTAAATGTATCTTTCTGTAATCAAAATATAGTTAAAAATTGCTTAATTTCATCCACATTTAATAGCTATAAGAGTAATAGGAAACGATAACAATATTATCCAAATACAACAATTTCCAAATTTTAGGATCAACGTTGGCAAATCTTGCCTTGGATTTGGCTTGTCATTGGATGAAATTTTTTTATACATAAAAAGATTGATCACTTATCCAAAGTTGAAGTGTCTATTAAAGTCTTGTATATAAGCTTGCAAGTTACAACTACATATTGATCCTTTGAAAAACTGAATCACTCAGCGCCAAAAAAACTCACTTATGTAAGGGAGAGAAGCTATATATACACAAAAATTATTAAGAGCGTTTTCATGAGTCAATTTTGGAGACAATATTCTATTTGGATAATCTTTGAAAATTTTTATTTTAATGATATAATTATTGTAAGTATGAACCAGATTATATAAATTAACTGAAAGTATCAAGTAACATTGATTCCTAAAGCTAAGCGTTTAATTTACATATCTCACAGGGTGGGTGCCACCATTTTATGAACCAATCCATGCAACTCCATGCTCTCACAAATTTCCAAGAAATCCCTCTCTCAATTACTCAAAAAACGTCCACCTACTTCTCAAATTAAGCAAATACATGCCCAAATCATCACTCAGTCACTCTCGTCATCGCGTCTTTTTTTGATTGATTCACTTATCCATTCTTACCTTCACACCAGAAACCTCGACACTGCAAGAGCCTTGTTCGACGACTACCCTTTGCCTTCACCTCCGACTCTGTTATGGAATCTCATGATCAGAGCCTATTCAAAAGTCCAAGATTTTTTGGAACCCATCTATCTTTTACACCGCATGCTTAATTTGGAAAACCAAATTGGCGTTGTGCCTGATGATTATACGTTTAATTTTGTCATTACTTCCTGTACACACCAAAACTCGATTGTGTACGGGGAGATCGTTCACGGGATGGTGGTAAAAAAAGGGTGGTGCGCGAATTTATGCGTGGCGAATTCTTTGATCAATATGTATGGTGTTTTCCGGAAAGTGGATGATGCATATGCTGTGTTTGTAAAAATGTCGGATAGAGACGTGTTTTCGTGGACTAGCTTAGTGTCTGCGTATGCTAAGAATGGGGACATGTGTAGAGCAGATGAAATCTTTGTGGAAATGCCAGTAAAAAATGAGGTTTCTTGGGCTGTCATGATTTCCGGTTTTGTTGGTTGTGGCAAATATGTTGATGCCCTTAGCTTTTTTCGTGAGATGATTGCTCAAATGAGGCCGAATGAAGCTGTTCTTGTTTGTTCACTTTCTGCTTGTGCTCATCTGGGTTCATTGTATGAAGGGGACTGGATTCATGGCTATATAGACAAGAACGAAATAGTAGAAACTTCAAATATTAAGACTGCGCTAATCGATATGTACGCTAAATGTGGGAGAATAGATTGTGCTTATATAGTTTTTAATAAGATTCCAAGACCAGATGTTCATAATTTTACAAGTCTGATTTCAGGTTTATCGATTCATGGGCTTGGTTATGATGCTGTACGTGTGTTTAATCGAATGTTAACTGAGAATTTAAAGCCAAATGGCGTTACTGTTTTGGGGGTTTTAAATGGTTGTAGCCATTCTGGATTGGTCCATCACGGTTCCTCAATTTTCCATAACATGGAGGATTTATGGGGAATCACGCCTAAAATTGAGCACTATGGTTGCTATGTTGATTTACTTGGCCGTGCTGGGTACTTGGCAAAGGCATTTGGCGTAGCGAAGAGCATGACAGTTAATCCTGATGTTGCTGTGTGGAGGGCTTTGTTAAGCGCCTGCAGAATTCACCGTAATTCTGATTTTGGAGAGCGAGTGATAAATCACTTAGAACAACTTTATCCTAGTTGTTATGATGGTGGGAAGGTGCTGCTTTCAAACTTGTACGCTTCTCTTGGAAAATGGGATAAAGTTGCTAAAATAAGAAACGTAATGGGGTTGCGAAAGAACCAATCTGATATTGGATGTAGTTGGATAGATTTAAATGGCGTTTCTCATGAGTTTCGAGTTGCAGATGTGATCCATCCACAAATAATAGAAATTCAGATCAAGTTAACTGAAATAATGCAAAGGATTGGTCTAGTCGGTTATACTGCTGATTCTTCTCATGTTTCATTTGATATAAGTGAGGAAGATAAAGAACACGCAGTAGCTTGGCATAGTGAGAAACTAGCTGTTGCTTTTGGACTAATGAATACTCTTCCTAGGACTTCTCTACGGATAGTTAAAAACTTGAGAACTTGTGATGATTGTCATTTAGCTCTGAAGGCAATCTCCAAAGTTTATGATAGAGAAATTATTGTTAGAGATCGATGCCGCTTCCACACTTTTAGAGAAGGATATTGTTCTTGTAATGAATATTGGTAGTGTTATCTCATCAAACATAAATGAGAACAATTGCAACACCAATTATAAGTTTTGACAAAATTTGTCCAAGCTTTTGTTCTTATGACTTTTGTTGGCCAAATCAGTCTAGGTCTCTCGTAAGAGTTGCTGTGCTTTATCTATGTTTTATCATAGCGTTGATGGTTTTAAATCCTCTATAATCACGTCAATATTATACATAGAGGCTTTAAATCTCTCCTTCAAACTGTGAAGTATTATTATTCGGTCACATGGGTAGAGGAATTACATTCGTATTGTGATAACACGTTGAGTGTTCCGTTAGTGGAAGGAGAGCTTCGAGCTACTTTGCAGGCACTGTTTCTGTGAAGATCTTTATTCTGCTGCAAATAGTCTGCGAGGAAACTTGCGAAATGCTCGTGATTCTTGAAAAAAGCTTTCTGAACACTGAAGCACTAAACAATTTATCCTAGATAAAGTGTGTGCCTAAATGACTTGGCTTCAACAACCATGGCACCTAAACAATATATTTCAATTAGCTAGCTTGAAGCTCAGTAAATTTAATATTGCCCAGTGAAGTAAACTCCTCTGTTTCATGTTTCTCACAACTATCAGATTATCGAAAAGCTTGCGACTATCATGCTACTGCTTTCTTGAAAATTCAATTAGAAAGTTCACTATTTTCTTTTACATTTTTAGGATACATTCCAAGTCGGCTGTAAGAAGAAACTGTTACATGTTTTATTTGTCCTTTTTAAACTACAATTGGTTGGCTAATCCAAGTTTTGTACACCACTACCAAACTCGAACCAAATCAACGAATAATATCAAATTGTGTTTGGATTGATGAATTTCAAATATATTTTTGTTCTTTAGATAAGTAATACTATAAATTTCAAATCTACTCATCACGTGTTATTATAGTATTTCAAGGGTATCATGATGAATTTCAAGTTCAGCCAATAATAGTGTCGTTTGAAATTCATTCTATTTTGTCAGCCAATAATAGTGTCATTTGAAATTCAATCTATTTTGTCTTACTAATGTGTAAATAAATAATATATGTATCTAAGATTTATTTTATTGTTTTATTGTAAATAATAAAATTATAATCGAAATCCATAAATTTCAAATTCTTATCCCCAAACACAACAAAAACTCATCTTCAAATCATGCCATCCACTTGAGTGGTCCTAGAGCTTATTAGCGTGTGGAGTAGTCCATATATAGCCATAAAGTGGACTGATTTTAGTTTTCTTGATTAGTTCTTACTTAGGGACACGAAATTCATCATGCTGGACAGATGAACCAGTTGTCTTTTTATAATTACTTTTATGCTAAATAAAATGAAAAACGTGATGTTTAACATTATGTTAAAAGCCACTTGAAATCCACTTAAAATATTCAAATCCACTTAAAATTATTTCATCACTACCTATTATTTCTATCATGAATTCAAGAATGTTGTCCAAGTAATTATATACAATTAATGTATTTTGGATTTCCTAATTTCTTGCCAAATTCAGTAGAAATAAAATCAAAATCTTATTTATTTGACTTGGCAACATGTCTTTGTAGTCCTATTTGGACAAATCGATTTTTAACAGTGTCTTCAAAAAGGAAATAATTTGTTTGTAGTTATTGTGTTCGGTTAGGAGTTCTTTTCTATCACGTATCAAAGTGGAGAAATGTCCAATTAATGGTACCAGAAAATTAAGTTCCACTGCTACATTTTACTCGCTGCAATAAATTTCCTTTGTCAATTTTATTACCATAGACAGAAATCTTCAAACAAACAAACAATTTAGAGCTCTTTATTTTTCCAAAATAATTCTTTTTCTATATAATATTTTGATGATGTAATTTTTAACCAAATTTTCTGTTCCTGTCCTAATTTATTCTTCTTTTTTCCCATCTTTATGGGTTTTTCTTATTTATCTATTTTCCATTTTATTACTTAAAGTCTACTTAGCCTCATAAATTTGGTTCATTTTTTTTTTCCATTAAAAGCCATGGTTACCTTATATAGCATAGTATTTCAATGCTTTTTCCAATCTACAAAGAAATCATAATCTTGTAACGAAAAGTAAGCTCCAATTGCTTAGCAACAATAAAAAAAACATTGACTTTTGGTTATTATTATTGATTGTTTCCATTATATAAAAAAATAAAATAAAATAAAACTCACAAACAAAGAAATCCAATAAAATTGGCTTTAACGTTGTCGTGCAAGAATTTAAAATTGCATTCCAAATTTCAAAATTATCATCTCAATTGCCACCATAGATTCCATGGTCCCAAGACTCCTCCAACTGCAATAATAATTAATCGCTTCAATTGCAAGTGGAACAGAAGGGAAAATTAATTAGTTCCTTTTTCTTAGTAATAAGAGTGTAATATTATTTCAAGATTTTTTTTGCTATATCGTGAATTTCTCAGATTTTATTTTTTTAAATAATTGTACGTTGATAACATATGTATTATTTGAGTATTTCTTATATATTTAATGATGAAATCAATTACAAACATTTAGTTAATTTATATATAATATAAGAATATAAAAACAGCAAAAATAAAATAATAAAAAAACCAATTTCTTTGGTGTCTTTATCACTCATTGAATCCGCCAGACTCGCAAGTGACGGTACAATGATGCAGTCTTCATGGTCTTGTGGAACAATATATAGATATATATATATATATATATAAGTAGCTTTTCCAAAAGCAAGTTTATAATTAACAAAGCATTTTATTGTTGTAAATCATGTGGTTTTGTATTTTATTAGGGAACAATGAAAATATGCTTTTGAATAATTACAAGGAAAATAATTTTTTTTTATTTTTTTACTTTGAATTTTTTGTTTTGTTTTCGGTCTTATTCGTTGTGACATCAAAAAAAATACAAACATGACATCGAAAAAATATTAAAAAATTGAAAATTACTGACTTGTTTGATGTTACATCTACAATTGAATCATAACGAAAAATTCAAAGTTGATTACAATACTTTCAAACTTAACAGAAGTTGGATGACCAAACACAAGGCACTATATAAATACATGATGAATTGTTTATTTTCATTAAAATGTTGGATCCTTATAAATCTAAGTCCAAAGCCTCGTCTATTGCTTTCTTTAATGAAAAAGAAACCTAATGAATTTTCAAATTGTAGCATTAATTTTTATTTTAAGAAGATCGAAGCTAGGTAGGCAGGGTACGTAAAGGGTGCAATTAAAGGAGTTAGAATTAGAATTTAATTGGTTGGTTGTTACCTCATAATGTCGATTGAACCCATTGCGTGTCCACTCAAATACCATATTCATTGCGGAAAATTTCCCTAATTGAAACTCCACCGTCGTTTTTTAATATCCCATCATTATTCCAAAGTTTGTGGTTTATAATATATACAAATTAACATATATTTTTTAACCCAAAAAAGTTTATATTATTATTCAAATTTTAAATATTTTTGTAAAATTATTTGAGAAATTTTTGATGGGATGTGAAAAAATTGTTCACACACTGATTAAATGGAATTAATTGGCTCTCTGATATTTTTTTTGTTTATTTTCTGAGATCACTATTCATTCAATAAATTCAATAGCGTACATGCATCTATTGACTAGAGAGGCCGTAGGATACGAGGTTGCAGAAGGCAATTGGTCAACAAATATTTATAGTCAATTTCAGATTATGAAATTTATTGCTTTTCGTATTTCATATTTACATACATAATACTTTCCCACAAAATATCCAACTTTAAGATCATGGAGATAGCATGAGCTGTCAAAACGAGTTAGCTAGCGGGTTGAGATGAGTTAGAAAAGTGCGAACTCATCCTGTCTATTTGATTGGACGAGTCAACACGACGAACCTAACTAGTTTTTAGTTATACTAAAAGGGTCGAAATAGGATGGTCCGACCTGTCACAACCCACCTCGTCTGTTATTTGGGAGGATCAAGAAATTGTCTGGGAAAAAATCTCATCCAACCGATTACCAATACACAAGATCTCTTCATTTGATTTATATATAAATATTGAGCATTTCATTAGTTAGACCGAATGAAACAAAGGCATACATGCGTGGATACTACACAGAAAATAGACCACCACCACATGATGAAAAACATTATTTTTAGCAAACTACGTCTGATTTTTCTTACAGACGTTAGGAAATCGGTTGACCCATGTTCGAATTAATAATTAGAGATAATTTAGCTGCAAAAGAAAAAAAAAAAAAGAGACTCAATTTGGAGCTTCAGAGATGCTCTTTAATGATGGTTGCCAAGCTCTGCTTTTAGAAACACCACACCTTACTCTGCTGTTGTTATTATTTCTTGATCCTTTGTGCTTCACCTGAAATAATAATAATAATTAACAAAAATTATTGCTTACACACACACACACACACATATATATAAAATAAACGAAAACATTATAATTGTCGGCTGATGAAAGCATGAGCTGTTTAATTTGGTGACTAATCGATTTCACTATTATGTAGAGAAGTAAAATGATAAACTTTAAATCTATTATTTATATGTTTATATACTATTTTATGTTAATTAAGATCGATTTCAGATTCACTAAAATATGAGTTCATTTGAAATTTATCATACTTTATATTACTTTACTAAAATCATGTGATCTAATTTATTGTGATCAATAAAACTATAATCAAATTCAGCGATCCAAACGCTCAAAAAACTTCTACTCTAGAAGAAAGAAACAGTACATATAATTTTTTAGATTCGAATGCAGGGTATTTTTTAAAAGCTGCACATAAAAATTTCAGAATCTTACGTGAAAAAAATAAAATTGAAAATTCAAAAAAGACATATGAGCAAAAAAGTATTTATTTTTACCTGTATGGCCTTCTCCAATTCAGTTCTTTTGATCACTTGTTCAAAATCTGAACATGATTTCTCCGACACCATCTCCCCATGTCCTTGTTTCTTCGACNAAAAAAAAAAAAAAAAAAAAAAAAAAAAAAAAAAAAAAAAAACCTCAACAAATATATAAGAACTGAATAAAATATGAAGAAATGAATCAACCTTGGGCGGTGACCAGTCTGTAAACATGGCCGAGAACAAGAGTATCAGTTGGCCTAAGAAGCTTGATACGCGTCACCCGAAGTGGGATGTTGTCCGTACTCTTCGTGGCGGCTGAACCGGCTGCGGCGGCGGTGGTGGAGGAGTAGGAGATGGTGGTGAGAAGAACTGCAACATAATGGCCAGGATTCATCTTCATGATTTGTTGAGCAGAAACAGGAAAATATAGATTATCCACTTTGCCATCTGGGTGTTGGATCACTAAACTTGCGTTGTCAATTGCTTGGCAATTCCCCATCTTTCTGAAATTTTTAGATTTTGAAATTGTTTTTTTAATTCTCTGTCTATATTAGCGAATGAAGCTGGGCGAAAGAAGAGCTGTTAAGGTGTGCTTATATATATATAAAGATACTTTAAAGAAATGTTATGTTGCTTATCAAGCCGTCTTACGAGGTTGTAATAAGTATATTAAGGTTATGTTTGGGTTTATAGATTTCAATTCTATAAATTTATAATATATATTTTATTTTGTTTAGATAAAGTAAAATCATAATATTCAAATCGTTATCACATGTTTATATGATATTTCATCTTAATATATTATGGATTTCAAGTTCACATAATAATAATAGTATTATTTGAAATTCATTCTACTTTGTCTTATTAACGTGTAAACAAGTAATACGTGAATTTAAGATTTGATTTATTATTGCATTATAAACTATAATCGAAATATTAATTTTCATCTCTCCAAACATAACTTAAAATAAGATAGATAATTGTTATTTTTTGGAATCTAAGTGTCTTTATTAGCAAATGGCATATTATTAATTAAAATGGGATGTTTTTTTAAACTTGGTTCAACTTTTTTTTTTTTTAAGAAAATGACTCGAGTTTATTATTTAACTAAATTTTCCAATTAAAATAGGCTTGGAATAATTACCGCAAAGCGGGATTTTAGTTAGTGGCCCAGCCACTTATTAATTAATTAAAGAGTTATATATATAAATTTAATTTGCCGACCGATGGTGAAAAATGTGTGTATTTAATGAATGCCATAGATATCGATATTCAGTCAAAATTTTCTAGTAGACGATTTCAAATGGCACAGTGAACAGCGAAGCCTGGTTGAAATTTCCGTTAAATGGAAACTTAATTATGTTTAAATTTGAAAAAATCCATCATTTATTAACTATAAAATAATTTTATTCAACGATTTTTTTTTAAAAAAAAATTGTATGATTTGACACCTATAGAAATAATTTTATTTCTTAAAAAAAATCATACATTTTATTTTTTGAAAATGGATGTCGTACTCGTTTCGTTGAAGAATTCGAGAGAGAAAGCTAAAATACAAATCATATATTTTATTTTAACCCTTCAGAAAATCTAAAATTTTTAATTTGCTGTATTTCTATTCATATGCCACAGCTAATTAAAAATATCTTTGATTCGACACTTTCTGGTCCAAATTTATATTAGATCTTGGTTGGTATTCACTGTCAAAATAAATAATAATTATTACATCTATACTATTTATTATTAAACTATCCTCGACAATAATCTTTGTTGATAGTTTTTATACTATAAAATATAGTTTGATACACATGATAAGATAACACATGTGATATATAATATAAAGATAAGTTAAAGATAAATAAGAGTAGGATATTGTATTAAAAGTTTGGTATGATTTTAATAAGAGTTATTAAATTTATATATTAGATTGTAATGATAAAATTAACCTTATCATAATAAATTTTATAATTTCAAAGTCGTTGCTTGAGTTAATAATTATCTGTTCATAATAAATTTTATAATTTCAAAATCTCGTTACAATTTAAATATACTTTTAAAAAATTTATTTGACAATTTAAATATCATTTTATTTTTATAAATTTATGGCAAAAAAGAAAGAAAAATCAAAAAATATAATTATTGAATTTATTAAATTTAGAACTAAATGTGACACTTATAAAACA
Source organism: Primulina huaijiensis (assembly GCF_012295235.1). Taxonomy (NCBI): domain Eukaryota; kingdom Viridiplantae; phylum Streptophyta; class Magnoliopsida; order Lamiales; family Gesneriaceae; genus Primulina; species Primulina huaijiensis. Next base: position 947,998 of record NW_027356198.1, on the reverse strand, counting down.
AACGAAGTACTCAAAAAAGTTGAAACACAATAAACTAATATTGATTATTTTCTAAAAAACCAAAATTACTACAATTAACAAATTAAAAATCCAACGTGTTCCAAACCGGGTTTCCATATCAAACGATAGTAGGGATGGCAATAGGCCGGGGCTGGGGCGGGTTTGCCATCCCCATCCCCATCCCCATCCCTGAATTTCATCCCCACCCCAATCCCTGCTTTTTCGGGTTCGGAAAATCCCCAAACTCGAAACTTCGGAAATCAACTTCCCATCCACACCCCATTCTCGTTTCAAAAATATTAATATGGCAAGACGATGACGGATTCGGATATTTTCTCAAACCAAAACTTATTATTATTTATTATTATTACAGATAATATTAATATTAATATCAATATTAATAATAATATTATTATTAATATTTAAAAAATAATATTATTATTAATACTAATAATACTATTATTTTATTATTGATATTAATTTCAGGGCGGGTTCGGAGATTTCGGAGATAAGGATAGTAATCCCATACACGTCCTGAACTCAATCAGGGATTTAAAAAAATCCCCGAACCCGAACCCAAACCCCGAAAAAATTGGGGACCCCATCCCCGTTTCGGGTTTTCCCAGTGGAGCCCCAAACCCGTGAAGAAAGTTGCGATTCCTAAACGATAGTGTTTAGGATTTTTATATATTGAGGGCAATTAAGTCATTTGTGGTGTTTTTTATCATTAAATTAAAATTATCACATCTCATAAAAAGGATATTTTTTATCCTTATATAAAATTATTTATCACGAACCCATGATATTATCATGGATTTTCTAAAAAGATACCAAACGTGGGATAATGAAAATTATTTATCAACTCCTCTCTTATCCAGTGTACCAAACTATACAATAATATAATTTATTTGTTTATGTACACCTCTTTCGCTTAAATACCAATTTTGTCTTGATAAATAATGCAAATTCTAAATTAAATCTATTTTCTTTGGCTTTGATCTGTTTGTTCGTTTCTTTTAATAAAATACATGCAACACATTAACAGTATATATCGCTGCAATTATTTAAGATGTCACAACATTTTGTCAACCATTTTATGCTAAATAAATTATTTAGCCAATTATAGTTTTTTTCTTTTTGAATGATACGTATATAAATTAGACAGGGACAGAGAGAAGACATTAAAGTTGATGAAAATTGTAATAGTTATCCCCCTCCCACTACTTGAATATGAAGATTTTGTGTCACCAACAATGCTTAATGCAAGTTAAGAATCCCACCAAATCAACAAACTGTTTTCATTGCTACTTCAAACGCGTTGCGGTACGACTGAATCTACGCCGGAAAAGAAAAGTAAGACGGCACTTAAAATACCATAAACATAGTGTTTCATGTAAAGGAACCGAAAGTATCCCAAACACAAGATGAGTCGGTCATCTTGCAAATGGACAAAGGCTATACGTGTTCGTAGAACGAAGGTGTACTCTATTGGCCCACTTGGTTTTTCAGTATTACTTAGAAGAGGAAAATTTTGAGCTGAGACTAACCATTCATTTCACTTTTCCGGCATCGGAATTACACAGAAGGGAAGTATTTGTTGAGATTGAAAGGTAGTGAATAGAATTCCTCGCTTCTAGTATCGGTCTTAAAGGACCGGAACTTGTCCCACCAATGTTTGCCTCGGTCTTTCCTTATCTGTGCATCCTTTTTGTGCATCGTCTTGTCCAAGAAATATGCAACTATGCCAGCTACGAAAGCTTTTGATGAGAAGGGGACATTTACCATATCGTTGAACTGTGGAGATAAAGGGAAGGAGATTACGACAAAGAGAAACATAGCATTAAGAAAAAGCTCAAATTTAAATTTTGAAATAATTTACAAAAAGAAATATTAAATGCCCCCCAATATATTCTCATATGAAATGACATCTGCCGTGGCAAATTGATTTTTCAGACAACAAAACCAAACGTAAATCACATTGCTTGCTTCATTTTCTTTTTTCTTTTTTTGAAGAATCCTTCATTTTCTGACATTCTTGAACATTTATTTCTAAACCCCAAGACAAAGTTGTCGAGAAAAGAAAAAAGAACAAAGATATCATTTTTCTAATTCAAGAAGTTCTCAAGAAATTCGGGTTTGAGAATAACCGTTTGACATCTACCAGCATGGAAAAACATTTTTTTTCCATAAAACAAAACCAGACATCAACTAAAATTGTCAAGAAAAGAAACAAAAGACAGAAAGATATTTTTCTAAGTTTTCAAGAAATTCGTGGAAAGATAATCATTAATCTAAGAAGTTCAAAAAGATAGTGTTCATGAATATGCCATTTGACAACTGCCCTGGAAAAGGTTTTCACATTCCATGATTTCGACATTTTCAGAAAACTTTGTTCAAGAACACATTTTTTACATTATTTTCCAAGAATGTCCCAAAACAAAACCAGGTATCAATTAAAGTTGTCGAGGAAAGAAACAAAGAACAAAGAAAGCTATAATTTTTCTCAGCCAAGAAGTTTACAGGAAATTCATAGTAGTGCATACCCATCTGGCTGTCGTGTTGACAGGTCCAAATCCTTCGATAGCAGTGTGCTCATTGAAATACTGGGGGACAGACAAACCCAGAAAAATAGAAAAGCCTAAGATGAATTTTGTCCGGAAACTGTTGAGGTTGCAGAACTGAAGAAAGCTTAAACCAGCCGAACCTGAATTTTCAAGATTAGCACTCAAATTTCTCATAAAAATCATATGTAAAAGATAGAAGCTCAGAAGATTTTGTCAGGCTTCATTTCCATACCAACATATGCAAAGAAGAGACAGTACAAGGCAGCCACAATAGGTGCCGGTATTGAAGCAAAGACAGCTCCAAATTTCCCTGTAAGTGTAAGTGTTGCTTGTTAAAGAGACATTTGTTTGTAAAACAAGTGATTAACAAGCAAAGTGCCGAAAAGTGCTGAAAAGTTTACCGAGTACGGAAAAGAAAAGCATGAATCCAGCAGATATTTGCACTACTCTTCGGCTTCCAACACGTGTCAATGCTAATAGACCAGCATTCTCACTAGATACCAAATCAAGAAAGGAAAATCTTAAGTTTAGGTCTTAATTAATGAAAACAGCCGGACTAGAGAAAGTGAATAAGTGATTGCATCTTACATGGATACAGAAGATCCATTGGCAGTTCCAAACAAACCGGACAACAAGATTGCAACACCCTGTCATTCAGAGATAGGCAAAATAAGCAATCATGTTCCTATAATACTCTTTGTGGTTATTCAATATGGACAAGACACACTATGAAAATAATCAAGGAGAAATGTTATATAAGTAACTACTCGATATAGACCTCGATGGAACACATGAAACTTATATAAGAATATCCCAGTGAAATTCTTTTTGATTGTTGTCAAGAATGTAATTTCATCTTTTCCTACTTTCTTTGATGAGTATAAGAAGCTGCAAAATCTAAACTTGAATTATTCAACATGCTGAGCCTAATTACCTGCCAGCCTACACCACGGCTAAGAATTGATGGTGGCAAAGGGGTTGCACTTGCATATCTGGACACAGCAATGAATCCACCAGTGGACTGCATTAGACATTTCAAAACATGTCGAGAAAAACTACGAGTTACATCTGTTAAAATATGAAATTTAGTGAGAGATCACAAGATTTACATGGTTCGACCATGAAAGAACTGTGTCAACCAGAGAGATGTCCACATGACTGACATTCTTATTAAACTCAATTAAAATTTGAAGACCTGACATAGGCGAAACATGTTGGGGATAAACATGATAGAAAACAATTCCTGAAATGATCTTGAAAATATCAGTTCTGATTAAACAATAAATTATTTGATGTCCGACACTCCCCTAATGTCAAGAGCGGCTATACTTATTGCATTATTCAGCTAGAACATAGAAAAAATCTAGAAGTATATCTTGCTTTATGTTGTATACAGAGTCAGAGGATCAAAGAGCGGATAGGCAGAGATCATATCTACCTTGCTCAAAAAAGGATGAATAACATAATCGATATGCACAGTTCGATATCCTTTATGTGACAATGAGATAGCCATAAATGGATAGCAATCGTACACAAAAAATGTTCATCACAAGAAAACTAATCATGTTAACAAAAAATGAAAATAGTTTTTGTGGTAATGGTAAATGTTACACAGACCATGGATATAATACAGATGGCAGACTAAACTGATGACATGAAAAACAAAACTTCATATAGAAAAGAAAAACGCACATAACTACGTAATTTGAGTCAGGCATGGACCTATATTCATTAGACATATACGAAATTTCTGAAATTCATATTATTCTCCCCTAATTTTATTATAATAATCAATGTTTATATAAAAGAAAAAGAAAAGCAAGTTGAGGATAAATATCAGTATTCTAAGTACAATAAAATCATATCAGAATATATATACCAATCTTGATAATATCCATTTCTAGAGTATTTTCTTTTATTTCCAACATTAGACAGAGAACCACCTCACCAAAAGAAGAGTTTGAACACCAAAATAAAATCAATTATTGAAGTTTTGTTCTGCTTGAGTTCAAAAAGAACACTAATATATCATCAATTCATCGTCATAGCACATTCCCGCTAGATGCGAGGTCGGCTACTTGGATATTAGTTCTCCAAACTAGCGATTTTTTCACATGTCATCTCTTAAACCAAGATCTAAGATATCCTTATTAACCACCTTTATCCAAGTTTTCAATGGTCTACCCCTCTTTCTATTCCTTTCATTAACCTGTCAATTTAAAATATGTCGGATTGGGATCGTGTTTGGTCTCTTCTTCACATGACTAAACCATGTTAGACGTCTCTCCCTAATAGTCTTATAGCATTTTCCTTACAATCTCGCAAAAATTTTCTATCGCATAAGACTCCTAATGTCACCATCCATTTCATCCATCCTGCTTTAATCCTATAGTTGATATCCTCTCTAATATCCCAAGTTTTTTGGATGATAGATCCTAAATAGCGAAAATTTTCACACTCTCGATTTCTCGACCTTCAATCTCAATTGGACTATCAATTCGTCTAGATTCAGGAGTCAAGAACAAAGTTACAAGCTAAGTATTCTGTTTTTGAGCGATTAATTCTAAAATTTTTACTATCAAGAGCTTCACGCCATCTCAAAAAGAACACCAATAAATGGTATATCAAATTTGATTAAAAAAATTATTAATAACTGAGAAACTGAGGTAAAAAAACAAACCTCTACGAGGGCAACAAATGCAGCCATCATCATTGCAAATACTTCACCAGCATCAAATGAAGGTGCTCCCCACTGAAAGGGATATGGAACTCTTATCCTGTATGTGCAAGCTCAACATGGTAATTAGACAAGTCGTTGCCAATACAGAGCAGGAACAAATTATTAGGGAAGGCAGATATTAAAATTTTTACAACTATTATTTTGCGGGACAGGGCATTGTCTTCTAAATTAAAATTCTACTAGATTTTATTCAGATGGTAAAGGTTTATGAAGAGAGATGAAGGGCTGCTCCTTAACTCCACCCTTGATTCATATGCTAATCAACAAGTCAGAATGTTCACAATTAACAACTAACTGAATCCGACACCGCACAAAGAGGGCTCTTAGACAATTGGCCCTTGCACTGAAACAGTTGCCATATATTTCAAGCTCAAAAACACATATGATCGACCAAAGAGAATCAAATTTTCTTGAAACATGGAACAGATATATGTTATCTTATTCACATCCAAATAAAATTTGACCTCTGATGCTACTATATATTTTATTTAAACCCAAAATCAACTCAGATCCATATGTGGCCAACCAGCTTACCATTGTGGATCAGTTATTTCCGAAGAGTTAGTATCGGGTTCAAACAATACTAGGTAATGTGTGTGAAAAAAGTAAAAAACTACACACACAATATATAGTGCCAAACAGCACTTAATGACAACTCACAACAGTATGCAAATAGCTCACAATCATAAGATTACTAAACACAACTGATGATTAAGCAAAACCTTCAGCATACCATGGAGCAGAACCAATAAGTCCAGCACGATCAGTTCTGCAGCTTGTTTGGGTCTTTGGAGGCTTTCCGTTATATGCCCCACCCACAGTAAGTAGGTGTGCATATATCCACACAATTGTGACAGAGAATATCACTGCAAAGCGGTCAAAGATATTCTTTCCTGGACGTATGAAATGGGACAAGTACTGCAACAAGAAAAATTAAATTTTATTCGAGCACAGTACATTAGACAAATGCTACAACAAAAGTAAAATAAGTCTAACATTTATGGCAGCGACATTTCTTGGGCACAAAAATTGAAATATTTAGAGAAAGCAATCTCCGATTAGTACTATCAAAACAAGATTGTAATACGAAGTTGACTTGCAATTTGAGATGTCACCTGAGAAAAGATAACCAAAATGATGAGTTGTGGTAACCCAATCTCAACACAGTTGGCAACCTGAAGATTGAATAGAGTACATTAAATCCAGTTGTTTCTTTTTATAAGAGGAAATTGTGATGAATATATCCAGGAAAATACAAAGAGTGAAATTAATTGGCCCTTGTACGTACCCCAGGGAATCCAAGCTCATAGAGCCCAAAACCGGCAAGAGCCACCAAAGGAACAGCAGATAGTGGACTCAGAAACCTGTAGTTACACATGGGATAAGTAATAACAGAAAAACTATAAGAAGCCAATTTGTTCACACGAAAATCTTGTGGATATGTGTCTCTTGATGATAGATTTGTCAACTGTTGCATTCGCTGGAAAAATATAATAAAATATATCAAAGAACATGGACCAAGTTTTTTATAGCCCCCTCATCAATCACAAATAGTATACCTTGTTTAGCTGGATAAGATTATTTAATTGAAGAATTTGTTAAGCTCAAATAAGTTGCACTGATGAACTAATTAGATTAAAAAACACAAAATTTAATTAATCATACACACATTAATTCAAGATAGATGCTAGAGCACAAAACGACATGTCTTATGGACCTAGGCATTGACCCTTCCAAAAAGCATCCAAATCATAATGTATTATCTGAACAAAAGCATCTGGCCAACAATAGGTGATATTTCTCCTCAAAAAATAGTTTCTACTTAGGAGGGCTAAGATATTGAAGGATAGTGTCCACTCCAGACCTTTCGTGTTTTATTTACTCACCTTCTAATCAGTCTTCTACAAAAGAAAAGAAATTCCAATCTTAAGCTAACACTAGCTTTTTAGTGGTTATTATAACCTCGGTAACCGTGAAGCTAACCTAGACAACACGTGGATCTGCATCTACCTACACTTTTTATCCACTTCCTTGGTAAGATAAAGTACATACCTTGAATTGCAATCATTCTTTATCTATATTTCGATACATAGTCCACATGGATTCAGGTATAAATCTCCATTAAAATTTTAGTTTGGATTCTTTGCTTTTGCAATCTAGCTAGGAATCATTAAATCACATAAATAAACATGCTGATGCATCATGCAAAACTTTTAAAGAAGAGAATCAAACACTGTATGGGGGGAAGTATAATCTCCCATTTCTATGTTATTTCTGTCATTAATAATTTTTATATAAACACTGTATGAAGGGTCGTCACTAGTTTTTCTTTTTTATTTCCACTACAAAATTTCTTAATGTTCTTCAAAATAGCACGTGTACGGAGCTGTGTAGGCAAAACCAGCAAATTTATATAAAAGATAAAACAACAATGTGAATTCTCCAAGCTTGGAGAAACTGGTTATAGGCACAGCAAGAACGTAATTCATATCAAACCTTGTAACATTTCGCCAAAGACCACTAAAACCAAGGACTATCTGAATGGTGGAGGCAACAATAAATGCACCCTGGGTGGCACGCATTATCTTCTTGAACTTCTGCACCATCATTTACATTTAACATAATTAGCAAAAAATAAATAGAAGTATTAAAACCTTCTAGCATTTTTTTTATTTCCAATTCTTTTGCAGCTATATTAGCTTAAAATTGGGGAAAGCTTATAATATTAGCCGAAACAAGCACCATGACACAAGCAAGAATGTTCTCAGAAAAGAACATAAAGTACAACAGAAATAGTATGCAGATCACGAACCGAAATAGGATCTTGATCATTCCATCTTCCAGACAGGATTATGGAAATTGTGGGTGAGACAAAGGTGTATGATCCTCCAATTACAACAGGTAGTCTGGTTCCAAACCATGTCTGTAACAGAGTATTCAACCCGGCAACGAAGAGCAGGGTCTGGATAACTTGTGCTTTCTCAGCCTAAAGGCACATTACAAGGGTACATAAGGGATAAAAAATCAAGTAGAAAACAAACTTCAAGATAATATAAGCACTTGAATGCTCACATTTCCTCCTCCCATTTGAGGAACCAGGGCAGTCGGTATGATGACGGTTGTACCAAGCATCACAAGATAATGTTGAAATCCAAGAAGGATAGCCTCAGCTGCAAAACAAAAATCAGAGTTAAATAATTCAATTAGAACCCATGTATTCGAGATAGACAGTGTTGATTAAGTGACTAAATATTTCAAAGCTACTAGACCAAAAAAGGGGACAAGATAAACTCGACAATCACTGGAAATACATTGCTGCTCGATTATTCTACAATGCCTCAAATGAGGATAATTACTTAAAATTACTGTGAAAAACAAGACAAACATTCAATGGTTATCTTGAACAACGAATATACCGAAAGGTTGTTGAACCAGGATCCCCAAAATTAAACAAGTGAACACGTATCAACACCGAACTGTAATAAAATAGCCAGAAAAGCACACAAAACCATTACAAAACATGCTATTTAAAAAACAAAAAGAACATAGAGAGTGAAAGCATCAGCTCCAGAAAGGTAGACTCAGGTTCAACAAATTTAAAGGCTAAAGTAGATGTAACAATCTTTTGATCAGTGAAAAGTGGACATAAAAAGATCTCAGAAGATCTAGGAAAAAAGGCAGGAAAGGGTAGATAGATTTCACAAGAACCAGAAAATATTATATACTAGTAGGCCAGGCGAGGGAAAACGCATAAAGTCCGTATAGAATAACAGAATGCTAAAATTTGGCTCCACGCAGATACTCTGCAACATTTTCCAAAAACCTTGAGAAGAATTTGCCTCAAGAATATATCACTCAAAAAGAGGACAAAGGGGAAAAAAAGTAAATTACCTCTCCAAAAATAAAAAAGAACAGAAAAGGAAAGCCAGTAGCTCACAGAATTCAGAACCACTATATGCTAAATTTCACAAGAATAATAAAAGAATATACTAAATAAAGTGAAGATAAAAGTGATATAGAACAGAGACTAACGCCAAGGAGGCGGGCTGGTAATGCAATAAGAAACATTTGGAAGCTGATCCTTTGGTGGGTGTGGCGCTGGCTCATCTGCCTTCGGTACTGCTCCCCCTGCCATTTTTTTCCTCTCTCTGAAGAAATTGTGTAGAAAAACAGTTCTGAAGACCTTTCAGTGGGACTCGAGCTACAAAATGCGAAAAATCCCACAATCTGCAAACACCCCAGATCAGAAATCTTCAAGGAAATGCTGAAAAGACTGCATCCATAAAGGGGAGAAAAATGCAGACGATATGAAAATTACGGGGAGAAAAGATGCAAGAAAGAAACTCAAAACTCGGGAACAAATGAAGCTCCAAGTAATAACACCGCAACAACCCACATGTAACTTCCCCCACACTACGCTACACGGTCCACCGCCTTTTGGTAACATTGAATGTAAAACAACATAAAATGGTGGAAATAATAATAATAAATACAGGGAAAAAAAATGTAACAGAAGAGGTTTATGGATTAATTAAGTGTAATAATTGCAAGAAAATGGAAAATAATTATCATTAAAAAAAAACTAAGTGACCTGCTCGTGACACGGAGGAGCTTGTCAAGACTCAAGAATCAAATCAAGGAGGATGCAAAACAAGCAAAGTCAACGAATCAAAGACCCCACCTCCAAAAAGGTTTCAGCAAGTCTCCCCCTCCCTCCAAGGATATGACAAATGAAAAAAGGAGAGAACTTTACAGAATGGTTGGCTAATATTTTGCAAAAAAAGGCAAGGAAATAGTTCGAGAAAAAACAAGTCAGAGCGAAAAGTGTGACGATGATCGTGCTCCAGATTTGTAAACGAAGGATTAGCAAATACTTGATAGAATCTTAAGCAAAAAGAAAAGTAAAAAACACTAGTTTAATATTTTTTCAGTATGTTCTTGACATGGTTGTTGGGTTTCTTGATAAAATCCACTGAAATTTTATTAAACAACAGCGATGATTCATTCCTCAGTAAAGTGTGCGTTTAAAAGCTGGCAACACTAATGATTCTTTACGATTCCCCATGAAAATATGAGCACATGTTTGCTATAGCAAAATCAGGTCCTCCGTTGTAATTTGGCAGCTGGGGTTGCCGACAAATTTCATATACTCTTACATGGCGAAAGGCTGACTCGTCCCCTCATTATTATTTTTAATTCCATTTGCAACCTCTTTTTTAAAAAAAATAAATAATAATAATAAACCGATTTCTATGTAAGATTAAGGATGACAATGGTGTTAAACCAGACTCGAACCCGATCAAATCCGTTGCCGGCGAAGCGGGATGGGTTCGAATCAACGAATCTAATGACAGGTCTTAGACAAGTCTCAAGTTTGGATAGATCCATCTCGTATACATATATGATATATTATATTAAAATATATATTATTAATTATTAATAATTTATTCAAGTTATTTTTAATTAAATGTATATTGGGGTCTGCGACTGTAACTCGAGTTGAACTCGTCGGGTTTTAAAGTGAGGGTAGGACAGGTCTAAAAAAGTGTTGAGACAGGTTTGGATCCTAAATTTCTTTGACGATGATAGCTCTCGAATTTGGTCAAACTCGTCTCGAACTCGCACGTTTTGTCATCCTATGTAAGACGGTAACAATTCTAATACTTTCTGATTAATTGACTTAAATAATCTATTATTGGGCTCAAGTACACTAATAAAAGTGTGCAATTTGTCTATGTAGCAATGAGAATACAAATGACATTAAATTTCTATAACAACTATTTTATATTTGTCATCACTATACAAGATTGGTTGATCATAGGATCTTAAAAAAAATTAGTAAACATTTATTCTAATATATTTGAATCCGAGTGTTTGGTTCTCTCACTCAATTGACCTTTTAAAATGTCAGAGGGGCTTGTAGGGAACAACCAAATCCCCCTAACTTCAATATATTTGTGTGTGTGTGTGTGTGTATATATATATAATATATATATATAACGTCACCGGAGAATAAGCAATTCCAAACCAGAAACATTGACATTACATTATTTTCGTCGCCTTGGTTACCTTAATTATTACCTCGTTAGAGGTCTCATCACTAGCTTTAAGGTAGGGGTCGGCCTTAAAATCCAGACTCCATTCCATTTAAGATTCTAGTGATGTTAGGTTCCACCCGACAAGTGTAAATGAGTTTGGTTTTGGATTTTAAATATAAAAACTCATTAATCGAGTTTTTTTTTTAATAATTCGGATATGCTTATATATTTACATTCTACTCAAGATCCTTTAAAGATGCTTGAATTAAATCCAAAAATTATTTGATAATTTTTTGGGGTGAGCCTCCCACCGATCCATGTGCATTGAATTTTGTTGGCTATTGATTTCCAAGTTTTTTATTTCGCTCTCTTTTAATTAGGCAATTATATCTTTTAAATTTGGTTGGTGAGATTAACTTTTCATGTGTATCCCTTTCAACAATTTAGTTTTTTCCTTTTTTTGTTTTTGTTTATTCCTTATCGCTTTATTTTTGTTGTTTTCTAGTATTAAAAGGTTGAGATTTGCATATAACTCAACTTCAAAAATTAGCTCAAGGGTAAAAGATTGTCCAAGTCCGCATATGTAACTCTCGGAAGAGGTCCGACTTTGGGCAGAACGAGTGACCTAACTATGGGTATTCCAACACATAACGTTGGCTCTGATACTATATTAAGATTGAGACTTGCACATAACTTAACTTCAAAAGCTAGCTAAAAGGTGATGATTGTTCAAGTTCATATATGTAACTCTCAAAAATTTTATCCAAACGATGTGAACAAATAACATCTAGAACCATTGTCCTACGTCAAAAAATAGACACATTTTACTATTTTCTATTTATATGGTATTTTTTTTTTTAAAAAAAAAAAAAAAAGTGTACCAATGATGGTATATGGTATACTCGTTAGAGGCGATCTTGACCAAGTCGGGTCAATGGATGTACATGAGTAGGCAGGGATTCAAGGAAGATGACTACAAACACCGACCCAGAACATACCCCACAATATTTCAATAATATATATCCTCCACACGATAATCGATCATGCATTATCGTGATATATCTCTCCATGTCGCCTCAGATCTTACCAACTCGCCTATGTCCTGTAGACTTTTTATAAGGTATTGTGTTCATGCATAATATGGATCAATAGGTTATTATTTTTTTTCAAAACAAAAAAGTGGGAATACGTACTATAAATTATTTTAGTTTTTTTTTTTTGAAATATAGATCATATCGAATTAATAACCAATATTTCCTTTTAAAATTGAACTTTTAAGAATTTATTTATTGATTATTATACACGACTTATATCCATATCCTGCATCCGAAAAACAGAATCATCCTTGCTTTGCTTTGCATTACATATATTTGGTTTAGGTTTGCCAAAATTATTGGGCATGTTTTTTGATCTTTTAGACTAATTTTGGCGACATAGCTTTTGGGCTCGGAAAAAATATAGGCCTGTGTTCTCGGTGTCGTTGATTTGGGTTAGAACTGGTAATTAATTAAATACAATAAAATTGTACCCATTGTTTGACATAAAAAACAGGGAAATATAATTAATTCAAGAACTTAGAGTCTTGTTTTTTTTAAAAATAATTTTCACAACAAAACACAATAATTACATTTTGGTCATGCATGTGATTTGCACTTTTTCTATTATTGATCATGTTAATGGTGAATTTACACTTTTATTCATGTAACTTACATGTTTTTTTCTTTCATTTTTGGTCTCATTAACGATAAATTTTAATTTTCATTCATTCAACTTTCATGTTTTTTTCCAAATTTTTGTCTAAATTGCATGTTCTTTTGTCCTTTTTTGACTGTAGTCCGTCGTGTTTGTCAAAAATTGCTTATGTGGTAGATGTGGATGTTAACATGGATTTTTGGAAAGAAATTTGCATGTGTGTGATGAGCTCTAGTAAAAAAAAAAAAAAGACAACCTAAAAAAAGAACATGCTATTTATAAGACTAAAAATGCAAATTCACCGTTAACATGACCAATAATGAAAAATACAATTTAAATGACTAAAAATTAAAATTCATTATTAATAGGATCAAAATTGAAAAAAGTGCAAATTACATAACTAAAAATGTAATTTCTCTTCCGCGTTTGTCTCACAAAACCAATCTTTTTTAAGCACCTCTTTCTTTTTAAAACATTAGGTTGTTGTAGAAACAATGTCAAACTTGCAATTTTGAGCATTCATATACATGTTCTATTGATGATTTTGATGTTGCACGTATATTTAAATTTTAGTTTAAATTTGCCAATGACTTGTAGTTTATATGGGATGAAATTTCTAACTTGGGGACAAGATATCTATTTCGATATTCAGCACATGCTTCAAAAACTTCACAAATTTGGTCCAAAATATTTTAAAATAGGCTTTGATAGTAAATTTGGATTTTAGAATTAAAGGAATTTAAATGAAACTATATATCTGAAGATTTATTAGAAATAGTATATAGTTGATTATCATTTCAATTGCTTTGAAATATACACGAAGAAGGAGATGTTGTGCATGCTTAAAACAACAATGGAAACAAACTACTATGTGGTTAATGTGAGTCATGACGAAAATTACAGTTCGTCGCTGATATATACAACACATTGCTAGCGATGGAAATTTCCGTCGCTATAATTTGCGGTGTTATGTTGTATTGCTTTTCACGTGTTCACTGTTGAGAAATAGTCTGAAATATTTCACTGAGATATGTTGTAAAAGGTGAAGAAACTTATATTTCTAAGAATATTATATTAAAATTCTATTTCTTTTTTTGTTGGATGAGGAGTGTTTCCATTTGCCTACACTTGGGTTCTATCATCAAATTTTCTTGATTAAATGACATTATTTTTTAGAATAAATAAAATTTAATCATATAAGAACTCAAGAAAAAAGTTGAGCAGCAGGCAACTCAGGTTGTAAACAAAACAAAACAATAAATAAATAAATTTGACATTTTCCCACTGCTCATTCCCTCGAATGATCTTCCAAAAATCAAACCATTTGGAAAGTCCATAATACTTTTAGCTATGTTATAACTTTCATTTGTCACTTTTAACATAACGCTCTAGCTTCATTGTTTCCCCTTCGCAAAAATAAGAAAATCTTGCTATTTTAAGAAGAAGATTATGGATCGACCTCGGGTATGTCAGTTCCTTCTTCTCTTGTCAATGGCTTCTGCGGAAACAACAGAAGTAAGGGAAGCAATGGTGCAATTGATGCAAAAACTCTCTCCCCAAACATTCATAGAGAGCGTAACTTTGGTTGAAATTTGAGCTCGGACCCTTGTGCAAATAAATGGAAAGGAGTAACTTGTTAAGGGACCTCGGTTTGATTTCTCCAAGATTCGAGATTTCAATGTCTCTTACAATAATCTCAGCGTGCGAGATTCCTGATGTCCAGGGACGTTTCAATGAGACAAGCTTTTAGGGAATCCAGGAATATTATGTGGAAAGCCTAAGTCTAATACTTGCGCCTATAAAAAGAATAAAGGGAGAAACTTGCAAGATTATCTGATGTACTCAGGATATGCTGTAATTGGATTGCTCATTGTTTTCCCAATTGGTTTCAAATTGATCATGAAATGTAATAGTAAACCGAAAAATGATGTCTCCACAAAGGATTCCCAGACAGGCATGGTCAGCAGCCCGTACGTCGAGTGAGTCTATAAAAGCATCGGTGGTGGAAATCGGTCCGAGTTTTCTATAACATCTGTTGAAAGGCCGGGAAGGAAATCCTTCCCTAACCGTACTATGCAGTCCGATTTCTGAAGGGCTGAAATTCGAGGATTTGTTACGTTCTCAGGCCGAATTGATTGGAAGAGGCAAAAATGGAATTAAGTCTGTATAAAGTTAAAATAAGTGAAGGAGTGATTCTTGCAGCGAAAAGTATCAAGGGCTGGGATGTTTCAAAGGATGAGTTCACGAAGAGAATAGAGGCAATAGATCAAGTGAAGCATCCAAATTTATTGCCTGTCATTGCGTTTTACTGCTCAAGACAAGAAACACTCGTGGTTTATGAGTTCCAAGAGATAGGCAGCTTGTTGAAACCTCTTCATGGTAGTTTTTTACTTCCTATTCGCATCACTATAGTTATATAATTGCTAGTGAAACCTATGCTGAAAAACCATCCTACAAAATGCGCATTTCGAATCTTCCATGACATTTCTTCTTGTATCTTAAAAATGTTAGGGTCACAAGTTGCAGGACCCGAGAAGGTGCAACCGTTCAAATGGGAAAGCAGACTGCACATTGCAGCCAAAATTGCGGATGCTTTAACTTCCATGCATGAAAAACTACAAACGGTTGGAAACTTGGAATCCCTCATGGAAATCTAAAATCCTCCAACATCCTACTCAACAAAGAAAGGAACCACTAATAAGCGAGTACGGCTAGGCAGCGATCAACAATCAAGATGATTTTCACCTAGCCCTAATAGAGAGATCTCAAGACAAGGATTCCCCCATCGCAGATGAAAGAAACAACGTCTTTAAGGCCAATATGTACGGCTTTGGAGTTATCCTCCTCGAGTTATTTACAGGGGAAGTTGTTCCAGACAACGGGTATGATCTAGCTGCATGGGTTGATTCTGCTATTCAAGAAGAATGGATAGTCGAGGTTCTTCGTTGGTTTCGGAAGGTTCAAATGCGGAGAGGATGGTGAGTTTGCTGCAGCTGGCTTTGGAATGCATCAGTTCTTCGGCAGAAATGAGGCCAAAAATGAGGCCAAGTATGAGGTAAGTTGCTGATTTGGTAAACTCTCTAAAGGAGTTTGGCCATAATTTATTGAAATTGCATTTTGTATGGATACTATTTAAAAAATAATTCATTTTTTTTCTACTGTGAGTGTTAATTTCTTTTTTTGTTGGAATTCTATTTTCACATTCAATTTTTAATTATTTCTTATATTTTGAGGGTGTTTACTGTTCAAGTAAATAACACTCCTTCCCTTGTCCTATATATATCAATTACAACCTTAAATTAAAAGTTTGTTCGTTTTAACATTTTGTCTTCACCATTTAAATCATGTTCTAAGTATGTATTTTATATTATTATTATTTGATTAAAATAGATTAAAATAGATATAACTAAGTAAAACATTGTGACGTCACTTGACATGGACAATAGTCAAAACAGACAAAATACATATTACATTCAGTCTCGATTACAATACCAAATATACCCCTCAACTATATCTGACTTTCAAAATAGGCACTCGGAGAACTATTATTTCAAATGCTGCATGAATTAATACGACAGAATATGCCGCATGATAATTATAGAATATACCGAATCACTAAATGAATAGGTACGGTCTACGAATCTTACGAACCTTTATATGTGATATGAGTCAATCTTACTGATATTTACAATAAAAAAACAATATTTTTCACATAAAAAATAATATTTTTTCATAGATGACCCAAATAAGATATATGTCTCACAAAATACGATCCGTGAGACCGTCTCATACAAATTTTTACCTCTCTAAATTACGATAACGAAATTCATTAGTGATTATATTCAAATGATTATTAAAAAGAAAATATATATACTTTTCTGTATAAAACAATATATTATATTTAAAAAACCCATTTAAAAATTTATATCTTCTAAGAAAAATAGTAGGTCCAAGAATATAGCACTTGTCTTAATGATGATTTAAAATAATCGATAACGAAGGAAAAATATTTCACTATAAATAGTATATATTATATTATATTATATATACAAAATAAAAATCAAAGTTTGAGAAATAAAAAGAGATAGACTTGCTACATCTGCTGAGCTGTGATCGGAATGGTTCAAGATAGCATTTCCTGCGTAACTTAAACGAAGGTGACCCCTTCCTTGCCGAACTGCATGGAACCCTTGGCATACCTAGAAGAGAAGTTCCGCGAGAAGTACCCATCCTCTCCTTCGTCATCGAAACGACCGTTCTGCCCCGGTCCCTCGTCGAAATTCATGGAGTAACTCAAAGCGTCGTACTGTACGTTCAAGTGCTTCCCGCTCCCGCTTCTATTTCTATCCCGGTTGAACCGGCGTATGAAAGTCTTCCACCTCGGACCGGCTACGATCTCCGACAACTCTCGGATCTTCATCAGCAAGCTCACTCCACGGGACCAAAGCGAACCTCCTGCCGGGATCTGGGATACCCGTATCTTCTGCCACCACGCCAGGCCGACGGCGGGGGATGGGGAGGAGTTCATTTCGAAGAAAAAACAGCAGCGACGCTTCTGGAACAGAGCATCCGATGCTTCTTCGATTGGCTCCACGCCTTGGCGCGAAAACCCACCAACCTCCATTGCTCGNTGCTGTACTTTCTGTATCAATCTATTTGCGTATTTTCTGGATTTGGGTAATTATTGCGTATGGATTGGAAAGTTGGGCTGGAAGAAAGCAACGGCTGTGTATACGTGGCAGTATGAGATAGGTTGAGTCTACAATTTTCTCCTTCCCACCATCCTGCACCGTACGTGGACTGAAAAATCAATAAATTTCATTTATATTAATAAATATCTACACTTGGATACAATATGGAGTTTTGTCTTCGCTCTAGCATCTCACTATTCAAAACCCCAAAAAAAAAAAACAAATGAAAAGATATACACAAAACTTTAGGTTTATTTATTTAGATAATATAAAAAATTATTATATTTATCAAAATATAATAATAAAATAGGGTTCCCAAGACAAGCTCTCAAGAGATAGGGTTCCTAACCCTGGCCGCAAAAAAAAAAGATAAGTGGGGCCACTTTTTGAAGCCTCGGTCCCTCCAACCCCGACTACAGCTAGAAATCAATAGTTAGGAGTAATGAATTTGTTTTAGCAGAATCTAGACCAGAAAACAGGGATTTTACTCCGTCTAAATTCTCATTTATTATATTAATCTCTACCCTCGTATTCGTCCGAGGATTCAATATCTATATACGACTTAATTATCATATTATCACATATAATTATAATTTCTCACATTTGAATTATTTTGAGTAAATTATGGATATTTACAAAATTATTGAGAATAATAAAAAAATTAAATATTAAAATTATCAAATTAAATTTTATAGAATAAATAACAAAATATTTGAAACAATTTATCTAAAATCATTTACATATAAAAATAAAATCAACTTTGGACTGATAATTTTCTTCATTTCATCCAACTAATATCATTCAACAAATACATATTATAATCAACATCATATCAATCACACACACAGACATATCGGGTCAGATATGAGTAAAAAAAATTTATGACTCGCCTCCATCTGCATATCCGAAAATCCTCATACTCAATTATCTATTTATTTAATCGGATGAAAAATCTCATTAACACCTTCTTTCATTCGAGTCGGTTATCGGTTTCACCGTCCGATTCTTATAAAATTTTCACCACTACGAGAGAAGGAGTCATTTCTTTTATGATTGTATTTATTTGGATGTATTTGAAATAAATATATTTCGATTATAGTTTTTTTACTAATGAAGTAATAAGGTAATGAATTTGAATTTTACATGTCTTGCTTTTGAGTAAATATGAAATCCATAGATTTGAGTTCAATCAATCTAAACTGAACCGAAAATAATATAAAATTTTATATGTTATATTATTTTAAAAATCCTGTTGATAATAAAAATATAATTTACTGAAAATGAAAATGTAACACATGGATCAATGAAGTACTATTAATCGAGTCTACCAAAACTTTTTGGAAGACTAAAAATGGGAAAACCTCTTCCCCAAGAAAAAAAACCTCGTATTTCCGAAATTAACTAAGCAAAAACCACGTGCTAATCATGCAGGGTATATATAAACATCACCCCTTTTACCCATTCTTCTACTCACTTTTCGCTGCCAATTTTTTTACTGCCTTTGGGTTTTTTACTGTCATATTGTTTGCGATTCATGGATACTATTCTAGGCTCGCTCGACGCATGCAAGCCCAATAACACCAACATTGGATGTCCCGCCGGTAATGGCGCAGTCTCGACCGTCCACAACACTCATAGACATCATTCCGCTATCCCGGACGTTACCCTTGGAAGCCACTTGGCGCGGCGTCTGGTGGAGATCGGGGTGGAGGACGTCTTTTCTGTCCCTGGGGATTTCAACCTTACTCTCCTCGATCACCTGATAGCCGAGCCGGGGCTTACTAACGTCGGCTGCTGCAACGAGCTCAACGCTGGTTACGCGGCGGATGGCTACGCCAGGGAACGGGGCGTCGGGGCCTGCGTGGTGACGTTCACTGTAGGTGGGCTGAGTGTGATAAACGCGATCGCCGGCGCGTACAGTGAGAATCTTCCGGTTATATGTATTGTGGGAGGACCGAACACGAATGATTACGGGACGAACAGGATTCTGCACCATACGATTGGGTTGCCGGATTTCAGCCAGGAACTGAGATGTTTCCAGACCGTCACGTGTTACCAGGTAAATACGGGACCGAACATGTAAAATCCTGGATTAAGATTTTGTTTCGGAGTCTTCATACAACCTTAAGAATTCTCAAATTTAATTTATAATTTTTATATGTCATCACTTTGCCGGAATAATGTTTGATTTTAATTCGATATTTGATCTACTTTTGCTTAACCATTCAAATTTGATCAATGTACATATTTAAACTTACAGGCTGTTGTGAACAACTTGGACGATGCTCATGAGCAAATTGATACAGCCATTTCCACTGCTTTGAAAGAGAGCAAGCCTGTCTATATAAGCATCAGTTGCAATTTGCCTGGCATTTCTCACCCAACCTTTGCCAGAGATCCAATCCCGTTTTCACTCTCTCCTAGGTATATGCATTTGACACACTTTTTTTTCCCTATCCTGATGCCTTCTCGGCGCAATTGTTTGATGAAATTCCTCGATGGTGAAACAGATTGAGCAATAAAAGGGGACTCGAGGCGGCAGTAGATGCAGCAGCGGCCTTTCTAAACAAGGCAGTGAAGCCGGTGATAATTGGCGGGCCAAAATTACGAGTTGCTAAGGCTTGCTCTGAATTTGTGGAGCTTGTAAATGCCTGTGGTTATGCAATGGCAGTAATGCCGTCAGCAAAAGGACTTGTCCCTGAGCAGCATCCTCACTTCATCGGCACATACTGGGGTGCAGTAGGGACGGCATTCTGTGGTGAGATTGTGGAATCTGCTGATGCTTATATATTCGTGGGCCCGATCTTTAACGACTATAGTTCGGTGGGATACTCCCTCTTGCTGAAAAGGGAAAAGGCAATTATCGTGCAACCTGATCGTGTCATCGTTGCTCACGGTCCTTCATTTGGCTGTGTCTTGATGAAAGATTTCCTACGTGAACTTGCCAACAAAATCAAGAAAAACACTACTGCGTTTGAGAATTACAAGCGGATTTATGTGCCTGATGGGTTGCCTATCAAGAATGAGCCTAACGGGCCACTGAGAGTTAATGTGCTTTTCCAACATATCCAAAAGATGTTGTCTGGGGAAACCGCGGTGATTGCTGAAACAGGGGATTCTTGGTTTAATTGCCAGAAGCTGAAGTTGCCCGATGGATGTGGGTAAGAGGAGATTTGTGTGCTTTGATGATCATTTTGTGCCATTTTTGTCATATCAAATTTGAGGCAAAAAAAGGTGGTGTTGCAGGTATGAGTTCCAAATGCAGTATGGATCGATTGGATGGTCAGTTGGCGCTACATTAGGTTATGCACAATCTGTTCCCAAGAAAAGGGTGATTGCTTGCATTGGCGATGGAAGTTTTCAGGTAACTAAAAGCCCTTCAAAGTTTATACATGCATAGTGGAACTACAAGTAGTTGCGATCTCGACTACACAACATCAGTCGACTAGGTAGCCTTGATTTTAATTTTAGGGAACCCTGCACGTTAAAAGCCTTTCCTCTCCAATAACCATGATACGCAAGCCATTAACTAGTGACATAAAATGATGTTAATTTCTCGGCAGGTGACTGCACAAGATGTTTCAACAATGATCCGATGTGGGCAAAAAACCATTATTTTCTTGATTAACAACGGTGGGTACACCATAGAAGTTGAAATCCATGATGGCCCTTACAATGTGATCAAGAATTGGAACTACACAGGACTCGTCGACGCCATTTGCAACGGCGATGGCCAATGCTGGACTACCAAGGTATGCAAACTTATCCGTCCATCCAATTTTCATATCTTTGAATGACGAGATATAGTTTCCAGAGTCTTTGATCATATCATATTCTGATTTTTTTTTTTAACATATTTTTGTTGTTAGAAAAAATAACTTGGTGAACTAAAAAAAGGAATATTTGTGTTGTATATAGGTGTATTGTGAGGAAGAGCTTACTGAAGCAATTGAAACCGCAACTTTGGAGAAGAAAGATTGTTTGTGCTTTATAGAAGTGATTGTTCACAAAGATGATACTAGCAAAGAGCTTCTCGAGTGGGGATCGAGGGTTTCATCGGCTAATAGCCGTCCTCCTAATTCCCAATGATTAATTTTACTCTACCAAAAATTACATCTTTTGGGGTTGAGTATTTTTATGGGATTTTGAGTAGTAAGTGATTTTGGGAACAACCTTTTTTCATCCTATTTCGATGATTTTGAATAATATTCACGTTGGATCATATTTACATGTTGCCGTTTTTTTGGTCGTGGAAAACTAAAATTTAATGGGATTTTTCATTTGAAATTATTAAGTCCTTTATATATATAATTTTTATGTTGGTGAATTTGTTTTCATTTATCTTCATTAATGTAGGGAATCATATGACATTGTGATCGGATGAAGTGAAAAAGATAATTTGGCCCAAGTTTTTTAGCTAGAGCTGGCTCATTTATTTATTATATTATTATTATTATTAGCTTATGTTTGATTGCTTGAATGAGATTGTAGATTTATGTATTGATTATTTATCCCACATAAAACATATCATTAATTATTTATTACACATTAATCAAATAATTGAATAAAAAAATTATAATATTATCATTCACATATTTATTTATTCTTATTAATTATTTAGATTAGAATTGTAAAAATGTAATTTTATCATTTTATTTCAAATTTAATCGACTAAACCAAATACGTTAATATTAATTCAATACTATTTTATATCATACTCAAATATTTTAATAATCACGATATTAGTTACCTATATAATTGATTTATCAAATATCATCAATCTAACTAAATTACCCTAATATTAAATTTGAATTTAAAAAATAACGAGAAATTGACCTTCAGTCCCTAGCCGTCAATTTTTTTGTGTTCAGTCCCTGAGTATTTTTTAGTACCACATTATGATATAAAATACTGTATTATGTAAATTTTAAGCTACGACCAACTTGCAAAGTTTAATCATAGTCTCATCAAAGCCATTATCTCTAGAATAATCACAATTTGATATTTTTTTAATAGTAGGCTAAAACTGCAATTTATTTATTCCTAGGGCGCAATTGCTAATTTGATTTACCAGGTGCATTCCATACGACGTCGTCGAGATGAAAACTTCACCCGTTCCTTGTAAATTTACGGTCTTTTCAAACTTTGGGAAAGATCAATTGATAATTCTTAACGTACTTCTCAATCACCGTAACTGGTAATATGAATCTCTGATTGAGTATTCGCACTTATTTATATGTTCAAGCTATACTTTTTAGGAGGTTTTGCACCGGAGAATTTTTATTTTTCTGTGTATTATGTTGTGGCATGAAACTAATTAAATGCGGTGAATTTTTTGTTTCATGATATAGGAATGGCGACTGAACCACCAAATCCTGGAACTGAAGAAGTGAAGATGGATCTATTTGAAGACGATGACGAGTTTGAGGATTTTGATATTGATCGTGGTAAGCTTTCTAAGTTTTAGCATGTTTTGTGATTGTGAATTAGGCATTATGTTTATCAATTCAAATATGTAGTGGATTTTTAGGTCAGTGTTTTTAGTAAAATGTTTGAAACTGAGAATTATGCTACTCTGCTTGATTGAAAACACTGGCAATGTTGATGCAATATCCTTTATTTTGTGTTATGGAGTATGAACCAAGGTTTTGAAATTGATCTCTGGAAGATTATTGTCTGAATCTTTGTGATCGCTTACAAGCGCTCAATCTCCAATTTGCTTGGTGCATCTGTCTTTAAAAGTTATTCCAACTTTGAAATAAACGGTTGCCCTGTTTTATAATACGGTAGTCATTTTAACATGTTGGTTGGGTGAGTGGGTCTCCGTGCTCATTAGACTTCTAAATGAGTAAAACTCCACCCTAGTTGGTCGTCCATATGGGCCTTTCACAAGTTGATGATCACTAGCATGTGTTTTCTCGTTTTGATCTTCTTGTTGCATGTCTTTCTTCAGGATGTGTAAGACTGAAAATTGAATTCTGAAGAACCTAGTTTGTATCGGTTCCTCGACTTGGTCAATTTTGTTTATCGCCCTTCCTCAAACGATGGACACGCAATGCAAAATTTTCTCTTTTTTTCTTGTGAGTTTTTCATTTGTTTGCAGGTCATTAATGTGAAACTTGATTATGATTTATGAGTAGTCAGAATCTTTAGTAGCGCCAAGTTTTGTGGATTTTTTGCCCCATCATGTTTATTGTGTTTGTAGAGTGGGAGGAGAAAGAGGAAGGCAAAGAAGTGGCTCAGCAATGGGAAGATGACTGGGATGATGATGATGTCAGTGATGATTTCTCATTGCAGCTTCGCAGGGAATTGGAAAGCATCGCTGAGAAGAATGAGGCCAAGTCTACTTGATTTGTTGATGTTGGTCATGCTTTGCCCTAACAACTTTTATATTGAATGTGTTGGATACCATCTTCATGGCCTTTTTGCTACTGACAATGTTTTGATTTCGAACTCTAACCGGTAAAAGCGATTCCATCTGCATAGACTGTCTTTATTCCTTGACGTCTTTTTGCCTGTAATTCTGATTACTGAACATTTATAATGAAGCATTTACTGTTAATGATTTCTGAAATTCCAAGCATCTTCTTATAGCCTTTCTGTTAGCAAATTAGATATTATGTGGATGGCTTGTGTCGTGTTCGTGTATGTTTTAGGTTAATTGATTATTGTGCTTGGTTTGGAGACTGGATTGTACTCGTAATTGGAGTCCTATAACACCTTATCAGATATTAATTTTCAGCGGATGCTGTTCTTGCATCGGCATCGCTGGTTTAGAAAAATAAAATAAAACCGGAGGGTGTCGTATGTATCAGTATGACTCATAGTTATTCCATCTAAAATGATGATGTTCAAAGTACATTTGAGGAGGCATACACTCAGAGTGCTGTATTCAGAATAATGAGAAAGGGGATATTGGATAGTCAAGTAGTGCCCTGAGGTAAGTGTCGTGGCAATTACCCTGCATATGTCGTTTATCTTGGTGTGGGATGGAAGATTAGTCGAGCTGAACATGAACTTGCGAGCGGAATTTATTTTAAATATTTTATCATGTTTTAATAATGTGTAATAATTTCAAAATTTTTACTACTGCATGTTGAGCAGGATGAATTCGAACTCAAGACTTGAGCTAGCAAATGTACACTCACAGATGAATTTTATATTAAATATAAAAATATAGTATTTTTGGAGTGATTGAAATTGAAATTAAAATGTGATGTGGTAAATGCAAAATAAGATAATAATAATATTAAATTTATTTTTTGGGGAGAAAGTATTATCAAGAAAATAAGAGTCCGCCTACCAAGCGCCACCATAATTTGGAAAAAAGAGTCAACCTCCATGATTGAATCTATCATTGTCGTTTAATAAAGTATTTTATCATGCTTATCTTCTTAATCAATCCCACTTTCATCATCTTCTCCCCAACATTTTAGTCTAAATACAACTTCATCTATCTGTCTATATTATTAATTAATTAAACTTGAGTCATGTATAGTAATCGATTTGGTCCATCAATGTTACACTAAATTTCAAAAATTGTTTTTTATAAAATACGTCGTGAATGAGACATTCCTATTCTTATCATTTTTATGCTTTAGATGGATTCCCACGATTTTAAACTTGTATGTTTCCCGTCAGTACTAATCTACTATTTTTGGGTCACTGGTCTGTTTCCATAAAAATAAACTTGTCATAATCTAAAGTCATATATTTTATTTGTTCTTTGAACCAAATGAAAGAATATTGTCAACAAACGAGAGACGTAATATTTGACATATTTACACTTGTCTATGAATATATTATTGTATTTAGGGGTCGGTGTAATTTGACCAAGAAACCATGAATACTAAAGATTGGCAAGAACAAATAGGACATGAACTCAACATCCAGCTCTTTCTTCTCTCCCACCATCGGTTGGCATGTCACCTTTCATCACAATTTGCCCCTGAATTATCAGAATTCCAAGGTTTCTTCCTCAAAACAATGGTCCTCAAATTTCAATCTTCTATTCAATTCATCAAATCTCTCTTTCCGAATCAAATTCATCGTGTCAAGTGCAACCTAGACGTAGTCTGAGTTATCTGCTACATTAGGGACATTCAAATAATTTCTTGAGCACTGACAAAATGCTTACAACGTATGCAGCAAATAGTCAATCACTATAACAGGGGGATGTGCCGCCAAATACGAAAACTATGCAGTGAGGCAACGCTAGACTAACTCTACTCCAACTTCATCTGAATGGCTCCTATTGTGAATTTGTTCAAAATGTAATGATCCAACGGATGCTCTACAGATTGGGCAGGCTGCGGTCTTCAAAAGCCAAGAATCAATACACTCAGAATGGAAGCTGTGATTACACTTGGGCAGCAACTTGCAGGTTTCCCCGTTCTTGAAATTTTCCAAACATACAGAACATTCTCTATTCCCATTCTGTTCAACCTTGTAATCAAAACATGGCAACTCCTTTATATCCTCTTGTCTCATGCTCGGAATCCGAACCGCTCGACTAGGGCCTGAAATCGATGTCCTTCCTGGGATGGAATCGCCTCTGAAAGCTCTCCCCACCACACAAATATGAATGATGACCAAAGCTGCTATCCCGACGAATAAAAGTGTCACGGATAATACAATTTCCATGATCATGGCTTTATTATAATAAAAAATAGCATTTTGATCAATCTAATAGCTTAGTTTTTTTCAAGAAAAAAAAACCCTTTTCAGGATTTAGATTTCTTGACAAGAAACACTACTTTTATATGCAAAAAAACTGACAAAGGAAAGACAAAAATAACAGAGAAGTGAATTCCAATATGTAGAAGCTAAGAAAGGAATAAATATCATGTATCTATGTTAAGACCTTTGGTGTTGGTTCATTCACTTAATTTATCATTCACAAATAGATAAGTTTTTCTTTTACTATTATTTTTTGCTTTTTTGGTTGATGGCGTAGAGTGGAAACAATTTCTTGAAGGAGAAAAACGTAACAATAGGTGTAATGTGAAGTCTAAGGAGCTTTGCTTGGTCTATAGGAAGTGACAATGACATTCAAATTCGTTTTCTTCAATTGTATATATCCAAATAATTTCTAAGCATCCTATTCAACAGCATTGAAAGCGTCATTAAAAATAGTGTGTTCCTCTATTTATTATTGATTTGTAATTAATAGGTGCATCCATGAATCCGATTCTACTCGAGTTTGAATAAGTCACAGTTGCAATCGTGTTATTTCTTTACAATTACTAGCAATTTTCTACGTCGAAAAATATTAAAAAAAATAAAAGATAATAAACTAAAATTAAAATTTTACAATATAACTTATCAAAATTGTAATTGTAAAGAAATAAATATATAACAAAAATTGCATTTTTCTAAAAATAATTGTGAAATGTATTTCATTATTGAAGGCGAATGATTTGACCAAAGAAAAAGCTAACCTCAACTTTGAGTGAGTAATTGACCATTGAAATAATAATAGAGTGAATTTTTTTGATTAAGTTGCTTTCTTAATAAATTGACGACGTGACAAGATAAGAGGAGAGCCACATTCCATCAAATACAGATAATATATAAATTAAATTAGTTATGGAGCTGCAGTGTAGCTAGCGTTCAATGGTATTGACACTGAAAAATTGGTTAAATAAATTCGATCAACTCTTTTTTTTAAGAAAATGATATCTTCATATAAATTTGAGAAAGTCATTCTATTAAAAAATGAGTTGATCGAGGTTAAAAAAACCCAGCGTAGCATATTGTAAATACCAAAGTATACCAATAATATTAATAAAAACATCATAAAATATTAATATTTAATAAAAACAACAACATAAAATATTAATTAATAATGATAATGCATACGTACGTCATATTATTTTGGTTGCATCATATTTAGTACCCTTTTTGGGAAAATTTCGGAGTTATATATGATAGAATTAACACGATTGCAACCACTTTAAAAATGAATATTTGCAAATTCAAACAATTATTTTTCGGAGTTATATATGATAGAATTAGGGGAAGTTGGTGAAAAATCCCCGATCAAAATATTTCTTTGGGTTTACTCCCTACCCACAAAATTGTGGTACTATGTCATACAAATTGTGGTACACTTCATGTGGAAATGTGATACACTTCATGTGGAAATGTGGTACTAAAAATGTACCTAGGGACTGAACACTAAAAAAAAAGACGGCTGGGGACTGATCCCCAATTTCCCGATAGAATTAACACGATTGCAACCACTTTAAAAATGAATATTTGCAAATTCAAACAATTATTCATGAAGTGAAATAAAATAATTCGGCTAAACGTTTAAGAACACTTCTTCATGCATATGAAACAAGAAAACGGCCCCCACTATATTATTTAAACACAAGATTTCATTTGTTTTCCTCTTCCAACGAGCAATGAGCGTATTTTTAGTATATACTTGGAAAATATCACAAAATTTTTAATTTATTTTCCTTTTCCACTCAAAAAATATAATTACTAGCGTATAAAATCTTGTTTTACTTAAAATATTAATAATTACAAAAATTTAGATAAACAAATTTGAAAATTCAAGAAATCATATGATTTTTTATTTTTTTTGTAACGGAAGAATATGCGGTCGCTACCCGTATGCGTGCAATGGATTAACCTAAAGGCTGAATGCACTAACTTACAAACCACATTAGACAAGTTTTGTGTGACAAGTTCGATCGCCCAAGAAAATGTTGGTAGAAAATTGAACGTTACCAATAGGCCATTTTTGCCATCAAGGGCCAAAAATCGTATTATATTGATTTGAGATATGGTGAACTATCATGAATAAGTTATGAGATGTCATTGGAGATAAGTTTGACAGAAATTTAAAATAAAATGAGGATTTAAGAGTATTTCTGTAAAATTAAATGAGACTTCACCAAATTGATTGCAAATTAGTTAGTAAATGATACTGAACTTTAATAGAATAGAAGATAGGTACATATAATATATATACTCAACTTCAATATTAGTGGATAAAGAAAAGTTTACTCTCTTAACAAAATGAGGAAGCAAAGTGTATTCAAAACAGTTATCAAATATACAACTTCAGTAAAGCAAAAATTCTCTTTGATGAACAACACTCCAATCAATACAATGATTAGATGTTGTATATGAATGTCTTCAACACTCCACGGAAACACTTCAATACACTTTGACTATGAGTTTTTTTTTTTTTTAAATTACCGATGTACGTGTTTGATCTCTTGCGGCATTTTAAAATATATGTTTCATCTAAGGATCTCAGCATCTATCTTTGATTATTTATAAGTTTCTTTTGCCTTAAAATTTATTCCTTGAATGGAATTCTATATAATATAGAAACAATAGTTTCAGTAAGAAATAAACTCTTTCAAATAAATCTATTACATCTAGAATTTATCAAAAATTTAAATAATTTAAAAAGATAAAACTATATAATTTAATATACAATTTATTATTATAATTATTATATTCATTTCAAATTCAATTCCTTCTCACTAACTATTTCCAATGGATTAATCATAACTCGACAATCTTTAAAAAGAGTTGGTGATTTGATAATAAATGCGCGTCACATTAATTAATTACTATTACACGTATAATTAATTATTTAATTTGTGGCATGAGTTATATATACATAATTACAAAATTATTGCATTTAGACATAGCTCAATGAAATCTTATCTAACTAATTATCGAGTACTTATAAACACTGTCGGATCAAATGTTTATTACTGGGTTAAAAGCTACAGCTGTTAGACAAGACACAGTTTTATTTTCTTATATTTATGGAAGCACAAAGTGCACCTACTTGTGTGCTAATGAGTCGAACTGTTAAGTTAATGAGTCCGGAGAGGTGCATGTCTATCTACTCATGATGTTGTCTCATATTCCTTACATACCAGTCTTACCATTACTATCGGCTCTATCCCTTGCGTAATACCCGTTAAAATACGACGTCACTCTTTTACGGTCCGTCTAGCTAACCAGATCAAGAAGCACAACGTCAGCAGCTTAACACACAAGAACTTCCCATGAGGTCACATATTTCACTACTACTCTCACTTATGTACGTTTAACTTAACAAATCGTTTATTTATATTATGTAAAATTATTCATTTACATTTTACTAGTTGTTCATGAAGTAATTGAC
The DNA here is from genome assembly GCF_012295235.1 of Primulina huaijiensis. Taxonomy (NCBI): domain Eukaryota; kingdom Viridiplantae; phylum Streptophyta; class Magnoliopsida; order Lamiales; family Gesneriaceae; genus Primulina; species Primulina huaijiensis. Next base: position 918,110 of record NW_027356198.1, on the reverse strand, counting down.
AGAATGGAGCATTGTTCCCTCATAAACACGTAAGCCCGAAGAGTTTAATTCGTTGCTATCGTTTATTTAAATTAATTGTAATATAAAAGAGATCAGAATTTAACTTTTTCGTATTAATATGCCTCTGATTCAAAATTATTATTTAAAAAAAAAAAAAAACAATAACAACAGTGGACGTACGTTTCGGATTAAACAAGATTGAGTAATGCTGTTTTCGTATTAAAAAAAACATACGATGTAATAACACATAAATAAAAATAAATAAAATGCCGATGAATTTCGAATTAATGATAGATCGGATTGCATGCATGCATTCACGTATGTACGTCTATGAATAAAAGATGATTAATCCTCATCGTATTATTGCAGTCAAATCAACTCCAAAATTATAGGAAAACAGATGAACTCATAACCATCAAATATCCATTTGAAACTCTATATATAGATCCTTTTGCCCAGGTCAACCCATAACAAAACAATTTTTGGCTAATATAATAATAGCTGTTGGAATTATTTGTCACTGCAGATCGTTCCAACATTCTTATTATATGTATATTTCGTCTTCCCTTCCGATCCAGCATTCTCTTTCGTGGTCGTGCAATTTGAGACACAAAGATGGTGGACGCAGAAACAGCTAGGACCATAGTCGGGGTTATCGGTTCGTATTAATTTCAATCAAATTTTTCAAGTGCTGTAATGACCATTATCTATAAAGTTTTCAAATCATTAATTTATTTCGTAAAAGGATCATACAAGAATTAATCACTCTTTGGTGTGAAGGATTCATCCTTTGTCATCTCATTTTACGAGCAATGCAGCCAGTATTGGATCAAATTGATAACTTGATCGTCGTTCAAATGAAAAAATAAATAAGATGAATGTGTTCAGCTTGTTAAACGTAAATCGCAGCGTGTGCTACTATATATCTTTTACTCTATTTATTGCCTATGAAATCTTATGATTTCTTTTGTTGAATTTGCAGGAAATGTGATCTCATTTGGTCTCTTTCTATCCCCTCTGTAAGTGAACAAAGTATATGTAATGTTATGTATAGCATTATTAATTTCTATGAATTGAAGTAAAATAACGTTTAGTACCATAATTTCTTCAGTCCAACATTTTTCAAGATATGGAAAGCGAAATCGGTGCAAGCATTCAAACCCGACCCGTACATCGCGACGGTGCTGAACTGCGCAATGTGGGTCTTCTACGGGATGCCCTTCGTTCACCCAGACAGCCTTTTGGTCGTCACCATCAACGGCATCGGGTTCTTCATAGAGATCTTCTACGTCACCATCTTCTTCATTTACTCTGATTGGCCCAAACGAGTATATATGTTCACCTTTTAATTTATCCATCTAGCTCGTTTTATATCTCGTTGGATACCTAAATTTATTTATTTAGTTTGCTTCTTATTTATAATTCAGAAAAAAATCCTTCTGGCTCTGTTGATCGAACTGGTGTTCATGGTGGTTGTGGTGTTTATAACGTTGGTGTTTCTGCATGGTACCAAGCAAAGATCAATGCTAATCGGAATATTGTGTATAGTTTTCAATATCATAATGTACACATCTCCCTTGACCGTCATGGTACGTGATGTTTGAGCTGCCGTACGGTTTAAAAAGATTTGAGTCAGAGATATGGTTTGATTAGTTTTAATGATTTTTTTGAATTTTTGCAGAAACGGGTAATTAAAACCAAGAGCGTGAAATTCATGCCATTTTATCTGTCGCTTGCCAATTTTTTGAATGGCATGATTTGGTTTTCATATGCTCTCATCAAGTTTGATCCCTATGTCATGGTAATCACTTCTGTCTGTCTTGATACATTCTCTAATATTTCATCTATAGCAATATTTGGCTCTTACCATTTAAATTGTCATGCAGATTCCGAATGGTCTGGGAAGTTTGTCGGGGCTCGTTCAACTGATACTCTATGCAACCTACTATCGAACCACCGACTGGGACGATGATGGCACAGGCAGCACCAACCAGCCGGAGATTCAACTTCAGAGGACTAACTCAGCAGCCCCTGTCTGATACACTACATCTATACATGCATTTATGCTATGNATATGCTTGGATCAACATCTAGTACCAGTGTAAAAAGATCAGTTGGCTATGATACAAAGTAAATGATTTTTCAAAAATATTTAGATACTCCATGTATGCATTATCTGTAAAAATATTCAATTATATGATGTATTTACGTACGGATTCAATTTTCAATTTTTAAATGGCCACAATTCTAATATACTTTGTGATAGATTGATCATAATTCATAATATATCGCCATAACATCAATTAATATTCATTGGTAATTTTTGGACAAAAACCTTGTAATTGTATTAGATAAAAAGAATTAAGGGATTTCAAGTGTTTCCAACCAAAATGGAAAGCTCCCCAAACAAAAGGTGTGAGGGAAGAAGAGAAGCAACAGAGGCAACAACATTACGAACCCAACTAACACGTGAAATCTCAGTAACTTGTAAAACATATATACGTAAATCTACGGCTCTCTTCAGCTCTTGCACCAGCTAACACAGAATCCAAAACAACACGAGAATTAGTCTTTCCTTGCTCCGCTAGACCGAGCAAACCCTCGGCCATAGCTAAGAGTTCACCTTCAACCACAGACAGAGGCTGCTGAATTCGCTCATTTCGCTGTCCAAAATCCAGGAGGATTCGCCCTTCACCATCTCTCAAGACTCCTCCAACACCAAACATGCCTTTTCCGACATTAATACAAGCGCTGACTTCCATTTGGGTCCATCTGGTCGGGGTAATTTTTTATTTATCCATATTATAATAGTTGAAATACTAGAGCAACTAAATTTAGTGTTATATACTCGAAAATTCCATTCTTCTCAGATTACAAAAAATTCCATTTTACTAAAAATATCATAGAACATTTTTTTAAAAATGTGCATGGCTTCCTTCACCACCACAAGGGGCGGAGCCGCCTGTCTGTTCCTCTTTTGAAACGTAAAAAGAGACGAAGTTCTAAATATTCCGTCGGGGTTGATCAAAATCAGAGGACAACAATGGCATCCTGGAAAAAAAATGATCAAGTCCTCAAGTTTTTTCGTCTTTGTTGCAACTTTTTTATGCATTTTTCCCTTTGGAAAACAGATATTTAGTTTCAGCAGTTTTTCTAGGTTTCGTGCTAATTCTTTCAATTCATGATTTATGTACAAATTTCTTATTTTGAGAATTAACTAAGTGGTACAACTATAATGTTATCCTGTAATTTAAATATGTGGCGAATATATAGATATTCTAAACAATGTCGCAAATATTATGCTTATCGGAAAAATTGATGTTGTTTTGAATGATCCTTATCAGGAATGGCTCGTGCATGAGCATTTTTTGGAATATAAGACGTACATATTAAAATTATTAGAATGCATTTTAAGATAAATTATGAATTGATATAATTTTTGGGATAGAAAATCTTTAATTTATTTTTTATATATATAAAAAGAACCAATCATTCGATATTCAAATTCATCCATTGGCATACAAGAGAAATCCTGTCCCTCTGTTAATTCGTTATCTACGTCCACCGTTGGTTTTAGGAAGTTAGGCTTTTATTACATGGTTATAACGAGTGGTATCAACGAAAGAGGCAGCAGATAAATGAGGCAACACATTGCGCATGCCAGTTGTGATTAAAAAATATCAGCTTCCCCAAATTTTCTAGAATGCAAGAAATATCTAGCAAATCTTGTCAGCCTACATTATGAACACTCCAATTTAGTTTTATGTTATACAAGAAATATGATAATTTTACAATACTCCCAAAGGGTAAATTTTTCAAGGGCCACGAGTTTTCCTAAAACACAGACAACTTTGTTGCTGATCGATGGGGATCATTCCTCCGCCTCGCGATGTGTCTATCGCCTCTATCATCGCAACAACTTCATCCATTTCAGGACGCTTATCTGGGCTTGCATCCCAGCACCGTCTCATCACATTAGCAAGGGAGCTTGGGCAACATCTCGGTATCTCTGGCCGCAAATTCTGAGGATAAAATGTCAGGGCAAAAGAATGCATGTTGTGAACACATTATATTAGATGGAGCTTTTAGAAAACATGATAACTAACTGAAGACAGTACCTGGCGAACTACTGCTGAAGTCACCTCAGAGAAACTAAGATCAGGGTATGGCATGTCACAGCAATATATCTCCCATAAGCAGATGCCAAAACTATAGACGTCGCATTTTCTATTATACGGGCTGCCATTCAGAACCTGCAGTTTGTTTTGTAGACACGAGGCTCAAGTTAGTAATGTGGCAACATTTTTCTCAAAGGATGGAGGGTTCATTTTTATGCTGACATCGGTGATTTAGACCAATGCCATTGTTTGCCACTGCATTAACGTAATTAAACTGTCGTTTGTGAACACCGCCAAGTGCGTGAATAATAAAATTCAGGGTAAGAGATGTTTCCAATTTTGAGGATTGATGAAAACAGAAGCAGAACAAGTAATTTTTTGCCTTTTTAATAAATAACATACACATACATTCCTTCAAATAGTAAGAGGGAATGGAAATGGTTCCTGCTGGTCCCACTCTCCACCACCACTGGTAAATTATGCTATAAGTTGGTTAAAAAATGAATTGCCGCTTATAAAGGCAAACAACACACCTCAGGAGCCATGTAGCCGAGGGTCCCAGTCTCCCCAGTCATGTCATTTGGATTTGAAGCTTCAACACGAGCAACCCCAAAATCAGCTATTTTTATCGTGCGTGTCTTGTCCAGCAGCATGTTTTCTGTCTTGACATCTCTGTGAACAATCTTCTGTGAGTGAAGGTAACTTAACCTACACAATGACAAGCAAAATCAGCCATAATTGTATAAAGTCAACTTGATAAAATTGCTTCAAAAACAACCAGTAGAGAGAGTCGAAGACTGATAATTGTGAAAATGGACAATTCGAATTCAAGGTACCCCCGAGCAAGATCGAGTGCCATCTGTACGACCACTTTAAATGCTAGCTTTTTTCTCCGGTTTTTTATGAGGTATGATTTCAAGGCACCTCCTGGAAGATATTCGACAATAACACAACATATATTACAAGGCATGCCAATGTGGCCATTTTCTGTTTGAATGTTAAGGTCTGAAGATCCCATTGTTGCACCTATAAACTGCACATGAATTAAGCAAACATAACATCAACATCAGTCGGACATGAAAAGGATTACAAACTTGGCAAAGAAGACCAATTAAAACCAACCAATCATCTCTAACCAAATGTCATTAAGCTCAAGATGATAGAAATAGATACAACCTTTGTCACATTCGGATGATCAAGTTTATGCCATACTGCAACTTCTTGAGTAAAAGCTGCCCTTAGTGATGCTATTTCGGCTTCGGTCCTGTGGCCCTCTTCCCCCCAGTCAAGCATTTTAACTGAGGATCATAGAAAGCCACCAAAATGTCAAACTTTAATTATCTACCGCAACGATAAAAATGGGTGGAGCTATCAGTTCAAAAACAAATCTTGACAGTGAAAAAACTGTAAATACTGTGTATATTACATTTCAGCACAAAGTTAGTAAAACGGATGGGAAAAAACAGACGTCTAACGTGAGTCAAGTGAACATGTTCAAGTTGATGACAAGAAAAGCGGCGATGCGCTCCAAAGTGAACAATTCATCCCTGTTTATCTTGCCCTGATAAAGGAGACTAGAATAAGTGCAAAAAAATGTAGCATCACAGGTATTTGAAAATTAGTACAGGTGGCAATGGTAGAGGCTCCAAAATCTTGAATATTGGATAAATACTGTAGTCTGAAGGCAGGCAAAGCGATTATTCTTAATTTAGTTTCTAAAATTACAGAACCATCACGCAAGTTCACAGTGCGATGATAACAACAATGAATTAACCCAAATAAAATAATAATAAATTCCATAAATACTTTGACATTGAAACTTGGAATCTCATAATCTAATTAACACAATCAATACCGCTAGAAAAAGTGGGGCAGACCTAGAGGAGATCGAGCAGGGAACTCATATTTATATGTACTTAAAGGAATCTCGACCTGGCCCCAAAAGTAAATAAGTCACCTCAAATAAAATACTATGCAATCTATACTTGATAGTTGATATTAGATCAATTCCAAATTTTGAAGCACGATTCACAGTAACCGTTCTTACTGAACGTCAATAGATCCAATAATATTCAGACAAAAAGACACTATCCTTAAACAGGTAGAGCTGAGTTTAACTAAAGTTTCTTTTATCCTTATCTAGATAATATTATAATGTCACTCTATTTTGTGATAGCTAAACAACGTTTCTCAGTTATCCTTGTTGAGTATACAAGTCAAACCTTGAAAACTTGTTGAATCACATGAAAGTTCATTATGTACCAACCCCAGTTATTGCATTGCAGTCACCTTTAAATTCAGTCCACCCCCGTGCCATTAGTCACGGATTCCATAAGAATGCATTCATTACACCAATCACCCACCCTCATCCCCATCTTCCATTTGAAGCCTGGAATTTTTTTTCTTATCAGCATCAGATGATTGTAGATGAATAACTTCATCTACTTTACATCTTAAACTATCCCAAAACTTTCTCCATTACAAGATCTTTATCATCTTTAGAATATCAACTATTACTTAAGGAGTCGTAAGCGGTTAAGCTAACTCCGTAAGCGGTTAAGCTGATAAAATTTCACAGATAAGATGTCCCTGTGCACATGGTCATACACCACAACCACCAATAAACTAGAAAGGAAAATTAATTAAGGGGATAATGGACGAGACCAAAAAAAGCAAATAAAAAATGAAAAGGAATATATTTTACGATTTACCACTACCCCACAAAGAGGTATGGAACATGAATTTAGAGCTCTGGGTATGGACCACACCACGATCAATATAAGACCGACCAAACTTATTGTGGCCCTAAAAACTTGATCTTTAAGGAGAGTCCAGTCGGGGCCAACTCAATTAAAATCACCTAAACACATTAAATATGAATTACACTTCACTGTTATATGTTTCAAGTTCTTGTTTTCTACGATGAGCAAGAAATTAATCTGTCAAATTTTCTTCAGCGAGAGTAGAAGAATCTTTGCGTAATCTAAACAGACCTCTCTATGAAAAGCAACATCATTTCTTAAGCTAAATATAGACCAAGAAAAATAAAGAATTTGGGGATGAGAAAAGAAAAAAAATCCAGAAAATGACAAAAAAGGGTGGACAGTGATCATAATTATCATTGAAAAAATCCCTAAACTTTTACGAAACGATAAGTTAAAGACCAATAAAAGGAAACACCGAGAAAAAAAAAAAGGATGAGAGTTATAGCGTGACAGAGAGGAGACTAACCGGCAACATCTTGGCCGTCGTAAATGCCACGATGAACAGTCCCGAAGGTGCCACGTGCAATCACCCCTTTAATAACAAGCTTAGAGGGATCAATCTCCCACTCACGCCTCTGCCTCCTAGGCACAGGAATCGCGGCGGTGGGCGCGGCGGCTGCTGCTGCGTAGCCGGAATACTCCTCTTGATTATCCTTGTTGTTTTTCTCCATAGTCAAAGCCCTGTTGAGATGCCTCTCCAACTGCTCATCTAGACTCTTCAAATCTATCTGATCTGCTCTCACAAACCCGTCGCTTCCTTTCTCCATTTCTTGATCCCTGTGCGTGTTTTTCTATCAATGCTTCTTGGATGTATGGTATCCCAGAATCACTAACACAGCCAAGATCTACATCACATACTTTCTTGATATTTTTATGTATGATATCACCAGGAATCGAAGTAAAGATGGGGAAGAGTGGGGAAGCTGCGATTAATAAGAGGGAGGTGAGAAGATGGGGAGACTGTATGTATGTAACGATGAAAATAATAATAATGTAGTGTAAGCATGAGTGAGCAGCGCCATGTGCCCACATGGAATTGCCTGACGACGTCGTGTCCGTCTGACCCACACAACGTCCTAATTGCCTGACGACGTCGTGTCCGTCTGACCCACACAACGTCCTTGCCTTTGGGACCAACCCCATATGTACCACGCTATTCGATTTGTGACTCTCGTCTTCGAGTTCGTGACACAGTTATAATAATTATTTTATTTATATCGTAATTTTTATATAATCGAATTTTAAAATGTGTGAATATAAAAATAAAATATCGACATAAAATTGAGAATGCCAATAAAATAGGAAATAATGGTAAGTTTTGAAGTTATTTTTCTATAGGATTATATGGTTTGAAAAATAAGTTGGTATAATCTTGATATATAAAAAAAATTTCAATAAATTTATCATTTCAAAATGTTTATAAAACTAAACTTTTATAATCATATCGTATGATACATAATTTAATTTTATTAAAAATTATTATATAACTCGATTGTTCGAAAATATATTGTAAAAATCAATTGATTTGATCGTTACAAATGTGACATTCAATTAGGGATGAAAGCGGCATATGATACAATGATACCTTGTTATTGTTATATATTTTTAAAATATATATTAAATTAATTAAAGCATTTAAATATAAAAGTCCTTTTTGATTTTATTTCCATCTCTTTTTAAATATATTATTTTTAATATCAAACCATTATATGTAAAATTATTAAAAATTTGAAACATCTTTTATAATAATTATTTACACAAATATCAATTCAAATTTAACTTTTTAAATCACATAGTAAATATTTTGACAAATCAGCTTTCGAAAAACATATATTTAAAAATATCCTCATATAATTGTTATTCGATTAAATTCATATTCATCCTTCACTCGATTGAAAGCAATGTCAAATTCATCTCTGACATTTCAAATTACTTCAATGACATTTCTCATAAATTTTTTTTTTTGGCAAGTAATTGTCTTTTTGAGTTGTTTTACTTAAATGCCTTTTGGTTATTTGCATAAAATTAATTTAAATCTGTATTTTTACAAAATTAAATTTTGTTTTAGCAAACTCAAGTATTTTTATCGGTTTTATACTGAGACCGTTATATTTTTATATTGTATTCGTTTCAAGTCAAAGTCTTTTAATGGATCCGTTCGACAACGGAAGAAAGGATGACGTAAGAGTTGTTAATATCTGAACATCTATAAACAAGTCATGGTGTCTTTACTTTATTACATTCACTTATTGTTTATGTTTTGATATGCATTACTGAAACATTTTATATGATATTTCAAATACCAAAATGTCGTATACAAAGTATTTTTTAAAATGACTAATGTTTTTATACATTCAACTAGTATAGCTTTTAAATATTTTAAAAATTGTCTAATTGGTTTAGAATGATTATTTTAAGTGTCTTCCACTTTGTTTGAAAACAAAATTTGATTTTATTTTTCAGTGTTCAATATTTTAAGAACCGAAGCTATTTTAGCTCGATGCTTGTCCCCTACTGATCCTAGCAAGTTGTATTAGAGTAGATTGTTCTTGCAAGAACTCTTAAACTGATTTTTTTTTATTCAATGTTTTAAATTCATGACTAAAATACTATTTCATTGCATTCTTTTAAGAATTTCATTTTGAGATATATTCTAAGATTTTATGCATAGTTGAAATTTTTTGGCAACTTATAGCAATTTTAGAAGAAAAAAATGACATAATTTCTTTCTCGATTGTCCAAATGATGAACATTTTTTGCATTCAAAATAGACTCATATAGAATCACAACAGTATAAAATTTACAGTATGGTCACACACGAGGAAAAGTAATTTATTCAATAAAAATTGACCATGTGTGTTGCCGCATGAATGTATGTTACAGACAAACTTGATTTTTTTGTCAAGAAACTTGATGATGCAATCATAAAGGAAAATACAATTATATTCAAATTTGATTTACAAATCATCAAGAAAACTCGGTATACTTGTTCTATAAATTTTATATTCATTTATAAAAAATACTTGAGTTTGATGTCAATATGATATTCTACAATTGTTTTACGATTGTGATTGTGCTTAGTGACTAATAAGATAATATCTTAAATGTTTAATGAATATCGGGTTAACATATATATCTTGATTTTACGTTGCTTAAAATTTTGGGTTTAGTTTGTCTATTCTTGTTGAACTTAATTACTCAATTTTTGCATCTATATGTTGACTATGTTTCATAAATGTCATATATTTAGATTGAGTTTAAAATTTTAATTTTGTGTCATTATTGACCATTATTTTGGTTTTCTCTCCATTTTTTTAGTTTCAAACATTAAAAAATATAGGGGAAGATTTTATTTAAATTTTAAGGAAATTTAAAATACGGGGGGAGATAAAAAAAATTATTAATTATTTCATTGTTTCTCAAAAAAAAAGAGAGAAATATGTTGATAAAAATATGATTTTAATGTCACGCATTACTTGAGTTTCAATGTTCATATTTTTATCCAATTTTTGTGATCATAAAAAGTGATATTACGGGGTTACATAAATACTAACAATCTTGAATTTGATGATAACAAAACTTGTTATTGTATTTCTAACATATTTAATCAAGTGTGTAATTAGTAATAAAAAACTGGAAGTTTTGAGAAGTTGAAACTCAAATTCAGCACAACAAAATCAGTAAAGTAGATTCGACACGGCATAAAACTGTTTAATTGCATTCTTTAAAGAATTGAGAATTCCGTATAATCCGAAGAAAATGAGATACACAACATACAAAACCTTGAAAAAATTCCAGAAATTTTTTTTTTTATTAAAAGAAATAACTTCTAGAAAATATATTTTAAAAATAACCATCATATTTCAGAAAATTTTAAAAGTAATAAAATCACTTTTTTTTTTTTAAATAACAGTGCATTAAATTGCATTAGATCAAGAAGTGTACCTACGAAATTTCAAGAAAAAACCAATAAAAAACCATCGACTGCTAATAATTATAAATTAAATATTAATTCCAAAATATAAGCTTCAACATTAAACAATGAGGTTTCTATAAAAACATCATTCATCTTAGTAAATGACATTCATCATAGTGTAATCCTATGTATATCTTTTATAAGTTTAATAACTCTATATAAAGTAAATAATGATTCTATTTCTTTTAAATTTATTCACAAAAATTAAGAGTTCGAATTTTTAGAAAAACCTCTGACAATAAATTTCAATTTAATAAAAATATGCTCAATATATGAAAATAACATTAATGTATTAATTCAAAGGAAATGTTTTCACCAAGAAAACCATAAAAGATAGTTCCTGAAACACAATTAAAAACACAAGAACTGACTTATAAGTTTAATGACTCAGTCAAGGTTAAGGCAATATAAATGAATACTGAATTGAATAATATTGTATAAAATAAATAAGATTTAGAGGACAGATGATTAATATCAAAATCTGTCTTTTAATTAAAAAATGCCCATTTAGAATTTCAAAGAATTACGAACGAAATTTCAATGCTTACTCAAATTAAATCCTTCATAATATATACGGATGGTGTTTTAATCTTCTCGAACAAAATAGATGAGCATTTTAAACACCTAAAACATTTTTTTACATTACAAAACAAAATAGTTTAATAATATCTAAGTCGATAGATGGAATGACCGAATATAATGTCCTTAGTTTATTACAAAAAACGACTATAATCGCAAATGTCTATAAAAATCACACTATTACAAGACATAACTACAGCTGAACTTTTGGGAAAACTAAGGGACGATGAGATTACTATGTCACAAGTCAACAATAAGAAGATATTTTAAATTTCATAAAGAAAATGAATGAGGGACACCAATTTTATATGAGGAAGGAAATCCCCAACAAGATGTTGTAGTCACATTAATCTTGACAATTTCTTTATATTTCATATGCAATCCCTCGCATTAGAAGATAAAAATGTTGAATTACTCTCAAATGTAAACAAATATCTGTATTAACTCGTAAGTTGTTGGGAGAATATATGAAGAAAAGAATAATGTTACCAAACAATCAATGTTTTAAATTTTAGTACTTACTGAGTTTAAATTTTCAAGTAACTTTTTATTGGAAGTAGAAAATGTCATATCAGCCGGTATTCAGATAAGTGTTCATGGCGAGTACTCGTTATATAAAAAATGTATATATATATATATATATTTGATATGATGCATATTTATTGTGCATACTTATGTGAACATCGATGATGTCACATTCACATATTGGATATGTACACACACGTAGGATTTTGATATAATACATACCTATTGTGCACATTTATGTGAGCACTGAAGTTGTATCACTCACCTATTGGACGTACAATTTTGATATATTTCATTATATCCAATAAGTGAGTGTCATATTATCGGTGCTCACAAATAGGGGTGATCAAGATTTTGGTTAAACCGAATTAACTGGCCGAACCGAGCCAATTCAGAAATTCGGTATTTCAATTAAAAAAATTCGGTTATATCGGTTAATTCGGTTCGACTACGGTATTCAAAATTTTGAAATCGGTTAATCGAATTAATCGATATAGTAAATACTATTATTTAATAAATTTTTATTTTTTAATCAATTTATATATATTTTTTAATTTTAAATCAACCCTAATTCTAATTTTAATTAACCATTAATTTTAAAATCAACCATATCAATTTTTATATATATATTTTTTAATTTTTATGTTTTAATCCATATATAATTAAAGTTAAATCATAATTTTTTTTAAAAAAAAAACTAATCGGTTAATTCGGTCACCGACCGAATAAACCGATTTTAATTCAGTTCGATTTTCATCGATTATGAAAATTAATTCGGTCAGTTCGGTTATGACTGAATATTTCGGTTCGATTCGTTTATTGCTACCACTGTGCTCAACAATAAAGTGACACTTACTTATATCTAATAAGTGAGTTTTGGATTATTTGAAAAAGATTGAAAAGACACATCAATTTATAGGATAAAATTCATGTCAAAACGATTCCACATTTTTTTCTTATCGTTATTATCTATATTATTTATATTATATTCATACTATTCTATTAAAGTTGAGACATTTATAGTAATTAACTTTGGTGTCATGGTCTGTTTTAATAATTGTATATATTAATAAAATGTTAAAATTTTAATACAAGTTATATGTAGCTCAGCGGATATGGTCATTGTTTTTTTGGGTTTAGGTTATTATATGTTCAACTTTTTACTAAGATCATTTTTTTAATATTTTATTTTTCAATTTATTTTTTAATTTATATATCAAAATTACAGTGTAGTCTCTCTCTATTTCTTATAATTATATTTTGATCATAATTTAAATATAAATCAAAAGAATTATAAAAAATATTAAGTCGGCACACTAGTTATATTATTAAGGCAAAAACTTGTGTGAGACGGTCTCACGGGTCGTATTTGTGAGACGGATCTCTTATTTGGGTCATCCATGAAAAAGTATTACTTTTTATGCTAAAAGTATTACTTTTTGTTGTGAATATGGGTCGGGTTGACCCGTCTCACAGATTAAGATCCGTGAGACGGTCTCACAGATTAAGATCCGTGAGACGGTCTCACATGAGACCCACTCAATTATTAAGGTTGAGAAACTCATAATAATTAATTTTAATATTATTTTAAAATACCAAAAATACCCCACTAGAATTTCAAAAATATTTTACTTTTATATAATAAAAATTAATATAAATTATATTTAATTAAATTTATACATTCCTTTATAACTATAATATCTATTTTCTTAAAAAATTAAAATTAGTTAAATATTTCTTTTATCTTAATCTAGAAATCACAAAATAATAATAATAAAAACAAAAAAATGTTAATATATGCACAAAGAATATGTCTCTTGTGAGACGGTCTTACAAATCTTTATCTGTGAGACGGGTCAACCCTATCGATATTCACAATAAAAAATAATACTCTTAGCATAAAAATAATACTTTTTCATGGATGACCCAAATAAGATATCCGTCTCACAAAATACGATCCGTGAGACCTTATCACACAAGTTTTTGCTATACACAAAATACTTGCTGTAAATAATGATAATACAAGAGAAAATTTGAAAATGTTTACAAAATTCAATAAAGATTTTCTCAAATACATATGTTTTTTTGAATAAAAAAATATGAATCTGAGAGATTTACTTGTGTCTTTTTTAATTAATCCCGTGCATTTCACACGCTAACTGACAAAAAACGAATCAAATGCGGAAATGTATCGTCTTTCAATTTGCCTCACTCTGCGAATCCAGAGAATTCCTTCTAAGCTTTTACTCCTCTCCCCTCGAAATTCACTTTCTTCTTCTCTTTTCTTCTCACAGACTATATACAGAATTCAGTGTTCCCCTTTCCTGTGAAAAAATGGGTCTTTTTAATGCTTGAAATTTGACGAGTGGACTCTGTGCATCGATGCTCAGATTAGTTTAATGACAATCAATTCTTGGATCGAGAACTAAGGCATTTGATGGCGATTAGAGGTGTTGATTTCAAGTGGTGAGTATTTTCAAGAACGTTTCAAGGTTCATCATGAGAAATGGGGTGGTAAAGATTTTGTTTTTTTGGAATATGGTGGTAAAGAAATCCGTTCTTCTAAAATGGGGAATACCTTCTTGTGTATTTTATTCATCTGGGGACTTATACATTTAGGATTTTTATTTTTGGCTTAAAGGGATAATTTTGGGTCGGTTTCTTGCAGGTATGATGGGTTCTTCTTGTCTATGATCGCTACAAGTATGTATCCTTTTTATGGATGTTCAAGATTCTGTTTCATATTAAATGGGATGGCTTTTTTGGATGCTAATTTGGTCGATCTTTTATATTCTTATTTTGAATTTCTCGTATATGTTAATTTGATCAATGCAAGTTTGATATTTTTTTACTATACGACGTCTTGGATTATTCCTTAACTATTGTATGATTTGTATCAGAATTATTGTGGCAATCAATTGGAAGCGGTACCATTTATGTATATATCCATTGCATATATGGATTGTAGTGAGTGATCTTCAAGCTTTTGAAACGAGTTAAGGATATGCCATCTATGTTGGATGAGACTTGAGGTTATAACTAAATGTTTTGCATTATTTCTCTTCCCTTTATTAGGTAGACTACACCGCAGTGTTTGTTTTCCGGCTCTTGATGTTTGTGGATAATGGACTGGCTGCTGGAATGGGGCTGTAAGACCTTGTTTCCTTTTGAGGTTTATTTTATAAGTAGTCATGGAATTGTATATAGGTAATAGAAATATCTATTGAAGGATGGGAAGCCTTTGATTAGTAATCCTCTCGGTATTTTACCGACCTGAAAACTGTCATGGTTAATATTAAGCTTTATTTAGTAAGTTATAATACGACAAAAATGACAGTTGTTAAGCTATACAGATATTAGAGTTCTGCTTATTTGTCAAGAAGTAACAATGACTTGCAACTTGGAGTTGTACAATTATCTCCTCTTTACCCTCTCGTAAGTTTGGGTTTATTTCCCATTGTTAGAAGCTTTATAATTTGTTCTGTATTCGAAATGGCAACAGGGATCTTGGTTGGCAGCAGAGATACACACGATTTTGTGGAAGGATTGTTGTGCTTTCCATTCTTGCTCCTCTTATACCCCTTCCTTTGGACTTGGACTGTTATTGGTACCCTATGGTTCTCTAGTGCTAGAGACTGTGTTAGTATATTTCTATTTCTGTTCCAAGTAGGAGATCGTGCATTATATACCCAATCTTGAAAAAATATAAAAATGTGGAAACATTCACAGTTGCCTGAAGAAGGTCAGAAGTGGGGCTTCCTTATTTGGTTGCTTTTCAGCTATTGTGGACTTGTGTGCATTGCTGGCATCTCTTTGGGAATGGTTGGTTTCAGTTTTGACAATATTTTACTCTCCAACAAGTTTTATATTCCTGCTTTGAGATGTTATCTGGAATTTTCTGTGTAAAATATTTTATTGAAAACAGGTTATGCGCATGGATTGCCCCACGAAAGCTTTCCGATTCTCAAGTCATGCTTGGGTTTGCAATCCAAAAGATGGGGGGTTGGGATTGGGGAATATTTGCTTGAGGAACAAGGCACTTTTAGGGAAATGCTAGTGGAGCCGTCACCCAACAAATTTTCTTCACTGTTTTCCAAACCATGATCCCAGTTAAACGCATCTTCACCCTCCAAGCTGAGATCTCTGATGCCATAGAAACGATGCAGAAAAATGCTGCTGAGATCCATGGATACCAACAGCTACTGTTAGATACTACTTCTGTGTTTGTAAACACACACAGGCAGATGGAGTTTGCGGCAAGGTTGCCTGCACTTGGATTCCGAGGAACTCTGCGTGTCTCCACGACAGTATCAGATGCTTCTTACAATCAATTCATTCAGGATCACGGCGCAAAATTCCTTGCGATTCGGAGGTTTTAAATCTGCTATATATACTTGTAGAAATCAATCGAATAAATTCTGTCAATAATTAGCTTGTAAATTTTTTTTTGTCCATGAGTATCGATCTACTGTAATGAGATGTTTGCTAATCATCGTTAGTAAAAAAAAGAGTTGGTATTATAGTTTAGTTTGAGTACTGGATGTTATTTGCATGTTATGTTTGCGCGAGCAGACTGGCTCGCCGGACGAGCTACACTCCGGCGACTTGGGGAAAATGGTGGCCGTCGCGAGCTGTTGCAGATTTCCATGGCAGCAGTCTGCTTGAAGAAGAAAGCCGCTTGTGCTGTGCAGGTCTCTCCGAAATTGGGCCACACACTACGGTTTCGGCCTTAACCCGACATAATCTTTTTAAAAAAACATCGGCCCAATATTTAAATGGGCCATGCCCTTTTGAATTAAAGTTCCATCTGGTCCGCTTGACTAGCGACTCCAAATTTTCTTTTAAGAGACATGCCCAGTTTTATCTTGCCCAACTTATTATAATTTGTTAAAAATATGATTTTTAAGTCATCAAGTGTACAATTATTTGATTTACAAAATTAATTTGAAATCAAATAAAATAGATTTTTTAAAATTTTATTATGCTATGCATGCTGATTCAATGGAATGATACATAAATGAATAAAAATAAATTTTCTGAGAAAGTGATGAATGGAAAAAAGAAAAGCCAAACGAAGAATATTCAAGTAATATGTATAAAATTCATTTATGCCATTGGTATGATTTAAAACATTAATATCGACACTGAACATATATCTCTATAGCTAACAATAATCTTTTGCACACAAATAAATTTTCCATAATACAGTAAATAGCAAACACTTACTTGGTCATAATATCATAGCCAATCACAACTAATTTTAGGCCCATTAATGATAAAACTTTCAAAAACTTGATGTTTATTATTAATATAAAATAAACCAATGATAATTTGTCTAGCCATAGACATTTCTCAATGTTAGGAACCAAAATCATGAAAACTTCAACACGGTGTGATCAGCCTCACCAACTTATTATCTCAAGCTACATACATACCTTTGTTTGCCCTTTAAAAATCCATAAACAAAATTACAAATATTCAGCATTTTATATAAACAAATAATCATCTAGATAATGATTAGATTAATCGGGACCGGCGTAAATCGCCGGAGATGCTCATACAAGAGCCGCGACCCTCTGTCGGATTTCCAGAGTTTCTTGACAAGGTTCGACAATGAGTTGTTCTAGTGCCACGGCTTGCTTGACGAGAAGAAATAATAAGCTTAATTCAACTGGAGACCCTATACATCCTGAGAGTCTCACCACTTTGAGATGGATATGTGGTTCAACTATCCAATATCCTCTTTTAAGTTCCTCCATTACAGAATTATGATACCCATCATCAAAAACTTCACAACTCCTCCACAGAAGNATATGTGTGTGTGTGTGTGTGTGTGTGTATGTCAAAGGTGAAACCAAACTTACCTTTATCTCAATTTTCTCCAAGCTAGGACATTCCCAATACGCAGGAAAATCATGAAGAATACTCTTGCTACCATTCAAACAATTAACTTGAAGCTTGAGATGCTTTAGATTCTTTAATAAGGGAATGGGTGGATGTATTACGTGACGCTGCCAATGTTAGAAATAATCATATCATCAATACAAATAAAAAGTTAAAAGTAACACTGATACTAATTGATTATAACACCACGTACAGAGCGTTCCACCGAGACGACATTAAGGTGCAGTAGTTGATCAAGAATGGGAGACGAAATTCTCGGGAAGATGAGGCCAAGTAAGTGAAGTTGGTCGGACGAGTTGAACTCAACAAGCTTTGGGACATTTTGAAGGAGAATTGAATACTTCGGCTGTGAATACATATGATGCAATTTATAACACGTCAAAGAAACAAGGTTGATCATGTCACGAACCTCAATCGATATGACATTCCTAGAGGAAGAAACTTCCAAGCTCTTCAACTTCGAATGTCCGACCAACGACACTTTTTTCAACCTGTGAGAACCCACGATGGACAAGTGTTCGAGAACTGTACAATTCGAAATGAAAAACTCAACATCTCGATCATCTACATGAAGAGAGCATAGAGACAATTTTCTGAGTGACTTGAGGCCCGGAAACAACCCTAAGTCGCCACCTTTTCTCTTAATCAAAGTCCTACGGGGAAAAGTGTAATAGCCAGGCATAGCTTTGTTTTGATAAATTATGAGTATGTCGATGCTTTCTACTTCCTTTTCCAGCAACAATGGCAGCCACGTCTTAATATTGCCTCCCTTCAGATAGGGTGTATGAAATTTGAATTCTTTCAAAAACCGACAGTCTTTGTTTGAAGACAAGAAATCATAAGCCTCTTTCAAGTGGTTCGGGAATTCCTTTTCCTGTAATTGTTGAAAATATTTGTCTTTTGATTCTTCGGAGGGATGCGAATGCTGTAGGAGAGCCGAGTGATGTAAGTATAGAGGTGGCGCCAATGAGTAGATAAGATGCTAGTGGCGATAGTTTCTCGCCATGTCAATCGAGAGATTATGGCCACAAGAACATCGTCCGGTAACTGCCTGATCTTGTCCACCTCCCCGTTCTCACTCATTCTAAACAACCCAAAGAAAAGAAAAGGAACTGTAAATATCCAAGTCAAAAACCCTTTTACAAATAGAATAGATTTGGACTCTAGAAATATGTAGTAAACTAAACAATTATAAAAAGAAAAGAAATATCACCAAACGAGTTTTGGGAGATAAAACAAACCTCGATTCCTGTCTGTACAGCAAAGATGTTGAATGGAAGAACTCCGACGGGTTTACTCTTTTCATTATTACTAATGATTAAGGAGAATTCTTTGTTATATCAAGATAAGATAAATACGGTGCGCCTAACCTAAAGATCAATCAACCGACCGAAACAAAATTAACGAAACAAAACCGAAGTTTTTAGAGAATCTGTAAACTTAGACTAAGCTCAGAAGTTTAAATCCACCTAAAAATAAAACTTAAAGAAACAAAAACACCTCTGAAAAGTATCGGTTTTTCGTCGTCTGCATGCAGATTCAAAAGTTAAGAGTTATGGCAGTGAAGGGGGAGAATTGAGAAGCAAGGAGGAGTCGAAGAAAGTGTAGGGGTGGTTGCCGTGAAGGGGGACCAATACTCTATATATAAATTCGATTAAAAAAAAATTTAAAATCTATTTTTCTTAATAATTTGTTTTCTACACGAAACTGATTCAATTCAAAAATAATAGAAGATAGAATATTTTCGAAAAACTCAAAATTATAAGTTGCTTATATATTATTAATTATACTAATAACTTTTCGTATATGTTAGTTTTTGTGGTGAATTTTTTATTTTAAATTTAATGCTTCCTTATAATGATTTTTTATATAAGGAAATTATCATTTAAAAATTCTAAAATTTGGATAAAGATTACAAAAATATTTTATTAGTTTTAAAAATTTTGGAAAATGGATATGCTAGTGATAAGATGATACACAAATTTAGTTAAATAGATTTTTATAATATATTTTGTTAAATGAAAATATAGTATATTTATAATTTTAGAGGGGTATTGTTGGTATTTAAAAAAATCAACATGACACCAAATTAGTTACTCTAAGTATTTCAAACTTAATAATATATAATAATATAATAATAATGTAGAATAGTGTAGATATATATTAATTAATAGATTACCAAAACTCATGTGAGATTCTATCACATGTCAATTTTGTGATGCAAATATTCTATTTGGATCACCCATGAAACATATTATTTTTATGCCAAAATATAATTTTTTATTGTAAATATAGGCACGGTTGACCCGTCTCACAAGATAACTACTATTAATAGATATGTTCAAAAAACGACTTGTTATAAATTTACTATAATTTATTAGAGAAAAATCAGACAATGACTCAAGCATCCATTGTATTATTTCTCAAACAAAGGTCCCTATTTATAGGATACATAAATACCATCAATCATAAATATCTACAAATCTAACCATTTATAAAGTCTCGAGATTTAGTTGGTACTTTCGCGTTTTACATTTTTTTCTCTGTTTATCTTGAATAGATATAACACCTAAATCTTAGTATTGAATAATCTCACGGTTTAATAAAAATCAATATATAAATTAATTTTTATGAAACTCCAGTAGGAATATTCATTTTTGGGAGTTAGTGAATTTAAGAGTATCAATTAGGGTGGGTCGAGTTGACGTAAGATATAATTAAAAAATTTCTCAACACAAACCTGAATCAACCTGAAATGATCAACCCGAACCCGACTAACCTGATCAACACAAACCATCCTGATTTAATTTTGTATTTTTTAAAAAATAATAATATTTAATTTAAACATGTAATAACAAAATCTCAACTTATATATGATTTATACTTTAAAGTCTATGTGTAGAAAATTTAAAATATATTTACTACACCAAATAAACAATTTTTAAAAAAAATTCAAAATTTTACAAAATAAATATTACATCATAAAAATTTATGATATCAATACACGATAAATAAATTCAAACGAACTTTATATAAAAATACAGTCAATCTTCGGGCAAAATTGTTTTAAATTCTCAAACTCAAACTAAATTTTGCATTTAGTTCATATAATAAAAATATGTGTTTGTAATTTCTGATCCACAAAAAAATATTTATGCATCTCATCAGGCTTACATGTCTTTCATGGGTAAAAATCGGTGGAAAAATTTTAGAATATGGTGTTAATATATGATGATATTCGAGTACTAACTAGTTTAGGTCCAGTAAAAATGATGAGATTTTGATTATAAATTTTGAACAATTTTATTAATATTAACACTTATAACACATGTTTGGGTAGTCAATAATCATATATTCGTACCTTAAATATAATATATTAGTATAATATTTTTAGAAATTTGTATCGATTTTCTTCCGAAGCAAATATGTCATTAATATCAATACTTACATGCATATTTGAATACTCAAAAATCGTATATTAGTATCAGAATTTGAAACAATTGGTGCTCAAATATTATATATTAATATTTTATTTAAATGTTTTTACCGAATTTCATCTGATAAAAAACATGTGGGTCTAGAGAGTGTAGAAACATTTTTTTTTGTAGATGAGAAAGTGTATAAATATATTTTTTCCTGATAAAGACTGAATGTAAAGTTTTCCCTCAACTCATGCTGACCCGAACCCAGCTCAACCCAAGAGCTTTTTTCCGTTTCAGGTTTCGGGTCCAACCCGATCTGACCAGAATCAGAAAGCTTCTAGTTTTAACCCGATATTTTTTTATCAACTCGGTTCGAGTTCATTTTTTACATTCCTAAGTGTATTTGTAGAGTCAAATATTACTATTAACTCGAATTTTGGGGGTTTGGTCTCGATTTATTTTCTATTATTTATAAATTAGTTGTTTTGCAGTTATTATATGTATATATGTTTTAAAACACATCAAGTTTTCCAAAGTTTTGGGATATGACCAAGTGTTTGCTATTGCATCAAAGTTACTATTCGTGCTATAATAACTTGTTTTTTAGATAGTAAAATATCATATTATGATCAAAGTTACTGTTATAGATATTCTTAAAAATCCATAATCAGTTATCATTTATATTTCTAATTGTGGTTAAGCAATGTAAATCGAACATGTAATATCAACTATAATGTAATATTTTATCAGTATGCTAAAAAAATATCGTTTTACTTATATATGATGTCAATGCATGTAATTATATTTCAAAAAAATATAGCTAAAAAACACAATTAATTATAATTTTATTTTATATCTTACTAATATACATGATTTTTTTACTAATAATCTTTTAAATTTTTGTTTCGAATGTTTAAAAAAAATTAAGAATTACAACATATGCGAAAAATACTAGTGCGTGTATAATAACTAAACTTATAAAACAAAACAAATAAACTGGCTAACATAATTCATTAGTCCATATTCGGATACAGTGACTATGTTGCAATAGACCCAAAGTACTCGATCTTCATATTTCGAGGTCAATTTAGGCATTGTTGTAAATTACGAACAATTCTCAATCCGGACACCTCTAAAAAAAACTTTAATCAATATCAGCTTGCCTTTATTTCATTTACTACTCAATTCTTTTCATAAAAATAGAAATTTTAAAAAATTCTTAGATTGACATAATCGAAACCCTAATTCTAAGAAAATCTCAATGGTAAGGTAAAAAAAATTACAAACATAATCAATGAACAAGAATGCAAAATTCAAACAAATAATAATACATATATAGAAAATCGATTTTTTTAAAAACAAAACCCTAAACCTAAAGTTCTACAGAAATGTTGGAATCCAAGAAGAAGAAAATGTGGTTATCGTGCGAGTGAGGAAGCCGGAGTTACTTGCTAGATATTAGTTGTGTGCGGCATACTTGATTTCATTATCAAGGTTGAGCCAAATTTCGAGTGTGATGATAGCAAGAAAGAAAAAATTCGTCCCTGCAAGAAATGAACTGAAAATTAGTGCATCTGATTTGGGTTTCGGAAATTTTAGAGATGTGACTGTCACATGTCATGTTTATTGTCATTTTTAATCTTTAAATTGATAAAAGGACCAACTCGGTCAAAATGTGAAAATGTTTAGGACTAAACCTGGAAAGTCAAAACATTTAGAACCAAATCGAAAAAGGTAAACATTGGGAATTGAACCGAGTATTTCTGCGATTTTCGCAGGTCAAAGGTCTAGAGCGTTTCATGTAGCTTGCATGCCCTATTGTGAGATATTATTAGCATAATTTTTTTTTTATCGTTCCTTCTTGTTAGTTTTTTAGTGTCGTTCTATTCATTTAAGGAAATGTAGTTTTGTAGTACCTGATTTGTGGTTTTATTTTACTTTTCGTAGTGTGAAGAGTTCGAATTTGAACCTCCTTCATTTTGTTGTGATTCTGGTAAAATTAGATTGATTGATTCAGTTATACATGCAGTCAAGTTTGATAGCTCCGTTCACAGATTGCATTTCTCCAATGGCGATATTGAGTTTCATGGAAAGATTCAATTATATAATAATATTTTTTTTCTTTTACATCTTTCGATGTTAGATTTAATAGAGAACTTGCATCCACAATTTGTAGGATATATACCTTTCGAGTTAGCCGCCTATATATGGTACCTAAGGATCAATGTCCAACTCATTTTCAACTGTATTTTTGAGATAATAACAATAGATTGCTCAATAGGATGATGTTATAACTAATACTAATGTTGACGAGTTAATTGTGGCAGCATTAAACATTCCATATGCAAAGTTATTATGTTGGATTAAACAATATTCTTCTGTTGAGGACATCATGTTACATATTTGCAAGAATGTTGTTTTGGATCAACGCTGTTATAACACTACATCGGTTGATCAAGTTACCGCTACTCGAGTTGAAGGAAATAATCCTAAAATACCTCATGACAAATATATTATAATACATGGTTGCGATGTTCCTAGTCACCAAATAAAGCATTACTCCAGCTTTTATAATCCATTACAATATCTTTTTTTATTTTTTTTCCAAATGATCAAAATGAATGGCCAAGTTCAAGAATGGAGAAGATGCTGGACAGTCAAACGTTGATGTCTTGGTTCCGACAAATTTATCCTCAGTGGATAATGTACTGGCAGTGAAACATCAATGTTAGTTTTATTTTTCATATTTTGTCATATATAATAATTTTCAATTTGTGTTATTTTAGGTTTTGTTTCTTTTCCACATCTATGGTTGATATTTTTATTTATATTATGTGTTTATATGTTTGTATCTTTTTCTTGCTAGGTGTTCAAAGAGATAACATCAAAAGAGTCTCTTGTTGTGAGTATTATTTCTAAAAGCTTCAAATCATGAATAATTCCACTTTTGTTTTAATATTCACCTTTCAACGGAAAAGAGATCATTTGGTTTCCCATATAAATTTTGAGTAAGTCTCTTGTAAGACGGTCTTACAGATTTATATTTATGAGACATGTCAATCCAATTCATATTTAGAGTAAAATAAAATATTTATGGGTGGTGTTCAAAGAGGGGAATATCGTTCGTTTTTGGGAAGACCCTTGGTGGGGGGTTTCATCGTTCAAAGATCTTTTTCCATCTCTTTTCCAGATCTAAGTCATAACAAACCTATTAACAATTTTATATGTGAGGTGGACTTTCTGGTTAATTCCACCTATGCTTGGGATCTGCGCTTCAGAAGGTCTTTGAATGAGGTTAAAATTGATGAGTTGAGTACTTTGTGAGGGATTTTCGATACTGTTCATTTGGAATTGGGTAGGGTGGATTTTAGGGTTTGTTTGTCACATAAGGTTCAAGTTTTATCGTGGACTATGGTTTTGGGAAAATTGCAGACTTGCGATTCTTTGCAAAGAAGATGACCTAACTGTGAATTATGTCCGAACTGGTGTACACTTTTCCGGAACAAAGGGGAGAATCAAGATTACTTACTTTTGTATTGTTTCTTCACAAGTGGAAATTGGAACAGAGCAATTGCAAGAATTGAGTATGGAGTGGATATTTCCAAGAACGGCGCGTTATATGTTTCTTTTGGACTCGGGATTACCTAACGGATGGAAATGTCGGACTTTTTGGAATGTGTTAGTTCATTGCCTTTTTTGGTCAATCTGTTTGTGGCGGAACATAATAATATTCAACTATATAGCAGAGTGTATAGACAAGGTTTGGGAAAAAGCTAATATTTAGGGTTGCTAGTTGGAATGGAAAGTTTGCAGAGTTTAATCATTTTTCTATCTCATATCTAGTTAGAGATTGAAAATTTTATGTTGTTGATGACAATGTAGTCTTTCTTGTATTGTGCTTTCGCGGATCTCTTATCCTCTTCCCTGTAATCTGTTTTCCTATTTTAATATAATTTTGTTTCATATAAAAGATAATTAATACATTAAGGATTAGAAAGGCGAATAGTGGAATAATTGCCCCTCCCACAGCTTTTGCTAGTGGCCTTTTGTTTTCCTTTGTGTTCTTTTACTTGTGGAGAAATTTCTCTCAGGACCTCAAATGCTATATGCTTGAGCGTACTATAAAGATGTTGTAATAACAATGGGCATCCGGATCTTATGCTTCGTTCCTCTTTTATTTCAGTGGTTAACTAGAAGACAGGCACATCATGTGCGTGCACAACAGGGGATTCCTGTTTCAGAATATGGAGTAAGCTCTTACAATTTCTTTTGCATCAATGATACAATTTCTTTTGCATCAATGATAGTAAGCATATTAACACATGGTTACGATTAAGAATATATGTTCTGTTTTAAGAAAATATATACATTGGTGGAATACTCGAAAGTCAGTCCTGGGGTCCAGGCTATGGATTCACAAAGACGGTGCTTTTTATTCATCTTGGTGTTATTTTATTAAATTTTGATCTTGATTTTAATCTAATGTTTGTGAGATGTTATGGCAATGTCTTGTCATTAAAATCATTTCTCAATGCACAATATTTTATTTTTTAATTGACCTGCTTGAATGTTGAATCTGACTTCATGTTTTGGTAGACTTGGTTAGAGTGCCAGATTGGGCTCTCGAAGCTGCTGGCCAAGAAATGAGAGGGATGGGTCAAGATTCCACTCCTTATCAACCTGGACTGTATTTGACCACTGCTCAGGTAACAAGCGACTTGCTTCAAAAATTTCGCAGTATAGGTCGACTAAATTAACTGGTGTAGTTCTTATATCAAATTTCAGTAATTTATGGTTGGCTCTGGATTGAGATTTAAGTTAAACATGTGCAATTATTGTTACTAAATCACCTGATCAAATAAATATCTGCTGCTTCATTTTGTTTTAGTTCCGATTTGGTTTTTCTTATATGCACTCACTTTAACAAGCTTTCTCCAAAACTTTTGAAATTTTTATTGTGATATGCAGAGAGAAGTAGTGGAAGCGCTCATTCAAGAACTTCCAAAGTTCAGAATGAAAGCTGTGCCTACCGATTGCAGTGAGTGTCCTATATGTTTGGAAGAATTTCATGTGGGAAATGAGGTAATTATGTTTATGATCCGAATGTAATAATAATTTTAGTTACAAAAAGTTGAATTTTTCATTTGAAAAATGTCATCGTTATTCAATAATTTCACAAGTAAAAGAGGTGGAGCGCGGGGGAAGGGGTGGTGTTGCCAACCCCCTCTGGTCATTTTTTTCTTAAAACTGATTTTATTTTTGTGTACAATTAATGTTAATCTTGTGTGTTCCCTCCCCGTAAAGGAGAATCCTGGTTCTGCTACTCCTTCTCACTAGAAACCGCACAGGTTCGCGGACTTCCTTGTGCTCACAACTTTCACGCGGAATGTATAGATGAGTGGCTTCGGCTAAACGTAAAATGCCCTAGATGCCGTTGCTCTGTATTTCCTAATCTCGCTCGATCTAAGTGCAATATCTAGCATTCACACTGATCCAGAGAGGTCGTCTTCCAATGTTATTACAACTACTCGATATGCAAGAAACCAAACTCCTAGTCAGAGATATCTTCTAAGGTTACAGGGTTTGCTCCGCCCTGTCAGCGCTGAGAATTCTTCATCCGGCAGCGATGCAGATGGTGCCTCAGCACCATCAAGCAGAGGGATCCAAGCGTTCACTCACAATGTGGAAATAGGGGAACGAGTGCAAGTGGTGGTTGAAGAGTTGTCCCTGCACCAATCTTGATCTATTTTTTGTGGTCTCAGACTGCTTTGAGTATGGTTTAACCACGTGGGATTACACCAGTTGTGATTAAGAAAAAAATACTGATGTTGATACTCCTGGGGAAACCACAGCGATGTATTTTGTTCAGTGGCAGAACTATTGTAGTGTATGCAGAATTTGTGTTCTCTCGTGTAATGATGTGCTCGACCATATATCAGTAGCTCTCATCTGTGCTTCGTGTTCACGAGATCCATTGAACATTTTTAAGGTGTAGGGGCACAAAGAAAAGCCGACAATCCATGCAAAAGGTAGGCATGGCTTTTAAAAAATAAAATTTGTATATTACGTATTTTAAGAAATATGAGTTTTGTTTTCTCAAATTATGATAAATTTTCATTTCTTGCTATGTCTCAAATTCATGGACACTATACCATACTTGTTAGAAAGTGGAATGCCACGCATTTTTCTTGGCGACTTCTCACGTGCACATAAAGTGGTAGGACAGCCATCTTAGGTTCTCTCCATTTCGGTTAATTTTTTCTAAAACATATTATATATGTCTCTGTCTCACGCACTACGTTCGAGCCTGGCTTGTATGAAATTTGACGATGGAGAATCCACGACGATGAATAAAGAGAAAAGACCAAGGAATTTGCTGGACTCCCAAAGCGAGAATATAAAAAGTTGGGATTCCACTCACTTTTAGGATAGCCATTTTTTTTCACAAGAAATTTGGTATTTGGACTCTGGATGGGTAAGATTTTTGTATTTACTGTTTAAGAAAACGTTTTTTCCGAAGCTACAAAATACAAATTACTCGATATCGGTTCTTCATTGAGAAATTGATGTTGTATTTGAATCGATGTATTTGAGACGATGAATATCAAATCTATTAATTTTTAATTCTTCCATTTGTTTGTTTGTTGAATTCACTCCATATCAAATTATACAATTTTAATAATAATCATGGTCGATTTCAAATAAACTTAAAATAGAATAAATTATAGTGAAATATTTAATCTAAACATTAGAAATGTTTTTTGTTTTAAAAAAAATAACGGCACTTGAATCTTTCCCACTTGTATTTCACAAGATTGTCACCTGGATAAAGTGATACAGCACTCAACTAAAAAAATTATGTTAGTAACGCAACATGACAAACCACATAAAAATTTCCTTTAAATTTAGAATTCAATATTTATTTTCTGATAGCTAATAAAAAAAACAAAAGCTTGTGTGAAACAGTTTCACGTGTCGTTTTTGTGAGACGGATATCTTATTTGGGTCATCCATGAAAAAGTATTATTTTTTATGCTAAGAATATTACTTTTTATTGTGAATATCGGTAGGGTTGACCCGTGTCCCGTGAGACCGATTTCTTATTTGGGTCATCCATGAAAAAGTAATATTTTTTTATGGTAAGAGTATTACTTTTTATTGTGAATATTGATAAGGTTGATCTATTTCAGAGATAAAGATTCGTAAAACCGTCTCATAAGAAATCTAATCAATAAAAAGAAGCAATCAGATGAAAGCTAAATATGAAGAACATCAAGTTGTTCTAATATACTTTGAGTGTGACTTAAAACGAAGACTATAATATAAAGAATATCAACTTGTCCTATGTGCTATTATTATTTTTTTACATTAAGACAGTTTTTGATTAAATTTATTTCAAATATTTAATGATAGATCAAAAAATAAAATAATATATTTGTTCTCTCCATCTTTAATTATTATTTTAATTGTGTTTCTTTTAATTATTAATGAATTCAAATAGAATTTATGTATTAAAGAATATTCATGCACTGTAACGACGTCGTTGACGGTGGATTGGCATCCATTTCTCACGCAGAATCAATTCCCTCTGCCTCACAGCTTTGCTTCCATCTTCTCTCCATGCATTACAAATTCAAAAGTTTCTTCGGTTTCTCTACTCCCCTTCTCTGTTCTTGCTTGCATCTTTCTCTTTGTGTTTTTTGAATTTTAATCTCGTTACTGGATCAGAAATTTTGTTGATTTTAATGGAAAACGAAGACACGGGCAGTAATCATGGCAAGAAAACGCCGCGAAGAAGCAGCAACGGTCACATATCCATGTCCGATACTGAGTCAACTACGAGCCGAGGAGATTCTTTCCACTCTCCACTTCGATCCGAATCGCCTCTTCGTCCCGATGATCCTCGTTTTCAGACTGAAGACGATGATTTTACTGTCGAGAATAATTGTAAAGCCCTGGTTCCGGTTGATATGTACCATTCTCCAGTTCCCTCCCCGAGAAAATCGAACAATCAGGCGAGTTCTGCCGCCGCCGGAGGTAAAGAGTGGCGTCCTTGGCCCCAGTCTGAAAAACCCACATCGGAGAATTGTGATCCTCCCCCAGTTTTCCCGACCTCCGGAGGAAATCACCGAGGCCAACACATTTCTTCTGATAAACCCAAGTCGGAGAATCTTGGGTTTTATGTGAAAGGTGCATCACCTGTTGTTATTGGGCTCAATAAGCTAGCGAGGGAGGAGCCGCCGCCCGAAGTGAAGAAAGTAGAGCCTGTTGGAGGAGGTGGGTTGGAGGAGGGGAAGGTCGTTGGTGGGGAGGATGGGGTTGGGGGAGAGATGAGGTCAAGAGCGGCAGTGGAGTCAATTTTGCGGAGGACCGAAAGGAATGGGGCGGTGAGGAAGGCAGCATTGGTGATTAGAATATTCGAGGTGGTGGCTTGTGTGATTTCGTTTTCGGTTATGGCTTCTGATAGGACTCAAGGATGGAGTGGTGATTCATTTGATCGCTACAAAGAGTATCGGTATAAATCTTAGTTCCTCTGTTCTGAATATTATATGTCTACATATTATGCCCAAAATTCCGTATCTTCACTTGTTTGTATATCATTACATGGTTTTTATATCAGAGGGAGGGGATTATCCGAGGAACCATTTGTTTCCACTTTTTCAGATGTGGCTCAGTTGAATTTATGAAGCCTAATCACATGATTGAATTGCTATCTTATACTACAGTGCCGTAATATTGAGAAGTTAATGACTAGTGACTTGTATTTGGCATGAGATTTCTACTAGATAAATGATTTGAGGGAGTCGATATAATAGAAGATAATGGCTTGTCATGTTCATTGTATATTTGTCTTGCATTCTATTATCTTTAGCATCAATCTTGCCACTCTGTATGTAGTCTAGTAGTTAAATCTCTAAATCTTGCTTGGTTACCGTGCTTTTGTCTTGAATAAGAGATGTAAGATCGTTAATTCTATCTGATATATATGGTTTTCAATCTCATAGTTTGCAGTGATCAGGTTGAATTAAGTATATCCAAACTATCTGTCTCTTGAAAACTCATCTAGGTGTATCTGTCACTAAAATTTGATCTTCGACACGCAACTTAGTGTAAATTTGTCTTCCTCACATACTCGGGCAAGCAAGTCTCATGCTTTTCACCATTAAGGATCCAATGCTTATCTCATCTTTACCATCGTTACCAAAACCATTCACTTGCGGAGAAGGATAGATTTTCAAGGTTTGAACTTGGTGTCTCTGAGGTGTCAGATGTGCAAATATGTTATCATGTTATAGATTGCTATTGATAATCCCTTGAAATTGCTTGTACAGGTACTGTCTTGCTGTTAATGTCGTTGGGTTTGTGTATTCCGGTTTTCAAGCCTACAATCTGGCACACCATTTGGGCACAGGAAAAGATTTAATCTCCCACCATTTACGTTACCATTTCGATTTCTCAATGGATCAGGCAAGTTCCAATCTCGTTCGGAAATTTTAGATAAATTATATGTTTTCTTGGTACTGCCGAAAAATTTAAGAATTTTTTTCCCACTTGTCTAGCAGATTTTGGCTTATCTTTTAATGTCAGCATCCTCATCCGCTGCTACCAGGGTGGACGACTGGATTACAAACTGGGGCAGTGATAAGTTCACGACGATGGCCAGTGCATCAATAGGGATGTCGTTCTTGGCTTTTCTAGCTTTCTCAGTGAGCTCTCTTGTGTCGGGTTACAACCTCTGCAACCGGGATTCAACTTAAACAACCGCAAACACTTATATTTCTGATATTTTTTCGAATAATTTTGAGAACTACAACACATATATTTAATCACAAACGAATGTTAAAATTGTACATAGTGTAAGATTGGTGAAAGTTTCGAAACATTTTCATCGTTTGGTGAATAAATCATGTCCATTTTCCCAGGAGGTAGAAACTGATGATATTTTAATAACTGCATATGATTTTTGTTAATTGTTGGACGTACACAATAAGTGCATGGATCTAAAATAATTATTTTGGATTAGAGGTGCACATGAGTCCAGTCGAGCTTGAGTATCACAATATTTGTGCTCAACTTGATTTAAAATTTGTAGGCTCGGCTCATACTGTAATCAATTTCAAGCTCGAGCTCGACTTGTCAAAATATCAATTTACTCGAGCTCGTACTCAAAAAGATCGAAAATGTTTGTAGCTTTTAGAAGTTAAATTTTGCATTTCTAGACAAAAATACATGTAGTAAAATTCGAACTCGACTCATATGAACAGTCGAGCTACTAGAACTCGAATCCTTATCGACCCGAAAACTAATCACAAATAGTTTGAGTCTGTTGCGGCTTGCACCCCTAGTTAGCATTTAGTGATCGCATTCAGTGATCATATTTATAATAGAATAAAATTTATTAAATTTATTGAAGTATTGTTAAAAAAAAAGTGTAATCATAATCATATTACAGGCACATCTCATAAAGTTGGATAACGATGCATATGAATTACTATATTCAAAAGTGTGAAAATACTAATAAAATTTCAAATACACTAATTGATGTCTAGGGTGATGATTTCATCTAACATAATTAGCTCACCATAGTCATGGTTTGTAAGTTACTGTATTATTTTGAGAATTTATTCGATACACATCGAAACATAACAGTTGAGAGTTTTTTTATCATAAAAAAAATGTGTTACAAAAAATATCATTCACAATTTTGTTGCCCATAAATATTTTTAATTTAATCACAACTTTAGAAATTGTAGTTTCCCTAATTTTTCAAGATGTTACCATCTAACACTTTTTTTTTTTGGGTAATAAAACTTGAGGACTCAATCATAAAAAAAAAAAAAATCTTTGATATTTGTATAATTAAACTTTGCAGTGAGTTATCCATCACAAAAATCGATGATTGAAACTTAACCTTTAACGTGACGTGTTATAATATTACGACTTTCTCGATCCCATTTTTCTTCCCAAAACAAAATGAAAAATATTATGGTGTGCCATCAAATTTGGTGTAAAACTCAATAGATATGGCGACAAAGATAATATCTTTCTTGTATTAAAACAATACATGTGATTGTGCATCATCCAGCCATGTTCTGTGATGCACTCTTCAAATATCAAGTATGTGACAAAACTCCTATCCCATATTTATAGATCCAACCACCACTTAATTTATTTTTTTACAAAATAAAAAATAAAAAATAAATTTGATATCTTAGTTAATTCTGTTGGCGTTATATCACATGTTTAGGATTTACACGCCTCATTAGTCCACCTAATTTTTTAGGGAAACATATGAATCAATATAACTAACTGCATGAGCCAAAAACACTGGGCAAAAATTTGTGTGAGACGATCTCATGAGTTCTATTTTGTGAGACGGGTCTCTTATTTGGGTCATCCATAAAAAAAGTATTATTTTTTATTATGAATATCGATAGGATTGACCCGTCTCACAGATAAAGATTCGTGAGACCATCTCATAAGAGACCTACTCAAAACACTGAGATTTGTCTCTTTTACATTAAAAAAAATTCAAAATTATTTTTTTTAAAAAAAATTATATTTCGCAATTTTTGCAATGATTAAATACACTTAATATATTTATGAAATTTTTTTTTTTTTTTGTAGAGATACGAATCAGACGGAGCGGGTTGGGCAGCCCCGTTTGCATTTGGATCCAAACACGAACATTTAAGCTTAATTAATTGCGTTTGATATAATAATTGGTTTAAGCTTCAACCAATGGTACTTACAACTCGACAACAAAATGGACCGTACTTACCCGTATAGAGGCAGTGGGCACATGGGTCGGGCCCAATCCGGTTTCATGCTTTGTATCCATAAACAAATAAAATAATAAATAATATTAATGTGGGACCGAATTAATTGTCACATGTAATCGGCAGACAGTTGAAGACATGAGTCAGCAGCAGATTCGCAAAGAGTTATATTATACTAATAATATATTATTTTTAATGCTTTACTTTATTTCCTTTTTAAAATGTGATGAATCATTCAAATCACCTCAAGTGAAAAGATTTTGATTTTACCAATGAATAATTAACTTAACTCGAAAAATAATAATTAATTTTAGATTATTTTTTAATAATATAAAATTCTTTAGTTCAAAAAAATTAATACATTTAAGGTGATCAATTGCTTTTGTTTTAATAGATAATAAAAACTTATGTCAATTTTATGAAACATATATTCTATTTGTTTCACTCATGAAAAATATTATTTTTATTATAAATATAAATATGATTGATCCGTTTTACGAATAAATATATGTAAAATCGTCTTACAAGAGATAAACTCATGATAGAGAAGTTAGTGTCAGAGACATGACAAAAACTTGTGTGAGATGATCTCACGGGTCGTATTTGTGAGACGGATCTCTTATTTTGGTCATCCATGAAAATGTATTATTTTTTATGTTAAGAATATTTACTTTTTATTGTGAATATCAGTAGGGTTTAACCGTCTCACACATAAAGATTCGTGAGACCGTCTGACAAGAAACATACTCCAAACACATAGGCTAGATAGTGACTTTGATTAGATATATTTATACTATTGTTTCTTTTTAATGGAAGGTCAAGTGTCCTTATCCATTAATTAAAGCATTCATAAATTATAAATTAAGTATTATTTAATAATAATTATCAAAAAGAACGATCAAATGGATGTTAGAGTAAATTTTGAATATTATTTAATAATATTGATCATATTTGAGGGAAAAAAACAGAAAGAAAGAAAACTAAGGGATAAAATGATGCAACAAATTCTATTGAATTGTTGTAATATTTTTTATATATATGTAAATGGAGGACTTATGAATTTTGACTCGATCGGCTTACGATATGATATAATTATATATATATACACATTAAAAATATTAAACTCAAAAAGAAAATCCTAAACAATTAAATTATATATATACATTTAAAATATTAAACTCAAAAAGAAAAGCATAAACAATTAAATTATATATATATATATATATTTATAAATATAAAAGAGGAGAGTGACCGTATACGAATGGTGCATACGGCACAGTACAACACATGGCCGGAAGGTGGGCCCCAACTCTCTCGATTTCCACATTCCTAACCTATCTTTATTATTCGTGTCCACGTGCTGTGAAATGTCAATAATACCCTCTTCGGATGGTTTGAACAATCTCTCGTTTTCATTGCCAAGATCTAAATATTTTTTTGAATTTAAATAATGAACAATTTCAGTTGATTTATTCTGCAAATGTATTGAAAATTTAAAAATCAGTATCACATTAAAATTATCAAATAACATCTAAATCCCAAATTTAAAACAAGTTTATCAAATTCGAAACTCAATATTATAATTTATCGAACCCTTATTTCTTAGTATTTTTTTTAAAAAATAAATGTGTTCATTGTGAAAGACCGGTGGTAATGTGTAGAGATGACAATGAGACGAAGATGGATGGGTATGCCATCTCCATCCTCGTCTCCTAATTCCATCTTTACTTTTGTACTAATCTAATTTCTGTTTTTCCGATTTCGGAGAGTACTTGAACTCAAAAGCGTGGAGATCAAATCTTCATGCATATCTTAATCTCTATTTTAAAAATATTAATGGGATAAGACGGTACGGGAAAATTGTATTGTGGGTATTAGAAATGAATAGAAGGGCAAAACGGCGAAAGAAAATAGAACAGTGAGAACCCACCCCCCTCTCCTCACAAGTAGATCTCCCCACGTTATCAATGTTTCCAACTTTTATATATGACGATGAAATATATATATATATATGTTCTGTATTTGCTCCTTCACTGTCTCTGTATCTGTATCTGCGCTGCGTTAGTCGGTGTTGCACAATAGCAGAATACAGACTACCTCCCTTTTTCTCTCTTCCAACAAAATCAAAGATAATGTAAAAGACTGTTTCTTCATTAATAGCTTCTAATCTAATTGTTATACAGTTTCTCGTGTTTTTGGCTTTTGTTAATTGATGATATACTTTCCTACCAAACTTTCTGGCTGGCTTTGGAGGTTTTGTTCCTGCGAACCCGTGTGCTTCTTCAAGGCGTGTTTTTTCTTTTGTTTACGGTGTCAAGATTGATGCTTGATATTTGTTCACCTTTTCTATCTCATTTTTTGCATGCACATTCGGGTGATCTATTCATGGAGTAATGAGTTGTGGGTTTTCTTTTTAGCATCCGATTATTTTGTTTTTGAACGCATTGGTTCTTAGTTTATTATCTTGTAAAAGTCGAGGAGAGCTGGAAAATTTGATGTTATCCGGCGAAACCTATGAAGATTTTTCAGTGGCTGAAACAAATAGCAAGCACCCACAGCAAGCTGGAGAGGAGACTCTCTTTGGGAGAGTACAATAGAGCAGTTTCATGGTCAAAATACTTGGTTTCTTCGGGCGCAGAAATTAAAGGTAGAAGAGAAGAAGAATGGAATGCTGATCTATCCCAACTTTATATAGGGAACAAGTTTGCTTCTGGGAGACATAGTAGAATCTACAGAGGGGTTTATCAACAGAGAGATGTGGCTATTAAGCTTTTTAGCCAGCCTGAAGAGGATGGGGAGCTGGCTTCATTCTTGGAGAAACAGTTTACATCAGAAGTTGCTCTTTTGTTCAGGTTGAAGCATCCTAATATCATCACTGTAAGTGGGATCTAATTTGTTCTTTGTTTTGGGTGGTTTAATCTTGAGTGCTTTGTTGTGTGTAAATTGCGTTGGAAATGTTGTCCCTTACTTGTTAATCTTCTGAGTATTTGGATGCAGTGGTGAAGCTATGAAACAGTGAACCAAAACCCCAAAACTTTTACGCATAATAATCATCCAAACACATGGTAAAATTTAGGGAATCGTCCCACCAGCCCAGCTCCCTCCGCCATTGTTGGGCTTGATCGCTGGATTATTTTGTTGTGCAGGGGAGAGTGAAAATACACTGTCACCCACACATTTGTATATAAAGATGATACTAATGTTAAAGGAATATATTAAAGAGAAGGGGGCGACTGCCCCTTCTTACACCTCTTCTTGCGTCACCATTAAAGAGAAAGGGGTGCAATTACCCTTTCTGACTCCTCTTCCTCCCTCCCAGCTAAGGAATATTGAGGGTTTGCAGTTCTCAACTTTTATAAACATCACATGTGAATTTGAAGATTTCATGCCGCATGTTTGGTCTAATATGTTTTTGAGTGATACATACATTATACATAGGAAAAGTGATGCTGGATTGCCCCAACATAGTTTTATGTCAGATGGTTGGGCAAAGTAAGGAGGTTTCTTTCGTACTACATTATGATAACTGAAAATATCGTCGAAAAGTACTGGTCAGTTATTAGCAAATGGCAAGTGAACTCAAAATGTTGGTGCTCTATACAAGAACTTTTGGTGCCTTCCCTTATCTGAGAAAATTGTAGCCTAGACGTAAAATCATAAAATGAATTCTGGATGGAAAGGGATCGAATTATTGACCTTCACCCTTGCACAAAAGGGATGTGGTAAGCTTTTTCAAGACCGATGATCTTTGACATATGTCATTTTATAACTTTAGATGTCAGTGATTTTGTATGTTGTGTACCTGTGAACTTTTGTCATGTCAGTTGTATTTGAATCATCGTACTTCTATTGATATTTATAAACAATCAAACTACGATTTGGAAACTAAAACAGCGGTTCAAATTATGCAAGCCTTTTCTTTTCTTTTCTTTTCTTTTAAAGGAAATTACGCAAACCTTTTCACTGCATGCTAAGTAAATTGTACATGTTGGTACCTTTCCTCTGTGACTTGTGATTACAATATGTACAAGTGTGACTATAATATCTTGTTATACATCGGGTTTTGGGAGAGATGTGAATGGCTTTATAAGGCTGTGTATAAGATTTGAGCAATCATCTTTGTAAAATTGGGATTGAAGTGTATTAGCTGCTAATGGAACTATTTCATGCACACTTTTGCTTGTGCAATTCCAGAGGCCTGAAGCGTGAGAGTGGTAACATAGAACCGAGCACTTGAATGTCTGAATACTTTCGTAACAGTTGTCATTTTATTAAATTTATTATTCAAGCTTGTCGACTGTTTGTTGA
Source organism: Primulina huaijiensis (assembly GCF_012295235.1). NCBI lineage: Eukaryota > Viridiplantae > Streptophyta > Magnoliopsida > Lamiales > Gesneriaceae > Primulina > Primulina huaijiensis. The sequence goes on along the minus strand of NW_027356198.1, from coordinate 880,733 downwards.
ATGACAGTGGAATCTCAGTTTTTGACACCATGTTGCTTTGCCTTTTATACCAGTTCATAGCAGCATGCAAGAAACCACCAGTGTTTTGTATCATCACTGAGTACTATCCTGGCGGTTCTCTAAGAAAATTCCTCCATCAGCAAGAACCGTATTCGCTTCCCCTCAATCTCGTACTAAAGTTGGCCCTCGACATTGCTCGTGGTATGCAATATCTTCATGCTCAAGGGATTCTTCACCGTGATCTTAAATCCGAAAATATGCTTCTCGATGAAGATATGTGTGTCAAAGTAGCCGACTTTGGAATATCGTGCTTGGAATCTCAGTGTGGAAGTGCAAAAGGATTTACAGGTACTTATCGTTGGATGGCACCAGAGATGATCAAAGAAAAGCACCATACAAGGAAAGTCGATGTTTACAGTTTCGGCATTGTTTTGTGGGAACTTTTAACTGCATTGACACCATTTGATGACATGACTCCGGAGCAAGCAGCATTTGCAGTTTGCCAAAAGGTAATTTATCTAGCATTCAAAGTATCTCTTACTTATTTAACATATTTAACTCCATTTCTTAGCCACATGATATTGACTATTGATTTCTGAAAGAAAATGCTGTAACTTGAACGAATATGCATACCAACCCTGATACGATATAAACCTTTGTTGAACATTGTCATGTTACTTCATGACTATGTTTGTTTTTGAACACATCATTGCATACTTCTTTTACTTAAAACTGCAAAATTTCCCAAGTTAGTACACTACTTGAGTACTTTCCTCTAATATATCACCCATTTAGAGAGGAAGAACCAAATTGAAGACACTTATTTTACATAATACATAACCATTTCCTCTTTGATATCTCTGTTAATCGCTATTTCATCATTAAAAAAAATCATATTTTAGTTCATTTTAAACAAGATATATAATTATATTAAGTTCACTAAAATACAAGTTTATTGTGTGTAAATGGTATTTACTTGGTTCAAAACAATAGTATGAACCAATCTTGTATAACTTACCAATTAATGTACACTTCCTTTTTGTGAGTAGCATTTATTTAATGTTTTTTTTCCGGTACAGAATGCTAGGCCGCCATTGCCTTCTTCATGTCCATCAGCATTTCGTCACCTCATTCATCGTTGCTGGTCGGGTAATCCTAACAAGCGACCACATTTCCATGAAATTGTGAGCATTCTTGAAAGCTATTCGGAGTCACTCGAGCAAGACCCCAAATTCTTTTCATCTTATGAGCCCCCTGAGGATCATACCCTTTCGCGATGCATTCCAAAGTGCATGGCTTTGAGGGCGTAAGAATGGGTACGATTTAAATGTTGATCGGGCCATATTTTTCTTTCTTGCATGGAGAGGCATGTGTAGTGTGTTGATATAATTGTATCTTTGAGCTACGTACAACTGGTATGCATTGTTTCATCTCTCTATGAAATAGATGTGTGTGTGGTGTGTTTCTTTGTATTGGTAAAAAAATGCATACGAATAACATGTGTTATTTATTATTTTTGATTTGATCAAATAATACTAAAAAATTAATACGAAATTATTTTCAATTTAGAAAAGTTGTTCGATTTAAAAAGAAAGTTTTGTTCAGATTTTTTTTCTATGTAAAATATGGAGTTATTTGAAAAGGTTTTTAGTGGACAAGAAAGGTAATTATGGAATTAATTATTTTAGTGTCTTTTAAAGTAGTTAATATGATGACCATATTTTTAATATAATACTAGTTACTCTGCACATGCGATGGGTGTGTGTATAGTTTTTTATTATTATTATCAATGGACTAAAATGAAATTTGACAAATTATGGGGAGACTAAATTGATATTTGAATTGTTGAAATAAAAAAATTAAAAATAAAAGCGTGTGTTGAAATTAAAAAAACAAAAAAAAAGTGAAATATTAGTATTATATAAAGGTAAAATTGAAAGAAAAAGTTGGTGTTTTTTCTAGGTGGTTATTATCATGTCATCAATTTTAATAAAATAGAATATATTATAGATTCTTGTGAAATGGGATAAGAGTTGAAGAAAAATGTTCTTTATAAATTGCCATTTTTTTTTAAAAAAATAGTGAGATGGAGAATTTCCTATTTAATCTATTATAATTAAATAACTAAGAAGTTATTATTCCGAAATTGTGACTTTTTCTATTTGATGATCTAATCTGACTAAACTACCCACGTCCCCTAAACCAAGGGATACTTGGCAATCGTGAGTTTTAGTTGGTGGTTTATGTTGCAGAAGGTGGGCCTTAGATGGGTTTCAAGTGGGCTGAGATTGGCGGACGAATGGTGATGGCCTACGACCAGCTCAGACCACTATGATATTGGGCCCTTATCCAATCCCAATAACGGGCCATGATTGTAAAACGAGAGTCCAATGGATCCAAATCACTTGATTCCATTTACATAAAAATTGTAATTATCTTCAAGATACTTAATCAGCACTAATAATTGTTATATAAAAATAGCAAATCTTGGTTATTTTCATTTTTTCCATTTTCCAAAATGGCCATGTGGGTTGAACTTAATTTTCAACTTTTCTACTTATTTCTTTCTCATTAAAAAAATATATGAAATTTACCCGAAAAAATTATTTACCAAAGAGAATGATGTACCATCTCTCACGTTTGTAAGCATCCCATAAAAGAATTACACAAAAACTCTTTTGATACGATCTTACGGATCAATTTCGTGGGTCAAATCTCTTAATTGGATCATCCATGAAAAATTATTACTTTTTATGTTAAGATTATTAATTTCTATTCTGAATATCGATAGAGTTTACCTGTCTCACAAGTGATTTCTCAAAGATTTAATATGATTTTGTTAAAAAGGAAAAAAAAATCAAATATAACTTTATATTAAAAAATTTTGTTGGACCGAATTAGTTTCTCCCATCACATACATGAAATAATCATATATTAGTTGGGGTTAGTTACACAGTAGCTGTTCTTGTGTTTTCAGCCAAATTTTATGTGCTTAAATTAAATTAAAAATGTAATCAAGACCCATAAAAATTAGTATATAATCACAGATCCAGTTTTCTATGATATTATTTATTAGGTTCGTGGCATGTCATTTGTCTAAAGATTACAATTAAAAAAATCACTTAGTGTAATTGTATCACTGAAAAGACAACTAAACTTTAAACAAAAGTCAATGTTCTGATTTTGAATATGATAAACGTATGGTAGCAGTTCAAAATTTGCAATAGTCTTTCCATAAACTCAATTGACTTGAAAAAAACGATAAAAGCTTGTGTGAGACGGTCTCATAGGTCGTATATTGTGAGACAGATATCTTATTTAGGTCATCCATGAAAAAATATTACTTTTTATGCTAAGAGTATTACTTTTTATTGTGAATATCGGTAGGGTTGACCCATCTTACAGATAAAGATTCGTGACACCGTCTCACAAGAGACCTACTCTGGAAAAATATGATAAGGGTTTCATTTTTAAGCACAACTTAAACAAATCAATTTTCAAGACTTAAATTTTCAGAACATGCAATTTCGAGATGGGATTGATTGTATTTTAACATGATATTCGAGTTCAGGTAGTATTATTGTTAGTTAAACAGATCGACTTACACATTTATATTATATATATTAATTTTGAGTAAATATTTTTTGAATTCATGGTAGGTCTTCCACATAACTCTCTTTTCGAAAAAAGGGTGTGATTTTCAACACTAATTAATAAAGGTTGGCTTCCTAATCACAAATTAATTTCATAAACTGCAATTTTCCTTGGTGCTGCTATGTTCTTGCACCCTTTTGAAAAACTTTTAGGTGACCCTTTGTTGTTCTTTTTATTAGTTTATTTGATAAATTTTTTAGTAAAATAAAATTTTAAAATATTGATGCTTTTTATTTATAATAATACAGAATCTCTGTTCCTTTTAATTTTATTAAATTAATAATTAACACACAAACTCTTGTTTTATGTGCTAGTGAACAAAACAAAAAGATCAACGTAAGTAGATAGCATAATTAATAACCATTTAATTTTATTTGAGCCAAATGTCAAATTTTGAAAAGTCAATATATTATATATACGTTCATTTAATTTAAATACAATGCAATTATTTCATTCAAAAAGAAAAAAAAATGCAATGCAATGATGATTTTAAACTTATTTGGTTCCAATTTTCTATTTGAAAATTATTCTATCCGTATTTTATAATTGTTTCAATCCCAGTCCTCTATTTTATAAGCTTTAGTCTTATCATTCTGATACAACTATACAAGTCTCACGAGAGGGGTCGCATGTAATTATGATTATATGTATATGCTCATTATTGATGTGATATTCGTAAATTGGATGTGATGAAATATATCAAAACTGTATATATGATATGTGAGTTTCAATTTAGTGGTGGACACAAAAGTAGGCATAACTGGTGGACAACATATCAAAACTATATATATTGTTGTGCATGCAAATAAAATCTCACATTAGAAATATAAAGAGAAGATCACGAGTTAATAAGATGAAATGATATTTCCATTTGTATGAGGTCTTTTGGGTAAAGTTCAAAAGTAAATCCATGAGAACTTAAGTTCAAAGTGGTCAATATCACAACATTGTATATATATGTGTGTGTGTGTATCATTTAGTTTTGCAAATAATTACAATTTTTTTTCTTAGTGTTAAAAAGGTTGGTATGAACATTTGAGGTCAGAGTAAACTTACACAATATTGAAATGTATATTACTAGAGTGAAGTGATTCCATTTACCAACCCAATCATCATTTGTTTGAAAAACATTGAGGAAAAATTGAAACTGAGAAATTGTATAATTTATAGTTTGGGAAAAGAATTTGGGATGAATTTTCCCAATAAGATTTAAACAGAAGAGGTAGAGTTAAATTCTTGAATAGCCTTAAAACAAAATAAAAACAAACAAATTAAATATTTGATTTATCCACCACAAGTTTCGATGTTTCTTTAGGCAACATGTACGTTTTATTTATAATATAGAGATTTAATTTTAAAAAGGTCTAAAATATTTATTTATTTATTTATTTATTTTGTATCCTTAAGGCTAGGGAATAATTAGGGGAGACAAGTTTTTATCAAGCGTGTATTATTTGTAGAGCTCATTGGACACAAAGTAAGAATTTAAGATATAACTTTTTCTTTCCATCTCAATTTAAATTCATGATTTTGAAATATTGTGCAATTTTTTTTTATTGACACGAATAATTACATCCATATTATTTTGGATTAAAAATAATTTCTAAAATAAAAAACAAATTTATTTTTGGGCAAGATCATGAAGGTAATTATTATGGAAATTTTGAGGAAATGTTGTGATTTAAATACTCTAGAGATAATATAGCTATATGTTTAGTACGACTTGAAAATGTAAATTACGAGATTCTATGGAATTTGCGAAGAGACGTAAAATGCCTGGATGTATGCATTATGGTTTTATGGAATTGTGTGGCTACATAAATTGCAAGTCTAACTTAAAATTACAAAGCATTGATTAATTTGAAGCTATTTTCACCGAACCATCCTCCAATATAGAAAATACACACTTTTCTTTTAAGAAAATTAAATAAACATTCTAAACTGTAATATTTTATAAAAGTTGCACGAACATCTTCTGGCCACTACAGCAACTTGAAATTTGGCAAGCTGTAGTATTCTGTTAATATCTTATAGATTATTGATCAAAATAACCAACGGACTTACGGACAAAACAGTTTGAAAGAAAACTCAATTTTCCTCAATTCATATTTCAGGTCTTCTAGACTAGTTCGGACATTATCTATGCTAATTGGACGCTACCGATTGTTGTATCTGTGTCATCCAGCTCGATCTTGCAGCGTCCGGTTATTATAGATAACGTCCGAATCAGTCTTGCAAGACTGAAATATGACTTGTAGAAAATTAATTTTTCTTTTTAACGGTTTTCTCTGCTAGTCATTTTGATCATTGTTCTATGAAATATTATCAAAATATTTCAACTCGTCATATTCCAAGTGGTGTGTGTTCGTGTAATTTTTATAAAAATGTTAAGATGTATAATACCTGTTTAATTTTAACAGGTGAGAAATGCATATTTTCNAAAAAAAAAAAAAAAAAAAAAAAAAAAAAAAAAAAACCCTGATTAATTGTTTAGATGTACAACAATGATTAATCTTAAAAAAAATTGACCGATTATATTTCATATATCAGGAAGATCATTAGTTTAGAACGAAATTTTGATTCAAAATTATTTGTATCAAATCTATCTCCCAAACTAAAAATATATATAACAGTATGGACCAACATTTTGTAAAATGAAATACATTTAAAATTATGGTGTATCCGTTTGATTATGTCGTAAGTACAGACTAAGAAGTGTTTGCAATCTCTAAAACAAAATGATCCTTATGTTAAATTTGCAAAGAAAAATCTAATAATCCTTTTTTAAAATTTCTTATATTTCACATCATTCATTGAGAGTGACCGAAGAAAATTTGATCAAAACTCAAGATATAAGCGATTTATATTTGAGTTCGGCGCGATGGATGGTTTACATTCAAATACGAATCGTGTGGCCACACATAGCTATAAAATTATATTAGGTTTCTCAGTCTCACGAATATTTATCTGTGAGATAAGTCAACCTATCGATATTCACAATAAAAAATAATACTCTTAGCATAAAATAATTTAATTTAAAATCAACCTGGTTACTTTAACATATTCAATCTCGATGATCAACGGGTGATTAGAGATCAATCTTATAGAAATATACTTTTAAGATGAAAGGATAAAAACAGGTTTATCCAAGAAACAATAAAGATGAAATATTGAATAATAATCTTAAAAAGGGTGCAAATTCTTACCCAAACCATTCATGTAAGCAAAGAAGCCCACTTGATGCTGCCTGTAAGACAAGTACGACCGCCGCTTCTCGCCGCTGTCTCTGTTGTACGGCGGCCGTGTGGGTTTACCAGCAGCTACCGGCGGCCGTTTAACGTTATTGCTCACATTTTTTCTGCCGCTGTTGCTGGGAGATAACAACACGAGACCCTCCTCCTTACGGCTATTTTTTCGGCCAAAAAGGGATTCTTTGATGGTCTCTTCTTCTCCCTTTGATCTTCCTCTGTTGCTTGGAGATGACAAGACGAGACCATCCCTGCTGCCAACACTGAAGCTCCTCTGCAGAAAATCCTTCAACTTCCATTTCTTAGAGAGATAGCCGGGGAAGCTACTCCTCTTCCACCCCCCATCCTCCGCCGCCTTTGGCCGCCACACGCAGTATGTATCCGCCGGGACACCGTCTAGCTCGTCCACATCCGACGACGAGCTAGAAGACGTGGCTGTGAATGTCTCCCTTTCTTCAGCAAATAGCTTCCTTATAGGAGGCCCGATATTCGCACCCTTCTGAGAACCCGAATTCATTGGGGCCCTGTTGCTGTTAACAGTCGAGTAAAGGGGAAGGATCTTACCATCGTGGAAGATTTCATCGGCTGGAACTGTCGAATGTGCTTCAGAATTCTCCCACGTCACTGGCGCGAACTCGAATTCTCCGTCCTCTTCGACACCATCTTTCTTTGCATATTCTGAGATATCTGCTCCTTTGGCTCCTTCAAACACACCATCTTCGACCCTGAATTCTTCGACGACCCGAGCAGCGATTTCTGCTAAATTACTATTGGAAAAGCTGTTAAAGCTCGGTGATGGAGACATCACTGCATGCACTCGATCGCCTGTATTATTAATATCTAGGCATATATGAAAATCTCAAGCTTTCAGTTGCTCAACTTCCAAGAAGGGAGAAAATTAACGGTTGAAAACGGCGGAAAATCTTGAGTGAGTGGAGTTGATTGAAAGAATGAGTGGAAAATGAAAGAGAATGCATAGCGACCACGAGGAGCGGGTGACCTGAAGTATTTAATTTGCAAGGTTAAATAATTTTAAAAAGAAAGTACTGATTAAAGAAAATTCATGTAAAAAACCCCAAGTAATTTTCATTTTATTTAAAACATCTGCTCCACAAATTTTTATACTAAATATTTATAATTTTATTTTGAAATTAAGTTTCACTATTTGTTGAGCTAATTTTATGTATTTATTTAAAAATAAATATTTTCACAATAAACATTCGATGGTTTTATTTAGTCATATTAAAATAAAATCATTATGTTTAAAAACCTAAAACGATTTTACAAAATTTTGAACAAAAATTAAACACAATTACGATATAGGTATAAAATATATTTCTAATATTATTATATCAATCAATTTGAGCTTTGTTATACATCAGATGTAAGCAAGAAAATAAATTTTTTCTCCACGGTATAACTAACACTTTTTATATATTAATTATAATATAATTTGATATATAAGGTCTTTGAATGAGAAAAATTGTAGAACCCAAATTTAAAGCAATGAATTGTTTCAGATTTTTTAATAATACAATCATAATTTTTCTTTTTTTTTTTTTATAGATTTTCAAAATAAATTCTTGACTTAAACAGAATTTTGTGGAAACATGAACATAGTTACATCATAGCGTAAAAGTTCTTTACATAAAACAAAACATCCGAAATTTTTCAAATTCAAAACGGACATTTTTTTTTCCAATAAAAAAATCACTCGATCTTTGAATCTTCTGCAATGAAGCAAAGAAATCCAAAATATTTTTCTAGGGATGAAAATTGCAACCCTGATACATAGTGCAAAAAATTCCGCACAGCTTACGATTCTACAATTACAATTTTCCAATTACATGCAGACACATTTGAATTGAGGAATTATATTATTATATATTATTTGAAGCATCCATTTTGATATCACGTTATGATTACAGTAAGCTTAAGCTGGCCATGAATCTATTTTCCACACAAACTAACCCACTTCACATCTTTACATGGAATCCCAAGGAATATTTGATCAAAATTGCTATTGCAGCTCAAATGCATTAAAACCTCAGAAAAATAAGAAAGTAAAGTTCATCTCTCATGTACATCGCTGTATTTATAAACATTCCGACCTCCAAACAATGACGGAGGAGCTGAGCTACATACAAAATTGTGTGCTGGTGCTGGATTGCCTCCAACAGTTATTGACTTGTCACAGCCAAGCTCCCCAGCCAGGGAACATATGGCATAGTCGATCAGGGTCAATCGCATCTTGTATAAGTTGTTGAACCTACAAAACATACAGTATTATGTCATTCAACAGAGTCCAGGATTTTTAGATCATGAATATTGTTTGATTTCTGTGAGTTGATGTCTTTTCAGTTCTGAAACTCATGCCCTTGTAGTCCTTGATTAAATCTTTACAGGCTTGGATTAGTCATTGATTCACGCAGTAATTACATTAAAGTTGCATGATCAATGTTTCGAAACTCCATACGTGTGTTAATTTAAACATATGTAGAATGAAAGGACGACTCACAAAATTCTTGACAACATGATCCAAAGAAAAAGATAATTCAAGCTTACAAAACGAAGTGGATTTAGGACTGAAAAAACCATGAGTTAAGGTGAAATCAAGTTCCTGAGTATATTTCCAGAAATGATTAGAAGAAGATAGAAAGACAATATGTCGAAAACATCCTTCCTAAAATAGAGAAATTGTAAGAGAGGGATGGGGGGAGAGGAAATGATTTTTCATAGAAATTCAAAGTGGTCAAGTAATCCTAACGTTTTTCTGTTCCTCCACAGAAGAATCCTATTTTTAGCTCAAAGAAAAACATTTTTAACTAGTGGAAGAGGCTAGGGTGAAGCAGGAGCTCCGATCTCCACCAGGTCCCACCAGAAACATGGCTTCATGAGTTCGTTCAGTTTAATTATCTGACAAGCTCCATTCTAAACCAACAGTGTCTGCTTAATTTTTTTTTTTTAAATCACCACAATTTGTCAATAGTTCTCACAACCGTTGCTTTAAAAGTTGATGGAAGGTTCAAAATGCCATTATCTAACATGCTCAATTCAAGATTTAGAGACATGATAAAGAGTGTCATTTTGTGAACATATTACCTGCCCATGAACACTTCTCATTTCGCCATCCTCGTACCCATCTAGCTTCTGTTTTACACGCAATAAGGCTCTAGCTGCATCTTTGTTCCCTTCATACTCATCTTCATCTGAATCCTCCAAGTTGGCATCTAAATCATCGTCGATATCCTAATAAGGGTGCAAAAAACTGTTAGACAGCTCATCCATATGTTGAGAATACATACCGACCCAGTGACAAACGATTCAGGATTTAGAAATCAAGAAATCAGCTCACATGGTGCAAAAAACTGTTTAGACAGCTCATCCATATGTTGAGAATACATACCGACCCAGTGACAAACAATTCAGGATTTAGAAATCAAGAAATCAGCTCACATGGTGCAAAAAATTGTTTAGACAGCTCATCCATATGTTGAGAATACATACCTACCCAGTGACAAACGATTCAGGATTTAGAAATCAATAAATCAGCTCACATGGTGCAAAAAACTGTTTCGACAGCTCATCCATATGTTGAGAATACATACCGACCCAGTGACAAACGATTCTTGATTTAGAAATCAAGAAATAAGCTCACATGGTCACATACCTAAAAAATATGATCACCTAGACTATAATGAACTTACCCAAAAATATAATTTGCAAACGACCCCTCTAGTCCAACAAACCACCTATCTACACAAAAGTATTTAGAGCAAAAGGGAAGATATTTCATCTGATTGTACAAGGAACATCACAAGTCCTACAAAAAAATGTCTCCGTGAGGACATTCGATTTGACTTAAATAAATATATTTTTAAGTCTATCTTGATAGATTCCATCACAATGATTCTACTACCTAAAGGCTCGAAATGTACTAAAGATTACGTTCAAATTTAAGTACAGACACAAAGAAAAATAAAATGTATACCTTTTGGCGCTGCATAGCCTTTAGAGGCGATAAAGCCCATTTATATAAAGGATCGTGGATGAAAACCTGCAAATTACCACATTATTACACTATAATAGCTAGGTTTCTCATTGCATTTAGCATAGGATGATTTCCATCGATTAACTATACCTCAATAATTGTGAGCAACGCTTCCTTGTTTGTTCGCATGACAGAGAGAGTTTCCTCACAGCATCTTCTAAAAACTCCTTCCACCCCGGTAACACCCATACCATCAATGATATCCCTCGTGAGTCTAAATGGTACCTGGGTACAGTTAAGGCCATCAGTAGTCAAGGAAAATAAAAAACTAAGTGACAATTAAAACTTTCAAATTAAAACCAACTCGTTCAGGTGTTTTCAGCATCAGGCCTTGCTCAAATGCAACACCGAGATCTATATGAACAACTTCTGCACTAGATTGATCGATTAGGACATTCATGGAATGCCGATCCCCTAGTCCAACAATGTAACCCACCTATATAAAAATGAGTAATTATAGCCAATTTGAAAATAATATAACAACATAATAATTCAGGGCCAAACAAACTATGTTCGGTATTTTCTCTTAGTGGGGGACGAAACAGAATCATGTTGTGACTTCATGTACAGAGTTGATAATTGAAATGTCAGGCCAAGTCAAAAGAACAGACAGACCATTGAACTAGCGGCGACACTTCTTGTATACGCAAGTCTCTTATCAAACCAATCAGCAGGATGCCTAAATCTCTCCAAGAAGAAGTAATGCATGACTGGCCTGCGGATGATAAATCATTTGTGGAAAATTCAGCTGTTTCATAACAAGATGACATGGCAAAAAAGCACATACCTAAAATTCTTGCAGACTTCCAGGAAGGCCCTGGACTTATTATTTTCCTGCAAATAAAGAATACATAACATATATGTTCCAAATATTCTATCAATGAACAAACAATTCCTCAATGCACACCAAGTTTTAATGTTTGAAGAAAATTGAAATAACAGCCATCAAGGTAATGCATGGCATCATCAGAGTATGACATGAGCTAGAGTTTATTTCCCACAACTTTAGTTTGCAATCCGAAGTAAAATTGTGGAATAAAAAATAATATCAACTTTATTAAAAAACATCACAAAAGCCTATTTAAGCAATTTTTCTTAATGAAAAATATGGATCAGCTTTTTTATTTTCTCTAAGTAGAATCAAAACACTTGCCACTTGAAATAGAACAGGCTGAAGAGGGAAAGTGATGCATTACGTTATTAGGTTACGACATAAAGCTTGGATTGATTTCCACATCACATTCACATAATGATAGTGAATTTCATTATAAGCAAAAATTATTTTTTTATCAGAAGCATGGATCCCCAACTTTTCCTTCAATGCACAACCAAAATAGCCTCCAATTATTCAAAAACAGATTCAAGAGTGGAAACCACGTTAAGGTTATCTAACATCATACCAATGCTTTAATGAAATTTATGGTTTCCTCGTGACATGTTATCTAAGGCAAGAGAAAAAACAATTACGTGATACATCGAACTAGATCATGATTAGATATGCTAGTCTAGCTCATTTAATCACCGCTTTTGTACATTGACAAACACAATAATGAATCATTTTGTCTTCGTTTATCAACAATTTCAAGATTTTAAGGTAAATTTATTTCTAATATGTTTTAAAAGTTATACAGAGAAACTTTCACGGATATGAAAGTTCTAGAATTTTCAAGTTATAAATTCCCATCAATATTTTTGCAAGGTCTCCAAGGGGGTTTCATGTGGGTAATATGTCATGCAAATATAACTGAACCTTTTTTCACATTGGCAGCACCCTCTTCCCCCAATAGTAATTTTTTTATAAAAAGAAAGCATGTACGCTAATATGAAGTCAAAGCCATGAAACACCAACTCAAAGCAATCACATTAAAAAAAAGAACCACAAAACTGATACTAGGCCTAAGGAAGAGGCTCTGAATTTTAAGGAATTCAAAAGGGTTAACTAATTTTTAAAAGAAGAAAGTAGAAGTTGGTGTACCCCAGTAATACGTCAATGGGAAAGAGGTTAACCATTTACATCAAATTTTTAAAAAACAGGTTGCTTCTTGAATCTGAAAATACTAATGGTTTGCAATGCAACATAGAAAAGAGGAAGGTACTTTCCCTTAGTCGAATCATGGACAAAAACATAAAATGCGAGATGACAAATTACTCTGTTTCGACTGATTATCACAGTTCTACTTTTTATCCACCCACCACCCCAAGTGGCAACAGTTCATCGTGCATTTTACCTTATGACTTATGCATGAAGATGAAGGGGAGTACCCAAGTTGACTTAGCAAGTCTTTAGTGCTAAAGTGTACCATATCCCCGTCTGACATGACTTTACTTAGAAACAAACAAGATACATAAGGGTAAAAGCATGCCATTATGCAATAGGAAAAGGAAAATAACAAGAATTTAAAGAACATGACACATACTGCAGTCACATGCTGCCTGCATTTGAGAAATGTCCAATCTCCTACTCCATAGCGACCATGGGCTCCACCATTTCTGGAGCTGGATAGGAGAAATAAATGTATTCATCATGCAGATAATCATGCAGAAATCAAACTGTGTTTTAAGGCAATTATAGTTTCATTAACCTTCCTATAAGATATTCACCCAGTGGGACAGTTCCATTCACCCATTCCAGAACACCAGCACTGGGTGTAAAAGGAACTACCTGTGTCATCATAGCAAATGAACTTAGAGTTTCTGTTCATATGTGCTCAATAGCTGACCACATAGAAAATTAATGTAGATATTTAAATATTTAGAAAATATAAAGGAACAGAATATAAAGGAACATCGTCAAACTTATTTCAAAGGATTCCAAGGAAAGGAAATCTTTTAGGACTTGAGCATCTTACAAATAGACATAACTAGAGCTATGGTTATTCAACTAATAGAAAATTGTGTTTTGCTTTATTTTAAAATTTTTTTATAAGAAACAATATTTTATTAAAATCTTAAAAGATGTTAATAACAATAAGTGGACTAGTGATCCACGTCAACAAAAACTACATAAGATCGTTACCCTATAAATGATACACAAAAGTCCAATCTCTAAATAAATCTTAGATTGAAACATTCTGAAATTTTTCATGAATATCAATCCACGTAACAATTTTAATCTTGATTTTATCAACGCACTCGACACTATTGTCTTCCGTATTATCAAAAATTCTTCGATTTCTCTCTAACCACACCGACCAACATATGTCGTGAACCACCGCTTGCAAAAAAATTCTTCCCCTGTTGCCAAGCAGTCGTCCAAGATCCATGGTAAATAAATCCTTCGTTGACTTCGGCACCACCCAAACCAAATCCAATTCTTTCAAAGCTCTAGCCCACAAGTCGTTCCTGAATGCACAATGAATGAACATATGGTCTTTCCCTTTCATTCCAATAGAACAAACCAAACCAATTTGGGCACATTGCACATGAGGGTCATTTCTTTTGCATCATCTTCAAGGTTGGCAACTTACCCAAAATCACTGTATACGAGAATATCTGGATCTTTGTTGGAACTGAACCTTCCAAATAACATAGAAATACAGAAAAACGACCGTCGGGAAAGAATGACGCAAAGGACTAAACTGAGAAAAAACCAAAAGGATCCCCACTCCACACTCGGATATCATCTATCCCTTCAATCAACCTTATCCTATCTAACTCACCAATTAACTCAGTCGACTCTGATAACTCATCATCCCTCAAAACTCTTCGAAAATACAAGTTCCATGAATGGGAAGACGACGAATTGTCAAAGTGAGCAAAAAAAGATATAGGCATGTTATAAACTGCGGAAAGCTGAAATAAAGTCAAGTAAAGATCCCTAAAAGAAGAATCCTCCACCATCTGTCTTCCCAAAACCTAGCTTTGGTACTTCCTCTAACTTTTATTCTCACTAATTGTTGAAAAGTCGGGTAAGATGGGATTTTTTTTATAAGAAACAATATTTTATTAATTATATGATAAGAGTTAGTTACAACAGTGGACTAGTTGTCCACTAGCAACATGAGTTACATAATATCAAAACCGTATCAATGATACATATAAGCCCGATCTCTCAAAATATCTAAGATCGTCACGTTCTTGAATTTATCATGAATGCTGATCCACAAAGCAACTTTTGTCTTGATCTTATCCTAGCATTGTTCTCTATTGTCCTCCTTATCTTCAAAAATTCTTCAATTTCTTTTTAGCCATACTGTCCAGCATATTCCTTGCACCACCACTCACAAAAAATTTCTTCCCCTTGTACCTGTTAGTTGTCCTAGATCCAAGCAAAGCACCACCCAAAGCAATTCCAGTTCTTTCAAAGCTCTAGTCCACAAACCGATCGTGAATGCACAATGAATTAGCATATGATCCTGCGTTTCCACTTCATTCCTACACAATACACACCAATTGAGACTCATAGCCATAGAGGGCCACTTTTTTTGCATCATCTCCGAGGTCGGTAGGTTACCCAGAATTGCCGTCCACGAAAATACCAGAATCTTTGTTGGAACTGGAACCTTCCATACAACATTGAAAAAAATAAAAAGCGGGAAGAGAGTATGTGGAAAAAACGAGTCAAAGAAAGATTTTACCGAGAAAAGACCAGACGGATCCCCAGTCCACACTAGATAGTCATCTACCCCTTCAACCAACCTAGTCCTATACTCCTATCTAAGAAACCTAATAACTTAGACAACTGAAACAGTTCCTCATCTCTCACGACCCTTCTAAAATGCAAATCCCATGATTGATTAGATGTCGAATTGTCAAAATGAACAAAGTGTGATATAGGCATGTTTTGAACCGTTGAATGCTGAAATAAGGCCGGAAAAAGTTCTTTGAAGGAGTAATCCCCCCACCACCTATCTTCCCAAAATCTAGCCTTGTTACCTCCTCTAACCTTAATCGAAACTAGTTGCAGAAAAGTTGGGTATATTCGAGAAATAAACTTTCATGGGCATCTAAATGTGACACTTCTTGCTAAGCTAATTGTTCAACTTCTTCTTCTTCACATTGGATGCCCAACAAAGCACTCTTTTCCCAATTAATTTTTAACTCAGACATGTTGCAAAATGACCTCACAACTTCCACCAAAAATCTTATATGATTCTCTTCCTCAACAAAGAAAAGGGAATCATCCGCAAACTGAATATAAGATATCTCTATCCTATTTCTACCAACCTCGATCCCTCTTATTAAATCCATGTCCTCAACTTTATCAATCAATCCCCCCAAACACATCTACTACCAAGTTAAACAAAAAAAGAGACAAAGGACCACCTTGTCACATAAAACAACATATTTGCTTTTATGTAAAAAACTATTACCAAAATGAAAATTTTAACACAATACAATTTGCTCTAGAAAAGAAAGTTCAAGAAAGCAGCATTGATTAATTTGCTTTTATGATCACACTACCTTGTATGTGCGTATTCTGAGTCTCCTCTTCCACGTGTCACGATTTTTCTGCAAGAAAGTGTTGACTAAACCAAAAAACTGTTCCATCACCTGTGAATTATTTTTAAAAAAATACATAATGAAACCCATTGAGTATTTGCAAATATAAAAAAATAGAATATATCACCACTAAAAAGAAAGGAAAATGGATGAAACGAAAAAAGGAATAACAGAGATTCATTTCAAGCATGATTGTGCAGAGAAAACGGGATAAACCAAGCTGGGCTGGTACAACAGACAGCTGGTTTTCACGAAATGTAAGAAATCTAGAAGTCGAAAGCAACTCAACAAAACTATTGGTGGAAGTCAAAGTGAGGCTACAGGCACAATAACTTTAAACAAAAAAATGAAAATTCACCACTCTTGGACCAAATGCACTAGATTGTTACTGCTCAATTAATTTCAAAAACATACTTTCCACAAAGCACTGCTGTTAAATCACCAATTGACAGCCCCTTTCGCGTTTAATTTCTTTTAATTTGTGTAATCTCTATTTTGAACAAGGATAACTGTACAGGAAAGACATTAAAATGAAACCAGCTTGCTCTAAAAATGTGATAATCTTGAAACTCTGGGAAGTATGTTAAATTCAATTGAGATTTTACCGCTGGCTGTAACTCCTCAAAATAAAGTGTGTCCAACCACAACTATTGTAGTTCATCTTTTACCAAGGATACCGTATGATTCACAAGAATAACAAATGGACTGAACGCTTACAGCATCTTGTCTCAAATCATCATTTCCAGATTTTGCCAGTTGTCTGTATCTCATCCCATCAGAACCTAGGCACTCAACCACTTTCGGAGCATTTATACCATTCATTATGCTGCATATTTGAGTGCAAAAACGGAAAGTCAAAAAAAAGGTAGAGCGTATTTATGAGAGCCTTATGCTGACTGCACTTATTTACTCACAATACTTGGGTTCTATATTATTATTATAACCTTTTTCACTATGATCAATTATTATAAATATAATAAAGATTAATTCATTTCAAAGGAAAAGATTATCCTCTTAATTATAACCTTAAAAGCCTTTTCTAGTTTCCTTGAAATCACACAAAAGAAAAAAAAATTCCATAATATTCCTTAATCCAAATTCAGGATCCAAACAGAGGGATAATTACTCACGTGACAGAATCAGCCAGCCCTCTGAAGTGGGGGAAAAACCCTTTAGGATATTGACAAGTTTGGTCAACAGGGAAATTAGATGTTACCACAGGAACCTGAAATGAAACATGTAGTCAGATGCCTCACTTAACCATCTCCATGACAAATAAAGTAAGTGCTAAGGTAGTATAGAGGTATCTTTAACAAAAAAATTGGCCAAGTACAGATACTAAGACCTACAAAAGAAACCAAAAGATAAGTCTTACGAGCTCGAGTTCTCTAATGCTACGGAGTTCTCTCGGTAGAGTAACTTTTTTGTTGGTATCCTGTTCACACATTCCTTCCATTAGCTAAAAAAACCCATTATTCGACTCAAGATACCCCAGGAAGAAGAAAAAGACCCAGAAAACAAAGATGTAATGCACAGAAATAATTACCAGAAATAAGAATGAGCAAAGTAATGACAGTCAATTACCTCACTTTTTGTTTCCAACTCAGCAAGTTTAATGTAAATCTCCACCATTTGTTTCATCTAAGGCACACAAAATGCGAAACCAGAAAGTGAGAGGAAACAATATAAACCATGTAGATAAACATCAGAAAAATGAGGGGTTTACTTGGCTGATGACAGCACCATGGTATGCAGATAGCTCCCTTAAGAGATCTTCTGCTGCAACCTTTTTATCGACATCCACCACAAATGAGTTTCTACTACGCTGTTTGTCCTTGATCCGGTCACCATTTGCCAGAGCCAGCAGCTGATAAGTAACAGAAGGAAGAGAAATGCCAAGGTCATGTATATAATTTTTCTTATTAAAAATCTAAACCACAGGGACGTAATATAAAGTCGATGACTACTCAGTGGAAGTGGAGGGGTTTATTGAAGTGACAGAAAGGATTATAATGAAAAACAAACATCAATCTCTAGCAACTAAAGATAATATCTTCCTGCAACAAAAAAATTCATACCTGAAAAATTGTATGATAAGGATGGTCAAGTGCCATCTTCTTCACGAGAGAAACCAACGCAAACTGCAATCATCAACGAGTCATCACACATAAATAGAGGACAAAATATACATAGTAAGGATAAACATCGGAAAAAACAAAGTGAGCATCATAAATTAACCTGAAAATTTTTAGGTGCCAAAGAATCTTTGTTGCCACCCATCCGTGAAGCAATTTGATAAACCAATGGTATAAACTTGTAAGACTGTACCTGCAAGCATATGGACACAACAAATGCATAACTTTGTCCAGAAGATGATGATCTGAGCTACTGGAACATATCATTTCCCATGGCCCCGAATTAACCAAAGCATGATATCAACATAATACCTCCTTGATGGTGCTGAGCATACTATCTATTGCTATCTCTTTGTTTGTAAGACTGAACCACATGGAAACAAGTCGAAACACCTAAAAGTTCAAAAAATAAAAACACATGTCAACTAATAGAAAAAATATATATTTAGAATTACAAAACTATAAGGAACAGAAAGTGATGAAAATTAACTAGTTGCATAATAAGCATTAAATCAATAAATGTGTTTAATCGATCAGAGGACAACTTTGAAGCCACAACGCATCCATATGTTCAAGTTCAAGTACTAATAAGAACTCATATCATGCAAAACAAACATGCAACTAGGATCTGTGTTTTAATGAACATCATTTTAATTTTTAACTGCACGTAATTAATTGTTGTCCAAATTACGAACAGCTGACTCTGAGATGTGATGCATTTGCCATTGCTTGTATTAAGATCTTGGTTTCAAAGTCAGAGGTAGGAATCTATTCACAGTTCCTAGGCCATAAGAATAAACCAAATTCCTTTTGTTTAAAACAAACATGTTTTGCAACTAAACTTAACCAACCATGTTTTGTGTCTAAACCTAAACCATGTTGGTGGGAAGCACACAAGCGTGACTGAAACTGATTCTTGGCAGTCCTTAAAACTCATATCCACGCCGATTTTATACTCCAGTTGCTCGCAATTGAATTATTCTAACTCCTTTATAAAGTCTTCATCTTTAAAATGGATATTTATTTTCCCACAGCATCTTTTCTAGGAGTATAGAATGCAATGGCCTTGTGTTATCCTCTTTCAAACTAGTGACTTTTGTTACCAGTAGTCAATAATTAGTTTGTGGTAAGCATGGATATAAATATTCAATGCGTAATTCAAATGAGGGATGTCGACAGAGATACCCATTGCAACATGATGCAGACCCCTAATTTTCTCAGAACGGTCACATAAATCGGTGAACTGTCAATCTATTGGAAGGTAGTTGATTCTCCCAATAGCTTTATCATCCTACTATTTAAAACTAATGGAATGTGATTAAAAAAATAGACTGCTTCACGAGTATATGTATTTCTACACAAGCAAAAACTCAATTTGTTACCATATGAAGTTTCGAGAAATCCTGTGAATCAGTCAGTACCAAGGCTCAGGAAAATGATCCCAAACACTTATATTCTAGTTAACTTCAGGGCAGTGATCTATGGCATGTTTGGTGAGTGAGAATTTTCAAATTCATGTACTAAGTACTGTAATTCTACTCTGATTGAAATGAAATGAACACAATTGTAAATACATACCACTTGGACATCATATTTGTCACCAATGATCAAACATTGCTTGTATCCCTCTACTGCTGTTGAGAGAAATTTGTCCCTATCTTCCTGGGTAGCAAATGTAAGATGTAGAAACAAGATCAGTAGTATCATCAAAACAAAATCAGCTATAGGAAAGGTGCAGCCAAAGTACAAAAGAGATTCAGGCCAGTTAACCAAATACATTTTTTTGACAACCAAATAAAACAAAACATGATGCTGGGACAAAGCAGAAATAACCGTAAATAATGAAAAGAAAAGATCGATGTTGAACAGTAAGTATTCGATAAGCTACCGAATCTTCAGCCATCAATTGCATAATAACAATGTGAAATGGGTCAACTCATACAAATAATGCCAATTCCAGCAAAACTGTCCACCCTTGATCATACCTGCAATTTCTCCGCCTCCCCTTTGTCCATTGAAAGTTGCTTTTGTAGCTCTTGTATTTTTAATGAGTAATCAATCTTATCTCCCTAAAATCCACATCGTCAAACATCTCATTAATAATACCCCTCACAATTAATTGACAGTGGCAGCTGCAAGTGACCTATCTTAGGAAAATACAAGCATAGGGACTCACTTTTGACGTCTTCAAACGCTTAAGAAGTGCTTCTAGCTCTCTTGTCTGCATCTCAACAAGACAACAACACATTTACAATTGAAATCACCAATGAGCAAAATAAACCCCTTCCTCCAACCTTCAGCTCCCTCTAGTAAAATTTTGTGCATTTTCTTTGCCTATCTTGTTATATATGGAGCATACCTTGTGTTTCCGTAAACGGATTGCTACGTGCCATTCATTGGAGTTAAGTCTCTCTTCGTGACTACGAAAAAGAGCATCTGCATAGTGTGCGAGATTAAAATGCATTTGGCTCCTTTTTTCTGCTGACAACTTTTCAGTGGTAATGTTATTTCCAGCTAGAACAACAGCATGTTTCAGGTACTTCTCCAATATAGTCCTCGAGCTGCAGCATGACCACAGACGACGATGAAAGTTATCAATTTACAAAATAAAAAAATTTAGATGCATACTAACTGTTAATATATCCGAAGATCAACTTGTGTATCCAATAATTGAAACATCAATTTTAGCTAGTTCATGAATTTCAGTAATCCATGTCTCAAATTGAAAGTTCTGGTAAACTTATGGCGCGCACAAACTCGCATGCCAGTTTTAGGATAAAGTTTGATGATATCCAACACTTTTTAACCCAGAATACTCAATAATCAATAACATAAAAGCAGTCAGTACTAGAGGTAAGTAGAACTTGAACCAATCCGAACCAAATCAAACTAATGGTTTGGATTGGATTTTAGTCACGGTTTAGATCAGTTTAGAATTAACCAAATTGAAAAAATTGGGTTGGTTGAAGTTTTGATTAAATATGAAAATTACCAACTTTTATGATTGAAAACAGCACAAGTAAGAAATTTATCCAAATTGTATCAGACAGAGATTATTACCAAGTATGATTACATTCACTAGCGTGAAATATACAAAGTAAATTAATCATCCTCTAACGATGGGCAGAATAACAAAAACTTGGAAATGTAAACAGCAAACTTACTATGAAAACAGCTAAAAAGAGATTCATTAAATAATTTTTTTTTCATTTCTACAGCTGCTAAATTTTTAAGAAAAAAATCTATGAAACTAGTATTATATATAAAAATAGGCTAGTGTGACTTGCACTCCAATTTGTATTACACCTGCTCTATTTTGCACACAAATAAAAATGATTTCATTTATAAAGTGGGATACGTATAGCATCAACCAGAGTGAAAATAGCATCAATGTTAGAAATAACAGTATATTCAGACGGACAAAATGTGTATATGAACAATAATTAAAGAACCTGTAGGGTAAGGAATATAATGGTGGATAACTGACTTGCTTGATCGAGTTTCTGCCAGCCACTTTCCAACTAAGCGAAAGACATCTGCTGCGTCTTCCTTCAATTGACGATTTTGTGAAATATGATCAGCAAGATTGATTGCCATTTCGTGCTGACCTTGGGCACGAAGGAGCTTAGCTTCTTCAAGCTTTTCATCAGAAGTTCATGAATGTGAGAGAGAGAGAGAGAGAGAGAGAGAGAGAGAGAGAGAGAGAGTTGCAGGGTGCAGCTAAACCCCTTCACTGCAAATTCACATACCACAACCAATGATGACTAAAACAAGAAGTACCAAAGAGTTATATTCAACGGATCTATGATCTGTGATAACTCAATGGGAAAGCATGTCCACACTCCAGACCACATGCAAGATCATGCATATATGGAGAAAGAAACATTTCAGAGATATTCAGACAAAATAAGGGTGAGAACAGAATCTTGCAACAGTGAATGATGAAATTCAGAAAATATAATGAATTTATTTTCTCATCCTAGCCTACCAAGGCCCAACAAAGGAATACGAAGGTGCATTTACAAGAGTGGAGTGAACACAATCGGCAGATGGATTTCACATTCCATGAGATATGGACTATCAAAGAGAAACACATACCCTTCCAAGCCAGCACACATTGAGTACTCTTGTCCAATTCAGAGAAAATAAACTTAAATTAATAAAAGTATTCCGAGCCCTATAGACGAAATAGAAAAAACGAGAATCTAAATACAGGGAACAAAGTATTTTGGGACAAGAGGTGTTTGGACCAAATGAATATTGATTGTACAAATGCGTAATTGGTGATACAAGGGCCAAAAAAGGCTGAGAGCCAGGAAAATTTTACACAAGTGGAGCACAAAAGACGGATTTTAACACGTACCCTTCCAAGCCAGTACAAGTTAGAATACTCTTCTCCCAAACCTGAGCAAAGATACTTAAATTCATGCAAGGCTGCCGCAGCCTGAGAAGTCCTACAGCCCTACAGATGAGCAACCAAAAAATCATCTTAGCAAGGTCAGCTCTGGCATATTACAAACTTTTAAAAGAATACCTTTCGAAGAATTGAAGCCGATTCCAAGAGATGATGTGCAGTACTGTCACTGGAATTTAAAACCTGAAGCAAGACTCTTCTGAATGCTATGAAAGGTTCCAACATATTCATGTGCAACTCCGCTTGCTTGAAAATACGGATCCATATCTTATGCAGCGTCTGCAACTACAATTTTCGGATTTAAACCCAAGGGTGAGTGAATGAATATACTTGATAATCAAATATAAGAGTGTACAATGCTATTAGACATTGAATCTGACTCATGACCAAACGAACATAACTAGGATTGGTTCAGGGNTATAGATGCTAAGTTTTAATCCAAGATGTTATCAATCAAATAGACATTTCCTTATTTTGGATACAAAATGTGACAAATACTTGATATATGATGGTAATGCAAGCAATGCATTTACTGAGGACGAGAATTCAACAAGATACCTGATCCATGGAGGGGACAACAGGTTCAGATAACAGTTTCTGTCTCTCAGAAGATGAATCAAATTTTTCACAGGATGAATTCCAACGCAAATCCCAAGCCATTCCAAGATGATAAAAAATCTGGGAGGCATTTCGTGTAGAAATCATCAAGCAATTAATAGATCATAGAAATACTTGTTTTATCATCTTAAGAAAGACCTCTATTTCCCAAAAAGGACATCCATGAGATAACCTACACTCGTAAACACATCCAGTAAAAAAATGGCTGCTTGGAACTTTACATACCTGAAGTTTCACTAACGTCGAGTAGATATATTCGGTACTCTCCTTGCTTGCATGGAAAATGGACATCAGAAGATCCTGATAAAGTTCTTAGTTATTCTAACAGGTTTTAGCACCCCAAAAATTATCAGGGAGTACTGCAAGCAAACCAACCTGCTTCGTGTTCCTTAACGTTGTATAGAATTCATCATATTCTCCTTCTTGTAGTGCTCTCAAACAACTGCGTTGGAGCAAAAAGAACCGCATCATTTAATTCTCGACATGATTCCAAATTCAAGCAAAATGTTCATCGTATTGATAGCCTAAGATAGGTTTTATGTACGTAATAATGAAATTGAATATAACAATTCCAACAAATATAAGAACAAGATCATCAAAAGATAAGTTCTATCGGAGTTTTAGAGCACACAACAAATTATGCATAAGTTGCAAATTAAAGGAATTGACTAGAGGAATTTCTTAGACACAACAGAGCAATAGAATAATGGCAAATGGAAAGAAAGTACATAATGTACGCATTAAAACCCAACTTTGGAACTTGCATCCATTCAGCATCAAACCTTGATAGTATGTGGTGCATAAGCATTATACTTAGTTGGAATATAGAGCATCATACTCAGTTGGTTGACAAGCATTGTACTCCAATGGATAGTATATAATGAATGACATTTAGATCCAGTAACCACTTTCTAGCAAGCTACTAGTAATCTAGACCATTTCTTGACTCATAAGATTACACGAAAGCATTTTGCGTGCAAATTTTCCAGGGATTAATGTCCAGTATTAACGTGAGCATGATCCTAGCTTTCAAGCAACCTAGAAGAATCAAACTTGTGCATTAGAAGCAATTTTTTGGGCTGCGTAAGTAAGCCGATATCAAGACCAAGAACAAGTTATTGAGTCATTTTAAGTAATTTAATTTAATTGTATTTTTACTGTATATTTTTATTTATTTTTTTGGGTCAATTGTAATATTATAATTACATCCTTGTGGGCTTATACTTATATTGTTTTGTTAACACTCGCATAAATGCTTAGAGGCCTATTTATANCACACACACACAAAACTAAGTGTTCTCTCTCCATATTTTATGGAGGTACGAAACTTGTAGTTTGTGATTCTTGTGAATAATAGCACAATATTGCTTGGTATCCTTGTTTGTGGCCTCACTAGCATCACATCAAGTATACTGAAGCTTCAGATTTATAATAAAGAGTAAATTGAAGTTTCAGATATTTTCAAATGTTAAAATTAAAATTGAATCACCTAAATTCTCACTAAATTTCAAATCCAAGGAAGTACCCATGCAAATTTTCATTGAAATGGTGTCCACCAGGTTGATGAGAAACAGGTGCAGCACCACAAGAATACAATGAACAAAAATCCCAATTTCCTGCACGCCAAGCAGCTTCATACTGCATAACAAGAAAAAAGCAAAGCCATTGAACAAACTACCACTCAGGATGTAGAATAAAAGATGGGTAGATTATCACTTTTCATTTATTTAAACCTGAAGCTCAGCAAATTCTAGATCGTGTTGTAACCGACCCCTCTGAGTAGTCAGCCCTTGACAATATACATCCAACACATGAGTACAGCCAATTTGCTGTAAAGACCTAACTAAACCTTTATAAGGTTTCTTGTGTGTCGTGTCATGTTCAGTTTGAGAGAAAAATGCATGAGCTGGCTGCTGAGAATTCCCAGAAGAAAGGTACGTGGAGCCATTCATTTGTGGCATTAGCTCAAAGCGTGCTTGCAAATCCAAGTATTCAAGCGCCTTACTCCAATTTCCCTCATGTTGAAAAGTTGTTATCTGAGAGCTGAGCTGCAAAAACAAAAGATGAAGAATACTGACACGGCCGAACAGCAAGCTAGGGAATATGGAAGCTATCAAAGTTCTCTTCTGCCAGATAAGAGGGCGAGGAGATTTCTTATTTCTAGAGACATGGGTTCAGCAGTTGTTTAAGAAAATAAATCGACAATAAATTAACTTCAAACAATTCGTTGATTTTAATCATTTAATCATACAAGTATGACTCCAAATTGAAGGGTTACTTTTAAGGGAGGTTATTTCCGTAAATTCTCTTGGTGCATGCACAAGAGAGAGGCTTCTGAGGCACTCATGTTGATATTTATTCTCCCTCTCAAGATTGATTTGCATGTCTATCTCATTGCAATCACATCCTAGAAAAGTTGCAGAGTAGTTCCATGACACTAAGATAAATTCGCTAAAACATCAAGGTATTGTCTCATTACAAAGGCATATTCTGAGAAGATATACAGGGTTATGATACTATAGACTAAAAATGGAAGTGCAGTGAATAGATTTCCTCAAAAATATCATATTGAGGTGGCAGCTATTATTTTAACCAGACCAATAATGAGGTACTAAGGAAAGATTCTCCAGGGAACTTCATGAGGAGGCTACTATCAGAAGAAATAGTTCTAATGTCCTCTTCATGAGCCTTCTCATCCAAATTTTATATCGCTTATTCAAAGACCTAATATTCTAGGCTAAATTCTACATCAAGAATCCGAAAATCATATATGAAACCATTCCCGTGAATGTTCCTTCCATCACAACAAAAATGAGATCCCCGATACGTATGATGAAGTCTTGATTCCCAAAAAACCTCAATAACTTGGGATTCTAATTATAAATCTTTAAGGGGATATTGAAACCTATTGGTGAATGATAAGTTTATATAGGCAAAAGTTTTTCCGTGTTCAAACAATTCTTAATCATTTTACCATTCCTTTGCATCCAATTTCAATTATCAAACCTTTTGAAAAGTTTATCTTGTCTATGTAACATTTTCATTCTGGTAAACCAAGACAGCCAGACATTAATTCACAGAGCAATAACATTTATATATTTTCAACAAACCTTGTGAGATTGAATAATCCCATAGAGGCTGTCAGGCTCATTGATTTGAGTTACCGCAGATGCTAGTATTTCAATGTGGGATTGCAGCTGACAGTCAAACAAAAGAGTAAGTTTTTTCCTGTGAAGTATACACATTATGCAGAGTGAAACAACAAAATAACTAATGGTATCAAGGTCGAGAGGAACTATTTTGGACTCAGCAATAAATTTTGTGAGGTAAAAGTGAACAAACCATTTCACGAGGAGAAAAATCAGGGCTGCCCAATGTGAGGCTGTTGAAGTGTTCCTCACACCAGTACTCAACATAAAGAACAGCACTAAAGTAAGAGCCACATTTCTACAAGCATAATCAGTCAAACAAAAGAGAATACGGAGATTATCAGGAATGGTACTCAAAAACAAAGATAGGCTCGAGAGAAGAAATTGGAATTGTACTCACGATAGCTGATTTTGCTGCCATAAGATAATCGACAGAAAGCCAATAGACCTGGACATAGATAAAATTGTAAGAAAACGAACTTAGAGGCCAGTTTTAGCTGGAGGGAGGGACTCATGCGAATTAGGTGGAAATAAATGGAGTAAAAAATTCTTGTTTAGTAGTTAAGTACACGTCACTAAACATGAATCTTAGAAAAAAATTTAGACAGGACTAAACAAATTAAGCAAAAAAACTCCGGCAGTGGCAATCTTTCCTAGAGAAGTGGGAGAAACGTTTGATCTACAGTTAGGAAAAAATCCAGGATGAGTTTATGTGTCAATCTTTCTCGGCAATGAAGGTGAATTAAGAAATATTTGATAGTAAAATCCAGCACCAAAGAAAATATTTAATGGTGAACCAATCTCCTACTGATTATTTACGCTCCTTTATCTTATTTTATACAAACATCAAAATAATTTGTTTAAATAAGAAGTTACAGTTTATAGGCTCCTAAATCAAGCTTCTGCATCTTTAGGGATCACTAGAGTTCAAAATAATATTTTTACGCAAATAATGCAAGAAGTCAATCACGGATTTGTTAACTTCAATGTCACCCACATATGCATGTGGATAATGAATGATAATAACAAAAAATATTTAGCAGAAGAAATGACATGGAAATTGAACAGATTTTTTTGAAACAGATTTTGCAGTGACATAAATTGTGGTTCATTGGCAGATTAACATTATCTGATCGTAACAAATTTACTTGAAGGAAATGCCATATACATTCAACAAATTTAAACTGTAATTAGAAATGTTAACCTTTTCCCAACATAATGTTGATACTGATAGTCTACAGGATGTTGTCTGCTGATCCTTCATCTTTGCTGATGCAACACGTAACTTTGACCCATAACTAGGGCTCTTAGTTTGCTGTTGAAATCACAAATCAAGTGAAATAAGTTTTGAGAAAGTTAATGTCACACAAATCATGCCGCAAAGAACATGTTGGATGATTGAAGGTTGAATGGTCTTTTTACAGATCAAATTCAGCTTTATTTTAACAGCAGTAAAAAACTCTGGAAGTGGTTGCCTAAATTCGAGAAAAAGAAATTAGAAAAATAACCAAAGGTAGGTTGATGTAATTAGATAGAATCATAGTTATTTAGGGTGCACTAAAGCGATAGGATACCCTGGAGCCTGAAACGCAAGGCGAAGCACACGCTTTACTTCGGTAAAGCGTATTTGGCATATATTTTTAAATTCAATAAATAAAAAGGGATTTATAACATAAATCTATAATATTACATAAATTAAATATTTTTCACAAAGATAGCAAACATTATAAAACAAAATTCATTAATAGATAATGTAGCATAAATCATAACCAGAAAAAACTTTAATCATCTCAAATTCATCATCATCTTCTTCCTCCAAAACCATAGAGAGTCACGAGTGTAGAAGAAATTAGAGTAAAATTTTGCATATTCGATACGATACTCGTACCCGTATCCATGCAACATAGCTAAAATGGAACACAGTAAAAGCAGTTTGAATGAGAGAACAAGAAATGTTTCATCAATTCAAAACAGAATGAGAGATACTAACCATTCCCCAAAGACAAATGACACAAGCCTATAAAATTCTATGTCAGATATGTGTGACAGAGAAAATCTCAACACTCGTGTGATAATTTTAAAGCTTTTGAAACCATCAGCATGACACATGAAGAGGGGCATCCGACGAGCTCAATTTAATTACATTTGCAAAATGGACTCCGAAATTATGTCAACCATATTTAGGAAATGAATACTACAACTAGGACCAAAATGGTGAGTTTAAATGGAGGTCAATGGCGTATTTGTAAGTCTAAACACAAACTAAATTTTTCCTACCACGTTCTTTTAACAAATATAGTTTTATTGTAACATTTTCCCTACCATGTTCTTTTAACAAATAACGTTGTTCCGTACTTGTTATGAATGCCTATCCTACCCCCCGCTACATTTCCATCACATTAAAGGGGAATTGGGCCAATGACCATGGTCAAATAAGATTTTAAAAAATGATCTTTTCATCAAGGACGTTGTCCCAAATGTGGGGTCACGAGTATTTGATCAGAAGGTGGCAATTTATTTTTAAATTCAAATTTGACAAGGGTCATGAACCCAAATGCCCCCATTTAGCAAGCAGGCAAATCTTTATTTTCCTTGATGTTTCAGTCAGCTGAAACACAATATCTTTAGAATGTAATGCTTCTATTTTTATCACATTAATCCAATCATAAATCAATATGCAAAGCACAAATTGCAGGTTGTCTAGCACCTCTACCTTCGAGCTTTCCTGCTTTTGAGGAACAACAGAAGACTTTCTTTCTGTTACATGACACAGTCGAAGCTCATTTAGAGCATGCAAGAATATCTGAATTGATTTGATCGAGGCATTGGACTCGATAAATATATTTTCCTGCACCTGTATACAATGAGAGAACATACAAATCAACAAAGATCAAGATTTGTTTTTTGGTTGGATGCAATTATTCCTCTCATAGATCTTAATAAAACTATGAATAACCTTTAAACTGAACAAATTTTATCTTCGTATGCAAATTACTGAACAAATTTATCATGATATGCCGATATAATTTCCAATTACAAGAATAAGCAAGCAATCTCAATTCAAATTTCAAAACAAACAACAATGCACAACTAGCAAAGCAAGCAACTAGGTCAATGCATATCAGTCAGTAATGCAGGAAGTGTCTTACCCTCAGAGGTCATATTGATCCACCAACCAGAGATGATGAAATAATAAGACGATCGATCAGTCAATTCTTTGATACACAGGTCATATATTTAAAATGCTCATGCAATTGCTACTACTCTAAATCTGGAAACCAAAAAACGCAACCCAAGATACTTCACACTGGAGGGGTTGATTTCAAATACATCCATTTCCATTCCAAAAGCACCAACAATTCTGAACTTCGTTTTAACATACCAAGACGTTCTTGAAAGTATAAAGGAAATTAAGACAACTCTTCTGGAAATCAAATTACACAAAATATGTT
Source organism: Primulina huaijiensis (assembly GCF_012295235.1). Classification (NCBI taxonomy): domain Eukaryota; kingdom Viridiplantae; phylum Streptophyta; class Magnoliopsida; order Lamiales; family Gesneriaceae; genus Primulina; species Primulina huaijiensis. The sequence continues at coordinate 850,570 of NW_027356198.1, read as the reverse complement.
CCCCATTTATGTTTGCAATGCCAAGGCTAATCATTTTTTACATTCAGTATCAAGCTCCTAGAGACTCAAACTTACCTCTATGGGGTTTGATACTTATTAGCCTCTCACGTGATCCGCTCTTTCAACTTCAATTATTTTAGTTGAAATGACAAGTAAAAAAGACAGCATAAAAAATACTAGAGAACTTGGGAAAGAAAGGTACACATGGCAACTAAAATAAAAAACATAAGTGGGAAAATGAGGCGTTTAAGAAACCTTTATGCTACAAGGAACAATCATGCCTTTTGTGGACACCTTCCCACAATAAACCAAGCAGGAAAGAAATCTAGTGAATGTATTTTTCTCAAACACTGTCTGTATTAAGTTGTTGAGAACAAATGATACCATGATGTAAAGACCGGTGTGCATAAAACAGAGTAAGTAACCTTCAAAGAGATTAGTTTGCAAAGATCCACATCTAAATCCATTCTCCCAGCAACATTGACAATGACATATGGGAAAAGAAATTCTGCTACTTCTGATTTAACCAGCACAATGTCTTGACATAATCTGAAGCAACCAGTAATATAGATCAGCAGCGTGATTGATTTACGAAAAATTCCAATGGAAAAAATAGTAATACAGGAATTGAGCAACTATCTCAAATACTAGTAGAAAACCTTAGAATGAGATCGTTGCAATAACCTATCACTGCATATACAAGTGGACAGATCCATGCTTCAAATGTTTTATCCAAAGTTGTCCACACATTTGAATCCTCGATAGAAATTGATTCAGCTGAAAAATTAGGAAATAAAGTCAGGATGTAAGTAACTAAGAGAATATCTGTGTTGTCTGTCTAAGTGTATGCATGCCTTCACTAAATTTCTTCGAGGTCATTCGAATTTCAGTTCATACATGAAAAGGTTCAACCCATGCTTCATCTAGAAAAAATTGTTAAGACTACTTTTTATTAGTTAAATTGGTGGTCACATCTACTCTATTGCTAGTTGTTACTACTCACCAGTGTCATCATGAGCCGTACACAGAAAAGGCATTGCCTTCCCAGCAGGCATAAATACAGACCTAGACAATCGGGGATCCATGTCACTTCCATATTCATTGCTATCGCTAAGGTTTCCTCTCTTTATCAGTTTATGTTCTATGAAATTTATATGGACCCAGGAAACTCCTAAATTTCAACCAGAAGTTTATTACAAAGTTTCTGTAATGAATTTATTTTTAAAAAAAACACGAGTACAGCTGGTTAAAAGTATCACTCAGCAGCAAGATTTGCTTAATGTGCTAGCATATAGATGAAGGAAAAACACATGCCACATTGCCACTAGTGATATTTTTGAAGGAGAAATCTCACGGACGAAAATATGAGCTAATGATCTTTCTCGGTAACAAATTACCTGTCAACTTTCTTTGTAGATTAAAAATAAGTCTCTGCACAAGCTCCAAATTAACACCTTTTGAGTGGACCTAGAATGATTATATAAATTGGAAAACATAATTAAATCTATTTATCACAAAAAATGCACAAACAGCGAAATTGTTAAGTTTAGACGTATTGTGGTGGCAGCACGTGTCTACAACATTTGGAATGCACGCAATCGAGTTATTTTTTAAGAAGAAATGCCGTGTCCCAAGGATATCATTAGGAAAATCAAGATCCTTACCCTTTGATGTTCAGCAATTCATATGGATATAGGCTCTTGATTATATTAATTATTTTTTTCTATGATGTGCGTGAATATGATCATCTTTGCTTGTCGGTATGCCCCGTGTAGTTGGACCACTAGTCCACTTCATGTAATGGAAACAATCACTTATTATTAATATTATTATGTTTCTCATCAAAAAAAAAAAAGTATGCCCCGTGTAGTTGGTGATGGTATCTTTGGTTCTATTGGTTCAATATTTGCTATCTCCTCGAGATGCGCATAGTATATGTACAAAACAATTTTTTTAACTTATTTTAGTGGATGTTATTCTTTAAAAAAAAAAAAGAGAAACTTGAAGCATTAAAAAACACACTATTGGATAAAATATTTATTAAAAATCAGATATCACCACAATTTCAGTCACTCAAGTATATTAGGCCGCTTGAACATTTGTCGATGACCATCTCAAAAACATATGAAGTATTCTTTATATTAAATCAAAAGTCAAGCCCACTTTAGCGGCTACAAAATATTTAGCATGACACAATGGTACATATTTAAAGCAACAAGTTGAAATATCTCAAAGCCAAACCCAATGACAATTGCTTTTGCACTTCATAAGTTTGCGATTGATATAATTAATAAAAACAATCATTCAGTCGTGACCACCAGAAAGATGCCAAACTTTTTTTTTAGTTCAAATAAATCGACCTTTCCAAGACAATGAGACATTATTCCTAATCGATCAGCAAAAGACAAAGTCATAGGAAAAAGGGCACATAAATCATAAATATAAAGCATAAAATATAATGGAAAATCTGAAATGCATTCTAACCTGAATAAGAGACCTCTCATAGGAATCCAGTTGCATCAAAGCCCGTTGACCATTTTCAGTTGAAAGAATACCCTGAGCAAATAACACTAAAATTCAAGTTCTGGACAAGTCCCTTAACAACTAGAAATCAAACAAACACAAAGCCTCAATGAACACAATCATATTGAGTTTATGAAAAAAGATTTATTTTTTTAATAAGACATGATATTTTATTAAATACTTAAAGGCTTTTAATTAACATAAGCGGACTAGTGATCTACTCACAACAAAAAACTAAACAAGACTCTGATCATCTCAACAATACACAAAAATCCAATCTCTCAATAAATCTCTTCACTGGTCTCTTCAATGTTGTCAAAAAGTCTTATATTCCTCTCAAAACACACAGACCAACATATCTCATGTACCACACCACTCTCCAAATAATTTTGTCCTCTTGCCAAGAAGATGTCCAAGATCCATAGCAAATAAATCTTGTGTTGATCTCGGCACCACCCAAACCAATCTCAATTCTTCCAAAGCTCTAGCCCACAAACCACTTGACGAGGAGTTTATGAAAAAAGATAAGTTCTGGAGTGTAAACTCTTGATACATTCTGGAGAACAACTCTTGTTTAATTGTATTCATCTGATTGTGGGATCGATCAATTCTCATATGCTTCGATCATGTTAGGACCTTGATCGGTTTCGATAAAACATTATTAAAAAACACATTATGACCTCGATCAATTCTCAGGAGAGAATCTGTAGACTATTCATTAATATCTCCAGCCAAATTAATTTACAGATTCCTTGTGTAAATGCTGTAAAAAATGCTTATGCACTGCTATGTGCCCCCAAGGCTTCTTCTTCTTTCTCCAAAAGTACGACTTATCATCTTCAAATAACCCAAGGACTCTCCTCTGTCACACAGCCATTACTCTGAACCCATCAAATCAACTGTTAGAACCTGTCAAGTAATCCCTCATCTCCTTCAATTATTCAGACTGAGCCTAATGATTCATTGACAAGCTACTAAGTCATGTACAAAACATCCTTTTTTGAAATTTGTTTCTTATGAAAAGATTTCTTTTTTTATTGTTTTCACTTCAAAAGTGTCCAATGCAGAAAATCTAAAAAACGTATGTGAAGCTCTTAAAATTCCAAAGTTGAAAGATGCATTGCAGTGCAGTGACACAACCAAGTGAAAACAACCTTTCTTCTCGTGTCATGATCATATCTGAAAAGTACCAATCCCACAAAAGATTCAGATTTTCTCGTGGATTGTGGCTTTGGAAAAACTACCAACATCTGACTCGCTGCAAAGAATATGGCCAACTTGTGCTTCAAGTCCGCAATGGTGTACGTTGTGTCAGGACCACGCAGAGACACATGATCATTTGCTACTACATTGCTCTTTCTCCCGAGGATTATGGTCTATGGTGATGCAAGAACTAAGATGTTATTGGGTATTTCCGCACAGGGCACGGGATATGTTCGTTATTGAGCCTGGTATCTCATCGGGGATAAAAGTTAAGAGTTTCTGGTATGTGATAGTTCATTTCACTTTTTGGACAATCTGGTCAGAGAGAAATAACAGAATTTTCCACGACTCTTCCGCCACTGTCAATGAAGTTTGGGAGATTATCAAATTCAGAGTTGCAGCATCGACAACAAAGATCAAACATTTCAACCATCTCTCGATATCAGACGTTGTTAGGGATTTGAAGTTTTTAATGTCTTCACGACAGTGTAGTGGCTTATTTTAAAATTGCGGACTACTCATCCGTAGGGTCTACGTAATCGAGTCGAGTCGAGTCGAGCCGAACTCTTGAATGTTTGAGCTTGGTTCGTTTATAATCGAGCCGAGCTCGAGCTTTATTTAACGAATATATGCATGGTTCACGAGCTTATTCAAGCCTTTATCGAGCCTAAACAAGCTTAATAAATATGAATTATACATTTAAATTTTCATTAAATTAATTAAAAAGTAAATTATATATTTAAAGAAAAATATATTATTCTTATTAAAATTTGTAAATTTATTATAATAAATAAATTTAATAGGTTTTTCTATATATTTCATAAATAATATTCAAAATCAATAAATCAAATATCAAAACTATTATTTTTTCATCTAAAAGATTACTCATGAACTTACCAACGAACATGTTCACGAGCTAACGAGCCGAGTACTGTAAAGCTTGAGTTTGGTTTGTTTATCTTAACGAGCCTCATTAAACGAGCTCAAACTAGCTTTTATCGAATCGAGCTTCGAATAGCTCACAAACGGTTTGGTTCGTTTACATCCCTACTCATCCGCTTCCTTTGTAACAAGATTTACATATTATATAAATTAATGTTTCCTATAAAAAAAAAACAACCTTTAATTGTAAATGGATTTTCACGATAAAACACGACTATGGCCGTTCATTGGAGATATATGAGGAGTGACTTGAAGTCAAAGGTTTCACACAAACTCATGAGGTAGATCACTTTGAGACCTTTGCACCAATTGTAAAACTTACCACGGTGTTGGTCCTTTTGCTAGTGGCAGCTAACTTGGATTGGCCTCTTCAACAACTTCATGTAAAGAATGTATCTCTTAATGGTGATCAAAAAGAAAAAGTAAACTAAAGCAATCAAACTAGAAAAATCTCTATATAGGCTTATATAGTATCCGAGAGCTTCGTCTGAAAAATTCACTAGGTCTGTAGAGTAGCACGGATATCAGCAAGGACGGACTTATTGTACATAATGGCAAAATTCCAGTGTTAATTATATAAGTCGACATTATTTTTACATGAGATGTAGATGTAAAACTAAAAAGAACTTCGCAAATGTATTTAAAATTAAGGAATTGGGGGCATTGAGATACTTTCTGGGAATGGAAATTGCAAAACAAGAAATTGTTGTTTCTCAGTGTGAATACATATTAGATCTATTGAAGAGTTCTGGATGGTTGTCACGGAGCGAAGCTTTTGAGGACATTGGCGAGTGTCCTTCCCCAGTTTTGCTAGCAAATTGGACTAGATCTATCACTAACAGAAGATCTACCTCGAGATATAACACCTTTGTCAATGGAAGACCAAGGGCGAAGTTTGAAGGGGAAAGAGACCTCAGATAAGGAGACCCCTTATCCCCTTTCCTGTTTAATCTAGTGATTGATGGCTTGGGGTGGTTGGTAGATAAGGCTAAGACGGTAAATGTTGTGAGAGGACTTGTGGTCGGGATAAATAAAATAGAAATTTCACACATTCAATTTGCGGATGATACCCTGTTCCTCGTCCAATCTGAGACACATATAATGGCTGTGATGGAACTAATTAAATTGTTCTGTATAAATCGGGACTGAAAATTAACTTTGAAAAAAGCGTTGCGTTGGGACTGAATTATTCGGACGAGGAGGTTGACGGGTTGGCGTTAGCAATTGGGTGTAAGAAAGAGCAGTGGTCGGTTAAATAACTCGGGGCACCGCTAGGAGGGAATCCAAGGAAAATGGAATTTTGGAAACCCGTGGTTTCAAAAATGTCACAAAAATTGACAAGTTGGAAGAAGGCATTTCTATCAAGAGGCGGTCCGTTAGCATGATAAAATCGGTGTTAAGCGCGATGCCAACTTACTTTATATCTCTTTTTAAGGTATTGAATCGAGTGGCGAAGCAAATGGAAAAATTGATGAGAGACTTTCTGTGGGACGGAGCTGATGGGGAGTCGCATTGCCATGTTGTTAATCGGGAACAAGTTTGCAAACCGAAAGATAGGAAAGGTCTAGGATTGGGTAGTATACGTCTGAGGAATATGGCTCTGTTAGGGAAATGGTGGTGGAGAGATTCTCTGTGGAAAAAAAGTTGTGTCAAGCATTTATGGAACTCAAGAAAATGGGTGGGATGTAAGGTTGGCAAGGAACTCGACCTTTAGAAGTTCTTGGAAGTTTATTTCTCATTCTCACACGACTTGTCAGCACTTGATTAGTACGGTGCTCAAGAGAGGGAATCTCATTCGATTTTGGGAGGATAGGTGGGTGGAAGGGTTGTCTTTCCAAGAGTGTTTTCCTCATTTTTTCTTCTCTCATCGTCTATCGATAAACCGATTAACCATTTTTATTTTGTCATTGATATTCAAGGTTAATTCAACCATTCAGTGGGATGTGCGGTTCAGAAGAGGGTTAAACAACATAGAGTTGGGAGAGTTCAGCACTCTTTTAGGGGTCTTAGACACAGTTAGGTTGTGTGTGGGTACTGTGGACGTTCGGGTTTGGTTAGGGGAGCCCTCTGGTGTTTTTTCTGTTACTTCTCTTTATTCTTCCTTCTTTCCGATTAATACTTTTCCTTTTTTCCCCTACTTCTCTAACATTTGGCAAGTACCAATCCCACACAAGGTTCATGTTTTTTCTTGGATCGTGGCTTTGGGGAAATTGCAGACTAGTGATGATCTGTAGAAACGAAGGCTGGGCCATGTATTAAGTCCTCATGGTGTAGCTTATGCAAGGAAAATGAGGAAAATCAAGATCATCTTTGTCACATTGCTCTTTTACGATTTGTATTTGGATCAAAGTTATGCAACAATTGGGTTTCGAGTAGACTTTTCCATGCAGATCGAAAGACATGTTTCTCATGGAGCCGGGATTTCTCAAGGGGAAGGGCCTTAGGAATTGGTACATCGTTGTTCATTGTATTTTTTGGTCAACATGGATGGAGCGCAACAAGAGAATTTTCGCTGACAAAGAGGACTCGTGGAGGAATTATGGGAGAAGATCAAATTCAGAGTAGTCAGTTAGACGATTAACATACCACAGTTTCAGCATCTGCTCATATCGGACCTAGTTAGGGATAGGAGCTTTATTTGTTACTAAAGAGATTGTAGTTTACTGATTGATCTGGTGTCTTGTGGATCGCTCATCCACTAGCTTTGTAATCAAAAATATTATTATAATAAAATTTTAGTTTCCGATCAAAAAAAAATTCAACATGATAAGACAAAGCACAAAGATCGTCACTTTATAAAGGAGAAAAATGAAGTTGGAACTATATGCTTGTCATTCATGCCAACAACTCAACAAAGAACAGGTGTTTCGGCCAAAGAACTTACAAAGCCTACCTATAAACATTTGTGCATGATCAATGTCTATGCACCAATTTGAGGGGTATTATCACAATTTTATATAAAAAAAATTAGCAGAAGTCCAGAATCTGAGCGAGTAGAATAAATTAAGATATGCATGATTATTTGTAACCTATTTTAGTTACTGTTTTCTTTGTACATATTTGTTCATCTCTCGTCCTAGAAACTTCAACAGATATCTTTTCTATAATGAAACTTAAATCACAAGAAAAATGACATCATATACATCAAACTTCAAAACAAAGAATGAAGATAAGCACAATGCATGATTACAGCACAGTCAAAATCTAACAGCAGTCATATAGACTCACTCTTAATGCTTGGGATGCCATGTCAATTATCTCAACAGAATCATCCATCAGATACTTTTTTAGAAGCCTCATAAGGACCAGAAGAGCTTCTTCTGATATGCCCGTATCTGCATGGATGTTAGTCTCCGCCATGCCAATAGCTATTCCAAACACAGGTACTGAATAATCACCAGGAAGATGGAATACAACACGATGAGGATCACCAATTCCAATCTGTAATCATAACTGAAGCATAATAAAAGGTACTCGAAATCCTATTTCATGAATTTGAGAAATGTTTCCTAAGAAGATCAAAATGCAAAGCTACGGTTACCTTGGATATGATATCAGAAACCATTGCACTAAGATCATTTGTGTTATCTAAGCTGCACAATGGAACAAGCTTCCAAGCAGCATGAAAAATTTCATTTTCCGAATGCCAATATGCATCTTTGAAATCATTTTGATCTCCAAGAAATATCCCACTTGACCCAATATTTTTATGCAATGCTTTCAGACTGCAAGAATAATTGATAAACAAAATTTTGTAACTATCTCTAGATAGAAGTAGTTAATTTCTCTCCTAAAATCCTCTAATGAAGCAAAAGAACGATGCTACCACTTTAGAAAATCTTAAACATGTAATTAAGGAAAAAAAACCAACCGCACTCACTGTGACTAAGAAGTTGTGTCAATTATACTCTTCACTAAATTGTTTAAGCCAAAGAAATATTGCATTTACAGAACAAAATAAAAAGAGAAATAAGATGATGTGTTTATACCATATTTCACCAAATTGTTTCAGCAGTAGAATATTATGAAACAAAAAAATGTGAACTGGGAGAGTAAAGAACATGCCTGCAAAGAAGTAATCTTGGAGGGACATAGTGAGGTCTCTTTACAAACTGTAAAGATTAAAAACACTCTTATAACAAAGTAAGATATGAATGAAGAACACAAACGGCTTGAACATTATGATCCAGTGGCAATAAACATGAGGCAGGTAGCACTTGCTTACATTCAGTAAGTGAACCCTCGGTGAGTAGGTTTGACGAATTTTCTGGTGGAAGTCTCGTATTTCATTAAATATATCGAATTCAGGGAATGCCACTAGTTCCTGATTGAAGATATTGACCAACAATAATGAGCAATTACAATTAAAAGCTGTGAAAGTGATTGTGGTAAAAGAAATAGTTTACAGCATTAAAATTTTACGTGTATATTCTGAAATCTATCATTTCAATCAAGGATACATAGATCATACTTTCATGTATTCAACCATAGATGAATCAGCACCAATGGTAAGTTGTTGGAGAAGTAATACAGCTCGGGATGATGTAGTTAAGGATAGCTTCTTATTAGATCCACAAGGGATGCAACATGCGACCAACTCTGACACTAAAAACTATCAAGTGAAACAACTAAGTCAGCATATATGATAAAACATTATCAGCATAAATATAAAACATTAAATGAACAAAAGATTAAAATATGCTGTTGCCTGAAGTTGTTCACCAAGCACTCTGATAGTCTCCCCTGATGGGTAATCTCTTGATATATTGAGCAGCGTAGAAATTATACAACAACATTGATCAAGTAAACAGTCGCAACCAATGAATTGACCGATCAAATTGAGAAGGTAACTGTTCAGAAAAGTAACAGAAAATTAACACCAACCATAGCAAGATCACATGATATAAGAAGCCCCTTGAGAGTTCAACTAGTATCCAAATTAAAGTCAATTGTACCCTCTGACTCTATTCTAAAGAAACTCCTCCAAGTATATAAAACAACTCTTTTACAAGCGAAGAATATCATACTTAAGACCACATAACACACCGAAAAGAGCAATCAACAGAGCTAAGTTATAAACGACCATTAAGACTTCATTAATCTTAAAATTGTATTTAGAAAAAGATGATAAAATGTTCTTTGTATCGACAAACATATCATGGTATAATACGACTTAACACAAACAAAAAATTTCGATAAAAATGTAACATATTTATATGCCTCCCAAACAGCAAAATAATGGAGTAGAGTAATTCCTAATATTTATATCACCAAGTCATGGGTGTAAGATGTGTGAGCAATACTCACCTAAAAGTACTAGGAATTACAGCTCTATGCCCAAGCAAATTGACGAGCACCTCAATGCCGGCCAAATGGTTGCATTTATGCCAATGATGAGCCGCAGCAGCGATCTTGTAATGTAGATCAACTATAAACTACAAAATAAGGTGTCATTTATTTTAAAAATATGCATTCAACAATAAATACACAAACAAAATTACTGGAAAGGATAATATGATAACGAAAAAGCAGCTTGAAATGTAAGTTTTGAAGAATCACCATAAATACTCTGTCCGGTCTGAAGATGTTAATCTTGTCAACAAGTTCGAAACTTTTAGAGTGCTCCTCACTACAAGAATAAAGCAATCAATAATAGAACACTCAAACTTTTAGAAGAACATGGAAAAAAATATAGGCAACTAACAGAAGGTATTGAACCTATCCAAGAAGCCATCCACAATAGTTTGAATTGTACATGCAATTGTATCTTTAGAAAAGAACGGAAGTGGACAGTCAGAGGAGCTGGAAGCTAGAGATAATGTATGGTTCACAATAGAAACCTGCATACAAAGTGAAGAACACAACAAATCATCAGTAAGCGTATATAGCTCGCACAATGTTTTGCATTATCATATTTTCATTTTAAATAGAATTTGATGTATTAGAATCAGAAAATTAGCCGTCCGATATTTTGTATCGATTAATTTTCTTTTTAGATAGGCTTTGATGTCTGACAATCAAAATATTAATTGCATGAGTGATTCCTATTGATTGTATAGTTTACTATTATAGAATAGGTTATGTATATTGTGTATAGGTTTCCCTAGTATATATGAAGATCATTCAACCATTTATCAATTTGTATTGGTATAGAGAGTAGAAACCGCAATTGTTCCTTCTTTTCGGCTCTAATCTTTCATCTAGTTCTTACATCATGTCTGGAAAAGCAAATGTGAACACTCTTGATGGCAAAAAGCAATTCATAGCAACTGTTCATGAAATTTTGTTTCCAACAAATTTGATCAAGTTGGATAATGCTAATTATCGTATTTGGTCTCAATTTATAGAGATGCATATTGCAGGCAGGAAAAATTGGGATGCATCACAATGACGAAGGTTGCATCGCATAGAACGGCCCAAGCTATGAGGAATGGGAGGCTAAAGATGCTAAGGTCAAGTCTTTGCTCATCAATTCCATGATAGAAGGCTGATGGCCTATTTATGTAGTGTCGCGGCTAAAGAAGTTTGGAATAGAATCAAGAACTATCTGGATGTGTCAAATTCTTCTCAAGTCTAAAAGCCACACCAAAGAGATCGCCCTCTTGTGGAGTAATGTAGTGAGTTGGACTCAAAATTATTGCAACTTGAATACTGTAGGCTAAATGATATGAAATGTCCATAGGATATTGAGAAACTAAGGAAATGTACCGCTAAGTATCGGATCTATATATCTTTTTTGGTCTTAATCACAATCTACATCAAGTTAGTGACCAGGGTGGGTTTTGGCTTCCTCTCCTTGCCAAATATAGAGGAATCTTAATCGCAGCCCAATCGAGAAGCACAAAGGTGTTAATATTAGATTAAATGATCATTCTAAAGCCTCTGCAATGGCTATCCATAAAAATAATACAGGGCCAACACTTGTCATTGCACCAACTGCAATAGCCCTAAATACTCAATTGATATTTTCTGGGAGAAAGATGGCTATCCATATCAATACAAACCGAAACGAGCTGAAAAGGAAACAAGAAATAAACTCATATTTCTCTTAATGATTTACGTCTCAGGTTTCTTGTTATCTCCTCAAGAAGGTAATTTCGGTCTCCCGGTTATTTATTCAGGGAGACTAATCTTATAGCTAGCAAACCCACCATACTTAACACTCTATTGTCACCAACTGTTCACAGGGCTCGGCTCCTATGTCCATCTCAAGAGGTGGAACATCATATTTACCCTTAGACCATCCATTTTATCCATCTTGCTTGCACCTTGTTTTTCTAGTAGTCTTATTAGAGAGATTGCTAAACACCTTAAATGTTCAGAGGCATTTCCACTCTGCTTGAAGACAATCCTACAAAGATTGAGATTCATACTAACAAGGAGAGAAAATGCACCTATTACTTGGATGGGCTGAGAAAGTTACAATCTGAATTTGATCATGTTTTCCAAGTAACAAAGAAGACATTTCTTTCTATTCGCACCAGTTTTTTTTTTTAAGAAACGATATAATAATATCAAAAAATATTAATACAAAAAGCACACCAAAGGTCCACGCATGGTAAGGTAAGACTCGTACTACGAGTCAACGTAATACCAGACTTCAATTCTTATACAAGTCTAAGACCGATAACGATTTAACCTCGACATTCTTAGAGATCCAACTTGAAACCCTAAACTTAATCTTGTCCCAACATTCTTCCAAAGAATTCTAAATCTTCAAAAATCATCTTGTTATTTTCTAGTTCAAGGTGTGAATTATCCACTTATGCTGAGAAACATCGCATACAGTTCAACTAGGTTTCAAAAAAAAACTCCAATTTTTGGCGGGTCAAGCATAAAAAATGAACTTTTTAATTGAATGTAAATTATACCATTGATTTACAAAACGCTTTCATAAATTAGAATTAAAATTGCTTTTTGAGACCGAAACTTGATACATACGTGTAACGGACAAAGGTTATATTCAGATTAGTTCATTTTTATCACAATTTAGCATAAAAGAAAAATATTTCAAAGAAACACAATTACAACATTAACTTCATGCAAAAAGTATCAAATAGAACGCAGCTGATTTTCAACATGAGATGTTAAAAGTTAAAACTAAAGTTGTAGGCAGTAAGTGAACGTACCATTTGCTTCTTAATGAGTTCATCCCTTTCATGTTCAGAGATATTAACGATAAGTAAAATAGAAGTTTCCAGCACTCTTGATCCCCTCTCCCACCCAGCTTTCTTACTGCAATGCATTGCCATACAGACAGAAAAGATATGCACAAAGTGACTCTTAACTAAAGCTGCACAAGGCTGGCAAGCAACCTGGGAAAAAGAACAATAATAAAAACCAGCATACATAGTTCAAGATATTCAATAGCAAAAATGTCATCTCATGATCCTGACATGGGTATTATCAATTCGCAAAGATCAATCCACATCAAGTCAACACGACTTACAACTACCCTATGCTAAAATCGTTGACTCAAGGTACTATCATATTTAACATTAATTAGATAAAACACACCGCATTAAGAAAACATAGAAGACATCTAAACCAAAATAACTTGGACAAAGATTTAATACAAATCTAAAAATAATATTAATGTTCAAAAAGTTAAATGAAGCTACAACATTCTTAGAGGAAATGAATGCAAGGCTAGCTACCTTAGCAACCCATTTTAAGCCGTTAGCATCTTCCTGCAAGATCAAAGCCGGAAGCAGCCACGGACAACAATATTTTATGAAGTTCATAGGTTCCAAATTCGACGTAAAAATGTCTCTTGCCTGCAAATCCAATCAGATTAAGCGTCTAGTTTTCTATTTACATGCTAAACACCTCGAATGCAAAATATGACATTACCTCAACAAGTGCAACTAAGCTTACACCACAAGCAACCCAATTAAAAAGAATTGGCCCCATAAGCTCCTCCAAGAACTTCAAAAATGTTGAAAGCACAAAATAATTTGTAAAGTTGGTATCATGTAATTAACTTAATCAACCAGAAATATATTTATCACCTTTGTCCTGTTTGTATAGCATGCTTCCTCAGATAAACTGTCAAGCACAGCACTGACTAGTTCTCTGAATAAAGATGGATATTTGGAAAATTAAGCCGAGGTCAAATGCAACATAAAGATGTGGCTACTTTACTTTTCCACTCTTACCTTTGGGAGGGATCAATAGCAGCAACAACAGATATCATAAAAACTGCCTGTATGTAAAATTCAGAAATCAAAAGGCTAAAAGTAATTTATCGACAATTCATTGAATAAATTTGGAAAATTTTGAAGCAGCGTCATTTTAAGCTAGTTCGTGGGAATAGTTTGAAAATTTTAAGTTGGCAAGACAAGATGCATAAGAGTTATGACAATTCGTGGGAATAGTGTTCGCGAGAACTAAATAATTTTGGTACCTCAAACTCTATTTTTTCACTGTGCAGTACAAGATGCATAAGAGTTATGACAATTGTTTCCATAATCGGCCGAGGTTGAGGACCAGCAGACAAAACTTCATGTGCTCGAACTATTTTCTCCCCAGAGGAACTAACCAATTTCCTTCCAAAATTTGAACTGCAGTGACATTTTTCAGAACGATGTTATTTTAGAAGCAAAAAGAAGTGTAATCATATCAGAAACCACAATGAATATGAGCAAATCCTAAATGAATTGATACACTAATTAAACCACACAAGGCTACTTTAGACTTGTACAAAATGGAGAAAAGCCTAAAACATTAGCCCACGGATAAAATATAGTATGGGATGTCTAATCTTAAAATGTGCAACGGCATCAAGAAACTTATCAGTAGAGCAAGTATTAGAAAGTGTGGTTAGACATACTCAGACAAACAAGATTATAAACGGACCTAACCCATGTCAATGGCCATTTAGAATATCACTTAAGCTGCAATAAATTTGATAAATTATCATAGCTACTGGAAACATGTCTATCTCAAGCCAATTACCAAACATCTTGGAAGAGTTCAGAGTGACCATCCCATGTCTGGAAAAGGACGCCAATCCGACGAGCTAGGCAAAGCCTAACTCGATAATCAGGATCTCGGAGCAGCATAAATAGCTTGTCGATCACTAACTGTATAAGAATGAATAAAAGAGTGACAACCTAAGTGAGGGACTAAAGATTAATTGCTGAGAAGATAAATAAACCAGCTTCACATTTTCTCAACTAAAAATCATGATGGGGATAAAGATTAATCACCTGAGCAAGTTGTGGTCTGAGTAATACAAAATTGCATATGCAGTTAACAAGCTTCGCACGATCATACCAATCGAAGAGACTATTATCAAAGACTTTAGTCACCAAATCTCCGAGAGAAGTCAAGCACTGAAAGTCAATAGGCTAATTTAGAAAAAGAAAACAATTTTTCTGACAAGTATTACGATGAGAAAGCTTTAAATATGACTATTTCTCAAGTAATTCCGCACACTAAATTTCTTCAAATGGTTTGTCCTCGTTGATCTGAAACCTAATTTCTCACGACCTAACTTCTAGTTAACTATGCTTCAATTGTATCTTTTTTACTTCAACTTACATTTTAACACTGGATAATTTGTACAAATTAAACATAACTTATAATTGCATTCCTCAAGATTGTTATGACAAAAGCTAAAAATGACATGTATAAAGTCAGCCAAATCAAGTAAGAAACAAAAATATTGACACTAACAACTCAAACTCACATCCCACTTGCCGTCAATGATTTACCACTAAAACAATCCAAGCATGCTTAGAGACATATCACAACTATCACACCTCTTCGGACTCTCTTTTCGTAAAGGAAGATGCAACAGTATTCTGAGTTCCAACTCCATTTGACTGCAACAGGCTTGCCACCAAACCACAGATGCCATCCAGTATAAAGGAACACGGGAATTTAAGATTTTCATATGAATTTACTACATCAGTCATAGACGTAACCTGCATAGGGGAAATCAAATAGAGACCGTGTAGTTTTAGAATAATCAAATGGTGTCACAAATTGCTTGCATTGAAATGACAGACGACAAAAAGAGCACAATACCAAATCCAATATATGTCTGCAGGAAGACCAGTGAGGATGCCGGCTGAGAATGCATAGAAAGTTTTCTAAAACCTACTCAAATGCGAAACAGAAATAAATTACTTGTGTGCATGATAGCTATAAAGCAAATGCGAAGAAAAACATGGAACGTTAAGGTATGAGACTAAGATACCTGTGGGTCGTTCTCTTTTTCCCTAAGATTGAACATGATTTCCCACGTCGACAATGATAAAATTGGGAAAAAACTTGAAATGATTGACAGGAAATTCAATTTCTGATTCACTAAAGAAATGGAAGACCCAGTTGTCTGACTACCGTCAATACCTAACCTATCTACATCAATAGACCCACTGTTCATATCCAACTCCATATCCAAAATCAATTTTTTTCTGCTATTTAACGGCAAAGGATCATGAACGGAGTGGGCGTCTGATAAGTCGGGGAAGTCTGGCTTTGCTTGAGAATTCCTTCTGCACTCTGAACATCCTTCATACAGTTTTGCAAGGGCTTTCAGAAGCCTCTCAGAAGATTGAACAATTCCAAAATAAAATCCAGAACTTGCAATATTTTTCTCTTGGCAATTGCTGAGAAAAGGCGAGCTAGTGAAACTTTTAAAAGAAGTCACAGTCGAGTCAATGTTATTAATTATGGAGTTCCACTCCAAACATCCAGACAAACCATCATTGTAATATTTCTCCACAATTGAAATGGCATGATTTAGAAATCCTAACAACGATTCACCCAGTTTAGAAAAGAAATAGGGAATTTCTCTGATCCTGAGAGTGAAAGAAAAAATGTGAAACACTGTGAGAATACAACAGAATATTGAAAACCATATCCATAAAAATTTATAGTTTGAGAAAAATGAAGGAAATAATAAAATATGCAAACCAGTGCTAAAGAAAAACATGTCAAGTAAATTTATCACAAAAACATTATATTTGACGAAACAAATTACTATAAATTGTTAGCGAAAGCAAAAAGAATAATGGAATGAATAAAATTGGCATCCCCAATCAGTGATTGAGAAAATATGGACCTTCTAATCAAACCAGAACAAGAGTGTGATGGGTAACCATGCAGGCAATGAACAATGTCGCACAATCATGTGCAGGTTTGTCTCAAGCCACAATTACTTGAAGCTTATTAAAAGTTTACAGAGGAGCATACGACACAATTCAAAAGCTTTCAAGTGAAGTCATGGGACATATAAAAGGACTACTGCCGCAACGGAGAATGGGAAGGATCAATGAAAGTGAAGATTGACCTTGTTGAATACGAGCAGAACATGAAATTAGCTAAGAGAGCGCATGTGTAGATAACTTCTGAGAGCAGCATTTTGTCAATTTCTACTTCCTTTATGCATTCAAGAACGTGATTTTCCATTTCATGAAGCAGCTGATCTCTTAGATTCAGTGGCAATCGTACATTTTGGCAGTAATTGGACAAATTGACCTACAAATTGATCACAACTGACAGTGAAAATCCATAAGTTATTAAAATTTCAAAAGTAGCAAAAAATAGAATTATGTGACACCTTTGGACCAGAATCAATATCAATCTTCGCAAGAACTTCAACTGAGCATTCCAAAAAATCACTTGGACTTTCCTCTATCTACATCGGATACAACTTTTTAAGATAAGCCATTATACGTGAGATCAAAAGGTTTTAAGGATGGATTTGCAAGAATAATACCTTGGCCAATTCCTCCACAGGCTCAGTAGCATAGAGCAATGGCAAAAGTCCTGAAGCCTCATATAGAAGAGGGGTAGAACCAGTAGAAAGGGCATATGCAGCTGCCGGCAGCAGCACAACGAACTGCTCATTCAGTGTTGTGAATTCCTATGTAATTAGGAGGTCAATCAAATATTTTAAATAGTGTCAACATCCTGCACCACCTATACATGTATAAAAGAAAAGCAAAGAAGTAAAGAGATACAAAAAAGGATGTAATACTAGGGATTAGAAAATTGATGGACAGAATTGAATATGTTCATCATATATTGTCTCAAAATCTGTACGTTGATGGGATTCATTTCTGATGCAGATAGACTTGAATTTTCACAGAGAATCATTTGAAGATTGTAAAAAAATTCCTTGGTTATTAAAAGTTATGATCAATCTCATCAAATCACTTCAAAATATAAAAGCCGCTGTACCTAGTTTGGAATGTACCTTCAAGTTAAGTATAGCTAAAACAGCTGGTAAAACATTCTGCCTAAGATACAAAAAATCTTGCAGATCACCCTGCAGCAAGAAAACGAATACTTTTAAGATACAATCTGAATCCTCCCAATAAATTGAAAACACGTGAAAACACCCTTTTAAAATGTAATCCATTCAAATTGAATTCAAAAGCTAAAATAAAGAAAAGATGTTAAGATGAAGGAAAATCTTTTTTGGATCCCAAGAATTTCATTCCAACTCACAAATTTGCAGGCTTAGATACATGAGGAAAATAACTAACACGGTCATCCAGTATGATATATAGCAACGGAAAACAAGCACAAAATAACAAGCTTTGCATGTCAGGGAATGACGCAAAAATCAAATACACCATTTTATTCGCAGTTTATGATAATGGATGACAACCTTTCCTTTACACTTACTTTGTGAAATTATTAAAGCACCAATCAATTATTACCATGTCCATAAACATGACCATAAATATTAGAGTAAGAAATTTCAACTTCCAAAACTACAAATTTGGAACCACAACAAGATGCCTACCTGTATGTTTCTCATGGTCATCATACTCTTGACTATATCAACAGTAGAGTGAGCACCATTTAGATATTTTCCAACCACCATAACAGCTTTGAAATAACAAAAGAAATCAAAAGAAAAATACAACGTGAACTTTATTAGCCATGTTTCCACACAGTTGAGTCATTCTGTTTTGAGTTGTTGATAAGACAAGACTCATATATGTTTCTACACAACAGAGTTGTTATGTTTCAGGTTGGATATAAGAGAAGAAACTAAGAGAGAAATATCAAAAAAGCACGTTTGAAAAGAACTCTTGCAGTTATTATAGGAATACAAAAATGAGAAGTATAATGGGGTTCTTACCAGCGAGGTTCTCCTGGAGAAGTAGCATGAGATGAAGCACAAAGCAGACCTGAAGTATATTTCCCAACATCAGGACACTGGATAGAATCATCGGAAAAGAATTATCACAGCTAAAGGAAAATTATACTCTTGCATTCTGAACTCTGAATCAAAGATTAATGTTCATATTCTGAGAGAACATACAGCAAGTTACTTTGACATAATTACACACGGCACACCAATAAAATATGGTGGAAAACTAATCTCAAGCACAAATCTTCTGTAGGGGATCCATACACAACAATTTCAAGCCAGTCAATTGAATACTGGTTGTGCAAGGGTTTTATTTTCACCAAAACTGCACTTAACTAGAATTTTCCCCTTAAAACAAAAGTTTGCATGATAACAAGAATATCTGATCACATAAAAGCATTCTAAAACTTGCCCCGGAAGAAAGGAAGTATTCAACTAAATTGCATTCATGCATCAGCTATCTCATGATAAGACTAGAAAAATCTACTTCTTTACAACCCCACAGTTTGCATTCTTATTTTAAAAAAGTCAGTGAGAAACACTTCCTCTGAAACATAAGCGAAAACCAAATCGTTATTAGTTTATCACTCAAACATACTATAAAGTAACTCCACATACCATGGTATTCTAACGGCGATAATGGAATCTAAACCTTACAAGTTTCGTAATTATAAAATAAAAATTGCTATTGTACATAAGGATGCAGTTGATGGTAACTGCATAATTAAAACCTTATGAATGTATAGTAACTTAAATGTCAACAAAGAAATACTACATTGCTGCCAGAGAAAAAAAAAAGCAACATCCATATAAGACCAACAATTCCGTCCTAATGTTTACTCTAAACTGCACTTCACTAATTATAGAATTTAAGTGCTTGATGATACATAAAAAAAAAAAAAAAAGAATTGATGTTTTAAACATTAAAGACTCTACTCTTTGAAACAGCACCACTGAGAACAACTGTCGTCTGCTAAGAACCAACAACTCTAATAATTCGATTAGATTAAGGTAAGCAACAATTGTCACCAACTAATTCTACCCAAGATATTAATGAAGAAAAAAATAAAAAAGGCAATAGTAAAAAATATGAGAAAATATGATCATACAAATTCCATCGAAGATATCATGGAAATCAAATAACTATTTAAGGTGTTCAGAATTATTAGACCATCACGAGGAGATCAAATGGATATATAAGGTGATTATTCCGTAAAATATTTACCTGGCAATATTAAAAGCAAAATAAAATGAAAATTTAAAAAAGTAGCATATAGGAAGGTCGATAGTAAGGCTTCTATTATTCTATGTCACACAAGATATTAGGAGTTGCAATTTATTTTGAAAGGTGTATGCACTTAATACACTAGTCTGCCAAGTTGTCCTCTCTTACTCCGCTTAAGAGACAGCATATGATTAATATTTGTTTAGTGCTGATATAATACAACCAATGTTCACATTTAAGATATATATTAAAGTGATTTAAATGATGTCCAGAATTATGAAATACGCGTTTGGCTTGACATGATATATGCAATGTTAGAATAATTCATTTTTTATAAACTGGAGAGGCTGACGCATATAATAAACAGACCTTTAGGATTGTTTCTCCATTGGACTCCACCCCTACATCCTTTTAATTTGTAGTTTCATCCCAATGGCGAGAAATATTGACATCAGAATTCTAGATTGAACATGTTCTCTTTTTCACGTCGAATGATTGTTCCGATATTTCCGGATAGAGATGACTTCAAATCCTTGTGAATTATTATTTCTCAACCAATTATACCTCTATAGCTACAAATAGTGGGTAGTGTTACAAATAGTGGGTAGTGTACACAAACTTTAAAAGGTATGCTAATGTATGCCAATTTTACACCAAGTGCATTCAAATATTCTCCTGTTTCATATTTTCTCTTGAGCATCGGAGGATTTTCGCCGAAACATGGCTGGTGACCCTAAAGCATCTTTTTGCATGACATATTTTAGTGGCAACCTAGGTCATATATTCTTCGTTGGACCCAAATAGCGAACACTTTACCATCTCAAGAGAAATTAATTGAACTAGAAATTACAAGTAGATAGAGGTTTCCAAAAAAGCTGAACGAACCATCCCACATTCCCACAGTACCACGGTCATATTCAAGAGAGTAAAAGAACAAAAATATATATAACATGTATATCTCCGGAACAAAGAAAGAATATCAGACAACTATTCAGTGGATTTTAGGGTAAAGATGAGATCGACAATGTCATACAACGAAAGATTTATACTCTAAAGCAACATGAACGACAAAAAGTTTGCAAAGGCGAATCACTCACGTTGGAAGTGTGCGTTTAAATAGCCGAAGATCCCATATCTCGAGAGGAACAAGATATGAATCTTTTGTATCCTGGGTAAATGCCAAGCAAAGAAGTTATTATACTGAAATCATGGAGAAGCAAGAATTTTACTAGCAAAGAAACAATCAAATCAAAGTAAGCGAAGAAAACAGTTATCTATAATCTTACACTCAACATTATGCTACAAAGCAGCATAAAAGCAGCATCCACCTGCAAAGACGAGAGCACAACTAACCCTGTAATATTGAATTTAGAGCTTGAAAAGTTGCTTTCAGAATTGTATAGATACTTGAATATCCCATCATAATTACAAATAGAAGAACATTATAGAATAATGGAAACAGGAAGAAACTGGTGTTAAGACAGCGTTAAGCTATCCTTAACCTTCAATTTAGGAGTCACCCACAACAAAAGAGGGGTAGCTTTTTTCCTCTCCTAACTTAAGTGCATAATCAATGCCATATTAAAAATACATTCATTTTAAACATGCATTTATCAAAATGAGATTGAGATTTTGTGAGAGGGAATCTAACTGTACCTACTTTTTCCTACAATATGAAATGCAAAGTAGATGAATTGTACTTAACAATTCACCATAAGAGGAAAGGAAGCATTTCAAAGATCTATCTACACGATGCCTTGATGGGAATTTTACACAAATGGATGCTTACAATTGAGGTGAGATTGCAAAATGTTGGTAAACTCCGCATAAGGCAGTTCCATATCACATGCCAACCTTTGCCAACCTGCAGAATTTTTACAAAAATAAAACCAAAATATGCACAAGGATTAAAAGAAAAAAGAATATCAAGCAGGTCCCTGCATTAGACATCCTACAAACACGATACCTCATATAATGGTCCAGAAAGTTCATGGAGTTTATTTTCATTATCCTTAGTAAGCCCCAGACGCCAACCAAACACAAACAATTTAATCAGAGCCATTTTTCTTCAAAAAGGACATTGATAGAAAGAGCCAGAAAAAAATTATTAATAAGAGTAAGAGATAGGGAAAGGAAACGGAGAGAAGTAGCTAAGGTAAGATGTTCGCAATAATTGATGAGCAACAATCCAGTCCATCCACAATATATGATTGCTATTGGCCATGATAAAGAAAAAAGAACAAAGAAACCTAGACTGCATCCTTCCCCACATATGATACAACCAAAGCTTGCATTAAAAACTATCCTTCTTAATTAGCATATGACTATAAATGACAAGTACTTAGGAAATGATGGTCCAAGGAACAAAATTATTTCAAGAAACCAGGAGGACACACTGAATAAAACTATATCTTTTCCTCCATACATATAATGTGATATACCTCATTCAAGGGAAAAGCTAGCTTCTGCGATGATTTCTCATTTGGAGCAGTAAAAAGCATCAATAAAGAAAGTCTAAGCAGACTCCTTCAAATAAAATAAAAAACTGGTAAGAACAATCTTAAGCAGACTCATTCAAATGAAATACAAAAGTGGTCAGAAGTTAAAATGAATAATAAAGAGTGCTGAGACAAGATTAAACTTGTTAATATGATTCCAGTTCTTACTTTGTTATGCCTGGTCTCCTTTTTGTAATTAAACTCTTTTATTAAAATAATATTGTTTCTTATCCAAAAAAAAAATAATAATAATAATATTGTTTCTTATCAGAAAAAAAGAAACTATAAAGCATTTCTGCACATAAGAAATAAGTTATATCACATAAAAAGTAAGATATCATAGTATTTGTCTAAGCATCAAATTATTACAGTTGCAAACCATATCACACTGATTTCTTAGGCTCAATTATACAGAGTGAAATGAAGTTTTTGCATGTAAAGGAACAACTTACTGCAACATCCAGAACAGGTCATCATAAGAATGCTCCAAAGTTGCAGCGTTAATAATTCTGCAATCGAGAACAAGCGAATTCCGGAAATCAAAATTTGACTGCGGACTCCAGAAAGGGCAAATGTGATATCAGAAGTATAAAAAATAAAAACATAAGAAACAAGTCTGAATGGTGGTATCCCTTGAGCAAGCAAACTGATGAATTAACATTTGTACTGAAAAGCAAAAGGAAAAAGAGAACCTACAAAGCACATGACCAAACCAACAAAGATAAGATAATTGTGCCCCTGCAAGACCCTAACAAGAAAAAAAATAGTTCCCTACTGGTACCAAAAGAATAAGTTTGAAATGAAGGCAAAAAGCAAAACAGACAACAGAAGCTCTCCGCTCCCTCGACGAAGAGGTATAGATATTAAACAAATTAAAATATCAAGAAAATGTGAATGCATCTCCAGCACACAGGAAGGAGACAAATAGACTACAGGAGCACAAGTTTTTTGTCACCGGAGGATGAAATATAAACCAGTCAATAAAGCTACAGGTAACAGTCAAGATTTCACAATAAAATCAATGAATTTTACCTTTCAAAGTTTGCAGATATGCTGTCAAACCAAAACAATAAGTGATCTTTACGGATGCGAGTAGAATAATTGCGGATGAGACAAACAAGTGCAGCATGCCTGCCACGAATATTAGCTCGTTTTAACTCAAGATGGTGGATAATAAGTAGCAACATGAATGCAAATGTGAACAATAGATTCTCATTCTTTTGACCATAAAAACAAATTTGGAAATTATTGAAAAATATTGTGTCGGATTTGCCATTGAATGTGTGATCCATGAACAAGAAAAAAACATGATATCACACCATCCACCAGCCCCAAGGATACTGTTAAGTATTGAGATATTTAATGTTTATATTTTTTTATCTACGCAAAAGAACAAGTTCTGTTGAAACCTACCATGGCCATTTGCCCTCCATGACTCTCTCTTTTATCAGGACAACCACATGCTCCCTCCGGGCTCGTTTTTCAGTAACTGGGCTTTTATATGTATTAGCGCACACCTGGAAAGTGAACATTGCCTTGTAACCTTTGACCAAAAAAATGGAAAACTGTTTTTCTCAAGATTGAAATAAAGTGGAATACTTCAAGTCATACCAAATACATGGAAGCAACTAAAAAGATCTCAAACCATTTCAAAAAGTAAAAGAGTTAGAAATTAAATTTTGATTCATTAAAATCACATTTAATATTCACTGATGTTCTCTCAGTTGTCCTTCCCTCTCATTATGTTTTAAAATTTTTGCATGATATCACAGCCGAAAAGCCTTCAACAGTTTTATACCATATTTATTTCTGCTCAATATGATATAAGTGGAATTCTACGTATTGATGTCCAAAATTCTATTTAAGCCCTTTTAGTTCATATTAAAAGCTTAAATTCATGTTAATTGTTGAATCAAAAAGGGGTCAGAACTGAATTTTTCATTTGATAGAATCTCACATGGTACCGTCAATATTGAAATCAATTTGTAATTTGATTGAAGTGAATTACTCCACCATTAATATCCCAATATATCCTCTTACGAGCATGAAGTGGTGACAATTATATAAAATCAAGAAGAAAAAAATTAAGTTGTGGCACGTCGTTTATGGCGACAACACTTATGACCAGACTTTTTCACTTTTTTTCTGTTGTTTTTCCCATCTTCCTATTATTCAAAATTTAACAGAGTAATCTGCTACAATTTTAGCAACACTGGAACATAAAATAAGGTTGAAAAGAACAACCAAAAGATAAAACCGAGCCCATAACCCAATGAAATACAAAAGAGCCATATCGTGTCTGGTAAGCACACAACCACAAATATGTAATGGAGTATCAACTTTAAAAGGCAGAACAATTAAGTTGCTGCAATAAGTACCCGGCAAAACACAAGGGCAGCAAGCTCCGCCACCTTGAACTGTGAGCTTGTCATAATCCCACATTTTTCACCCCTAATTGAGTCACTCAAAATAATAATAATAATAATAATAATAATAATAATAAATAAATAAATAAATAAAACACAAACAAGAACAGAGAAGTAGCATTTCATAAACCCACCAAAAAATTAAGCGCGTTATAATTCTAACCAGGGTGAATTGGTGCTGGAAGTAATCATTTGATCAAGCTCCTTGCTCATCACATCCACAAGTTCTAGTAAAATAGAACCGTCATCCACACCTCTAGTTAAACTTACTTGCAATTTTGCATAGCAAATAAGAGAATCCTACTAATGAAGGACAAATTAGAAGTACTACAGACATATAACTTTAAATCAAAACCATCAATTTAGTACTGCTCAAGACACCTTTAGACTTCGATCATGAGTAGCAAACCAGTACCGAAACACGAAATGATTTACTGCTTGATGAATTTCCAGGGATTTGCCACCTAAATTTGGTCCATCCTTTAACAAATATGTATTGATACACTCCACAAGCTTGCGAGAAATTTTTCCCTCATCCCTAACATGCAAAAAGAACAAAATTATAAAGTTGACGATTATTGCAATAGAATAACTATAAGAAATCTGTGTAAGATGGAACCGGAATACAAAAATATCGATGTGTTACCTTACATGAGAAAAAATTCCAACAAAACCCGAAATAATGTTATCTCGAAGATCATCAGGAATATCTCCAGGAGGGTTCTCAATAAGTGAATGAAGTGTCAAGGTGAAGCGGAAAACCTCTTCTTTGGGGTTTATTTGACCAAAATTTTCTGTGCTCAGGCTTGTTTCCACCTTTTCCATGTACAGAAGTACAAGATCTGTCCATATTGAAAACCGATATGCAGATGAAATTCACAGTCATATAGATAGTGTATTAGCCAAGTTACTGGAGGTACACTCACTGGAGTAAACTCGTTTCCGCATGTGAAACCGATAATATGTAACTTCCAAAAGATAGCGAAGGATTACACCATACTCAGATTGGAAACTTGGAACATCTTTGAGGACATCCCACACATGATTGAAAAGTGATTTAGCCACATGTAGAAGAAGATTTTTTTT
Source organism: Primulina huaijiensis (assembly GCF_012295235.1). NCBI lineage: Eukaryota > Viridiplantae > Streptophyta > Magnoliopsida > Lamiales > Gesneriaceae > Primulina > Primulina huaijiensis. The sequence continues at coordinate 824,548 of NW_027356198.1, read as the reverse complement.
GCCTGAAAAACAGAAGAAATCAAATGAAACAGAAAAAACTACATCAATGATAAATCTTACATTGATGACCTACGACTACATTTCTTTGATACAGAAACATGTGGATCCCCTCGCCAATCTGCAGGTCTTAATAATTCTCTCTTAACAAGAATCTGGATAACCATTTTTTATCCTTAAATTTTCGGATCGATGTTGACCATCGGATGAATTTATTCAATCTCACCTAACAGATGCTTTTCTTGTTATTCATAAAAAACCTGATATGGTCTACAGGCCAATTAATGAATTTCATTCAATCTCAGCCATCAGATTCTTATGTTGTCATCCATAAGAAATCTGATTTATCTTCGGGTCGTTGGATGATTTTCATTCCATCTCAAGCATTAGATTTTTATTTTGTTATCTATATTCAATCTATAATATCATATCTTGTCATTTCACGATAACACTCACACATGAGACAAATTACAATATAATCCTCTCTAGAGCATTTATATATTTTTTATTTCATTATATGATATAGCCCAACAGCATTTCTGTATATTGTTTTATCGTTTTGTGTATCTTCTTATCTTGTTATCAACATTCAATCTATAAACAGCATTTCAGATCATTTAAAAAAAAAAACAACTCAACTATGAAGCAAATTTATAACATACTCCCCTCCCTGTTACTTCCGGTATTGTGCTTTTGCGGATATCTTATCCGCCTCCCTGTTCTCTGATTTCCTATTTTAATATAATTATTTATATATAAATAAATAAAATAACATACTCCCCTCCAGGCAGTTTTGTTCACGAGAGACATTCCGAGCATTTCAGTGTTTTCATTCATTATTTGGAAAATAAATCAATAGCTTTGAATTCACAAAATACATTTTATGATTTACAAAGAAGACAAAGACCTGCATCATTTCTATCTCAAAATCTCTAAAAATCATACTACAATCTACAGGTATAAACCAATCCCAATATCAATTTTGGACAGATTATATTCCATGTAATTGGTAAATTCAGAAGATGCATCTGACAAATTAAAAACCTTGATAAGGTGGAGCATTGGAACAAGATATGTTGAGTATTTGTTAATCAAAAATTAAAAATATTTCATGTCAGTTATACATTAAATTCAAGCAAAAAAATTATTAACACAATATAATACTCATAAGAAATTAATTAAGTTTAACCATGTGCGGCCTCTTCTGAAAGATAAGGAGAAATTTGAAGGCTGCGTCAACCCCTTTAGTGCAACATTTCAAAAAGATACTAATAACTAGATACACAAGCAAAGGACTCCTTCACTTCAGCATCATCTAGATTGTCTTCTTTTTCACTAAACTTAAGTGATGAAAATGTTGGTGGTAATTCAACACAAGACCTTTCGAAGTGAGGAGGATAATGTTTTTACACATGATTGACACAATGAAATGAGAACAGACCTTTACAACAAGTTAAAGCCGGCCGACAAGCAACTATCACTCTTGGATGACTTTTCTAAGATAAAGTTGCAGATAGTTGCATGCATCAAAATTCATTCAAATTAAAAAGGTATCTAAGCTATTCACCACATGAAATTCTGCGAACAAACACAACATTATCAGATTGCTTTCATGTTCCATACGAAACAAAAACTTCAAACACTAACCTGAACACCCATCATCCTGGGCTCGTTGCACAATAATCCGAAGAGTCTTTGCAAAAATTGACTTCGGTAATCTCTTCTTGCTGGATGAGATCTCGGAAGATGCACATTGCATTAAAATTTTGACAAGAAAAGGCCAAGTCTCAGCTGCACAAAAAAGTAGTAAGCAACTGCACACCATCAATTCATCCAAAACAATAAAAATAAAACGAAATCTTTCAGGTGGTTAAACATAGATGGTTATATATGCTTACAATGTGGAACTTCGTTAGGCTTAAGCACTGAAGTTTTATCAGACAAATATCTACAGAATCCAATGGATCTATCGGTTTCTAACCATGTATTCAACAACTTAACCCCTTCCTGTATTCATAAACCAAAAGATAAAAAACATTAATACACTACATGAGGAAAATATTATCCACGCAAAAATTATCTCATAATATTAATCACTTGTAGAATTGAAGAGGCGGATATGAAATTCCCTAAACTTAATTACGGAAAAAGCAAATTATAAGTATTTCCAATAATTCTCGCAAAGATTCGAAGTTCATAACACATCTAGCAAATGAGACTCCCTGCTTGAATAATTTAAAATCAAATAAAAGAAAGTAAATTATCTTTATGTTTATCGACTGGCCCATTTCAGGGGGAAAATAAATTAATAAAACAAGGTAATGACAAACATCAAAAACTATCATCATGTACCGTTAAACTTTACAAAATAATAGATACAAAAGGAATGGCAATGAGCTCTACATATTGTTCGATGCCTATTAAACAATAGGACCCAATGCCATCCTAAGATAAGAAATATGAATCGGAAATGTTTCAGCAAAACAAACGAACTGTGTGAAACTATACAAATATGAATTCTACTTATTGCTCAATCCTATTAAACAAAATCATTGAAAATTATGTAAAGATGATCACATATACAAGAAACTCAAACTCGTTACCCTCCAAGAAACTAAACAGACACGCCAGTAAAAGTCTTATCTCGAAAATATCCGAAGCATAACATGAACCATATATTCTGTTCAGAACACATTCCTACGAGTTTATGGTGATTGCTCGGAACACAAAAGCGAAACAGAGGTGCAAAATAATCAATATATAAACTTGAACATCTTTCCCGGATAAGCCGAAACATGTTAAAAACCAAGTATATATCTTCTTGATTACTTCTCGAGCTTTGGCCTTGTCGGATGATAGCTTGGCGACGATCTCTTGAATGTCTCTGGAAGTGACTCTCAAGGCCATTTTCAGCGTATCGGATATCACTCCTTCGGCATAGAGGCTAGGGTTTCTTTTCTTTAGAGAGAAAAGGCGGGAGAATCAGGAGATGGATCGGTGAGGAAGAAGTAAGAACCCTATTACGGGGTATTTAATAAATCAACGATGGGAGAGAGAGAGAGAGAGAGTAGAGTAGAGTGGAGCGGAGCGGAGCGGAGCCAATTCAGATATGGAAACCGACAAAACGCGTTTTTAGTCTTACCAAAACCATATTAAAAAATGAAATATTTTTCAGCCGTTAGCATGCCAATCTCACATTTGGTAACTTTACGTTAGCCTGTAAACAACATTCAGACGCTCCTCTCGGGATAAATTTAAAAAAATCGGTCTTATGAATTTTAAGTGACTTTCCGTTAGCCTGTAAACAACATTTAGCCGTTATTAATTTATTTTACTAAATTAATTTTGTATAATGTTTTATATTTGAAATAACTTGACTTGATAAATTTATTAATTATATAAACACATACAATTTAATATCTCAAAATGCAAATTTTTATTTTAAAATTTTACATATTTTCAAAAGTGACAATTATTTAAATTTATTAAATTAACGAAACAAGAAGAAAACACATGTCTCATTTAATTTGAGTAGGCTTGCCTCCTGGTTTTAAAGTTTTTATTACTATTTTATTTTATTTAAAAAACTCGATCTTCTTTCTTGCATTTTTTTAATAATATATTCTTGCAGTTCTGACAGTCGATTGATTTGAGTTTTGTAGGGTATGAGGATGGATATTCATGTGCTTTTTATTTTTTCCCTTTAAAATACTTTTTTGTTATTTATTTTGTCAATATATATTAATTCACAAAAATTTACGTAAGAAGAACTCATAAGACAATTTTATGAACTTGATCTACAACTTCGATCCGTTTCATTAAAATATTATAATTATTATAATATAAGTATTACATTCTACTTTAAATATAAATCAGGTTGATACGTCTCACGAGAAAATATATGTAATATAATTTCGTATTATAGATACTGTTAATTTTTCTCCTTAACTCGTAAATCACGTGCATGGAGGATAGCTTAGCTCGTTGTTTAATTGGCTTGAGAATGGGGAAGTCAAAGTAAGGGTTTTTGGGGTTTTAAAAAAATCGTAGAAAATTGATGGTTGTCATCCAAATAAGTGCTTAATTATCTAAAATAAATTGATGTACATTATGTTATATATGTTACTCGTGGAATTTTATTTAGAATACCCGTTATAATTCTATCTAAAGAAAAAGGTTTGTTCAAATTGACGATAATACAAAATTGTATCCAATCAACTATGTCACACGAAAGATTAAACAGATTTGATATGTTATCGATTGACAAAAAATATTTGAACATGTAAAGTATGAAAATTTTATCAATATCGGCCAAAACGGTCCTACATGTAATATTTAAGTGATTATTTAAACAAAATTGTAAAATTTATTTCATTATATTATACAATTATTATTTTTTGGTATGAAAGCTAACAGGCATTACCATTGTTATTATTTTATGTATATTAAGTATTTTTATTACGAGGAACGAAATCTGTTACATTTTTTATTGGGTTTAAATCGGCTAGAAGAATCTAATTTGTAGGCCAAATCAAATTGGCCCAATCATGGTTTGTCATTTATGTGGACGAGGAATGAAATCTGTTACATTTTTAATTGGGTTTGAATTGTTCGAAAATTCAAATTTGTAGGCCCAATACAATTGGCTCAAAGTGACTTCTAACTTCTCAACAATGAATCTTAACCGGATCGTTTTGGTTTAAACCCTAACATATAGGCTATAGCTTGGGGCAATTTAAAATCTAACCCTAAGTAAATTTTAATTTTAAATATTAGTTTTTTAGAATTCAAAATTTGATAAATAACATCCACTTAAAAAAATAATTAATTAATTAAAAAACAAAAAAAAAGTAGAAACAAAAAGGGGAGAAAGGAAATGGATTCTTGTTCCCTCCATTCTTCTCATCATTCTCACAACGATTCTTTTTTTCTTCATCCTCCACTCATTGGTCTTCTCTTCGATTTTTTTCCTTCTACATTAAACAAGAGATTATTGTAGTCATTTGTTTCCTAAAAAAGTTTCAATTTTTCTCAACATTGTCAGAGATTTTAAACCAGGTGTAAGTTCTAATGTCATCTCAATTTTTTTTATCGATTTAATGGTTTTTATTACAATGTATATATTGTAAATATAATTTTTCATATATTTCATTCTTAATTGTTCGGTCGCCCAAACATTATGGGTTCAGTCGCCTAATTCTGTTTTCAGTCGCTCGATTCTGTTTTCAGTCGCCCACTTTGATATGTTATATCATCCGATTATATGTTAAATCTTTTAATTTTTATGACATCTTTATTGCTTATTTTGTATAGGAATGACGATCATCTAGATTCTGATTAATTCTAATGGATAGTGGAAGAGTGATGAACAAGGAACTTATACATGTTTATCCGAATCTAAAGAATGGACACGTATTTCCATTGATGGTAGTAATTTGACCATAGAATATAATTGAACATTAATGATTTTGTATAAATGAATCGAAAATATTTTGTAATATTCAATTTATAAAAGGTGATCAAATTAATGTTTTGTGGACTATTTACTATATTATAGTATATTATAATCGTGTGAATATAAAATATAAAAGTGGCGTAAAATAATTCAAAAAGCGACTGAAAGCGACTGAGTGATATATAATTTTTATAATAGAAAATATGAGCAACTTCACGTTTGGGTCTATTTACTCCATTTTAGTATAGTATAATAGAGTGATAGTGTAAAATATAAAAATAATGTCATAATACAAAGAGCGACTGAGTGATATATGAGTGATCTAATAGAACCACTTGATGTATTAAAAAATATTGTTTTTTGGAAGTGGAAGGTTGGATGTTTTTTTTTATTTTAAAAAAATGAAATTGAACATTAATGATTTAGTATGAATGAATCGAATATATTTTGTACTATTCAATGTATAAAAGGTGATCAAATTAATGTTTTGTAAACTATTTACTATATTATAGTATATTATAATCGTGTGAGTGTAAAACATAAAAGTGGCGATTGTTTATTCAAAGAGCGACTGAGAGCGACTGAGTGATATATGATTCTTATAATAGAAAATACGAGCAACTTCAAGTTTGGGGTCTATTTACTCGATTTTAGTATAGTATAATGGAGTGATAGTGTAAAATATAAAAATAATGTCATAATACAAAGAGCGACTGAGACCGACTAAGTTATATATGAGTGATCTAATAGAACCACTTGATGTACTAGAAAATATTGTTTTTAGCTTATTTCACACTATTTTTTTATTTTTTAATATCTTATCCATAAAAATACATCATAATATATTAAGTAGCATGTAAAACATGAACTTGCTCACTATTTTTTTACTACATAACTCAGTCGTCATTCGGTTGCCCTCAGTCTTTTTTGCCTTATTTCACACTATGTTTACTTTCGTAATTTCTTATCTATGATAACGTACCATAATATAGTAAATATGATATAAAACACGAATTTGCTCACTTTGTTTTTACCATATCACTCAATCGTCATACGGTCGTCCTCAATCGCTTTTTAGCTTATTTCACACTATTTTTCATTTTATAATATCTTATCCATAAAAATATATCTTAATATATTAAGTATTATATAAAACATGAACTTGCTCACTATTTTTTATCATATAACTCAGTCGTCATTCGGTCGCCCTCATGTGAAAAAACAGGAACCAACAATTAAACAGAATACAACAAAACTCTGAAAAACAAAGCTTCACGTATTCACAATAAAAGCAAATGACTTTGTACACTACGATCGCACTAAAAAGCATCAATGATCAAAAAATTACAAAGTGAAAAAAAACTAGTTAATCGGATTTTTTTCCCCTCATAAATCAGGACCAATAATTAAGCAACTGTTACATATAAAAACATATAAACTTTTTACCGGAAAAAAGAAGAAAACACCGGTGATATAATAGCATGGTAAATTCAGCTTTTAGTAAAAAAGAAACATTCGGAAACACAAAACTTTCGTCAATCGATGATCGGACAATTTGGATGAATGATCAACGCGTCGCCGAGGTATGGATACATACAATTAGCAAATCCAACACGGAGCCGGGAGAATCGAAGAGAGGAAAGTTGATGGTAAATCGGGAGATCATATAAAAAAAAAGAAAACATTAGCTTAGTGTTAAAAGAAAAAAAAGAATTTGATAATATTAAAAATAAGGGTAGAATAGACATTTAAAAAGTGAGTGTATGATGTTGTTCAGGGTTATTTGTGTAAATTTCCCCATAGGGACCGACGTCCTCCTTCCACACTCATTCTTGCTCTCCTCCGCTCATACGACGGCGTTTGTCATATTTTTGAACATAACTGGGTCCTCGGCGCTACCGGAGCTCCGACGCCAAATTGACTGTTAAGTTTTACCATGTAACAAATTAGAGCTTTGGCATTCGGGTTATTTGAATTATCTTAGAACATGATTTGGATTTCACTGTCTTTATTGCTTTTTATAATTTGAATTTAGCAAATTATGGGTGTTTTGTCACGTTTGTCTCACATTGCGTCATTCTCAGGCTAATTCAAAAAGAAAGCCTTTTCTTTTCTCAAGAAAATCGGCTTGATCCATGGGCTCCGAGGATAAAAAGAAGCAGAAGAAGAAAAGCAGCAACAAGAAGAGTTCTGGGAAGGGAAAGGACGATGGAGAAGCTAATGTTATAATGGATGATCGATTCGTATCAGCACAGACAGACCCTCGCTTTATGGAGGCTCCAAGGAGGAGGGCGAAAGTGGCTATCGACTCTCGTTTCCAACGTGTCTTCACTGATAGAAGCTTTACCTCCTCCAGCGCCCCCGTTGATAAGCGGGGTAAACCTAGCAAAAATAAAAACTCATCCTCTCTAAAACACTACTACCGTCTTCTTCAAGAAGAAGAGGAGGATGAGAAGTCTGCAATTCGAGGAGGAGGAGAAGATGAAGGTGACGGCATTGATAATGGCAGCATTGTTAGTCATTCTGAGAGTGAAAGTGATAGTGAAAAATTTGATGACAACAACGAGGAGATGAGTTTTGATGAGTCATCATCCACTAGTTCAACATATTCAGATGATGACTCCATGGATGACGAAGAGGAGGATACTTTTTTGGGACAGGTTAGAACCATTTTGATTTATATTTTGTTTGAATTGATTTATTCCGCGGAGATGGACTTTGGTCGAATCTGTAATTCTTTGCCAACTCTCTAAATTATTTTTTCATCTTTGTGGTGCAACAGGAAGAAACTGTGCCAGAAATCGAAAAAGAAACACACAGGCTAGCCGTTGTTAATCTCGACTGGAGTCAAGTGAGGGTACGTTTTAACAAATCTGTGTTTTCAGATTCTGTCCTTGATTTTTCTACATGCTGTTGACTGCCCCGTATTATGAACTTTACTTTCTAACATGTGCTCTCCATATTTGAACCTTCAGTCCAATTTTTATGAGTTACCTTGTTCTTGGGCTTACAAGATGCATTTGTATTTCCAAAATGACGAGTCTGTAAGGTGATGAAAATTGTGTTTTTCCCACTTTTGCATGGTCTTGTTCAAAATTTTATGCAGTTGTTGCAATCTTTGGGTCATACTAACTCCATCTGAAGTGCTGTTCTAAACATGCTGCCATGTTTTCCATTAATTAAATTTAAATGTTGCCTGGATGTGGAAACTTATTTACTGTTATCATAGAATATCCACTATTTACTAAGTGTTGTTGAATTATTTAGCTGGCAGTTGACTTATACATCTCTCAATATTCATGGTATCATGTCAGTGCTTTTAGTTTCTCACTAAGTTAATCTCCAATAATGTAGGCAGTTGACTTGTATATCTTGCTCACATCATTTCTTCCTAAAGGGGGTCAGATTTTTTCTGTAACTGTTTATCCATCTGAGTTTGGACTCAAACGCATGGAAGAGGAAGGTACACGTGGTCCTGTTGGATTGTTTGATGATGATGACGATGAACATGATAATGAGGATGCTGGCATTGATAAAAAGAAGCTACGGGCTTATGAATTAAGTAGGCTAAGGTGACATCTATTGCTGAATTTGAGTGTTTTAATATACTTGTTTTACTTTTTGTTGATTGCTTGTTTATCCGATGTATACCCAATGCTCGGGTTTAGACAATAAGTTTTGTTTAATTGTTGTTCAGTTGGCTGCGGTGGAGTAAAAAACTGGTGATGTTTGATCTTTGAGAATATGTAGGTTCTACTCTTTTCTATGAATGTAAAATAATAGCTATACATCTTTTGGGTTTTGGTCTGAATTGTTTGGCCTTCCTCTTTTTTTATCATCTTTATGCTAAATTGTATTGATTGCAAATCAATTGAAGATTGGTCTCACATAAATGAAAATATGGTGAAATCAGATCCACTGTTTAACTTGCTCGAAGTGACACAAATGTTTACCCACTTGTTAGCAATGATTTTCCAGTTCTAAAGTATGAGATAATTACCTTCTTGCATTAGGTACTATTTTGCGGTTGTGAAATTTGATTCAAGTGCTACAGCAGATTACCTTTACAAAGCCTGTGATGGGGTAGAGTTTGAAAGATCTGGAAATAAACTGGATTTAAGATTTATTCCGGACTCTATGAATTTTGAACAACAGCCACGTGATGTTGCGACGGAGGTAAAATCTCGACTCTCGATCAGTGCACTAACAAATTTTCTCTGTATAATCTATCTGCTTTGTAACTTTTTTCCTTAATAGTGCATGTGCTTATAAGCTTATTGGTCATCAAAGGAACAGTTGTAGTTTTCTAGCATCATGTTGAACTATGTTACTAAACAGCTATGTCAAGGAAATGGCCCATTCATGATAGTCCTTTTTTTAATGTCACTTTTATTCCCGTTAGTAATATCAATCGCTTAACCTTATAGCCACTCTCATGTGCCACTTGTTTCCATTCGTATACGAATCACTTAACCTAATTGCCACTGGTTAATATGCTTTCTTCTTTTTTTCCAATGTTCTAAGAGATCATGGTGTTTGCAGGGTTCCAAAGTTTAAATAATAATCTTAAAAAGCTAATCAAGCTCATTTTGTAAAAAGAGAATAACTTGATATCTCTCTCCAATTATATTCTTTTGCGAGCATTTGATACTGGTAGAGTTTCTTTTTTCAGATTCTTATTTTAGGTTAGTTCCAGGCGACACCTATTTTAACTTGTGGTTGTGAAGGAAAACTTGCAAATATCTGAGTTCTGTTGCTAATTTAATCTTGATCAACTGTTCTGAATTCTGATTCTGTCCTCTGTTAGGCACCAGCTGACTACGAAGGTCTTGATTTTCAAACTAGAGCATTGCAACAGAGCAATGTTCATCTTACATGGGACGAAGATGAACCACAGCGCGTGAAGACCTTGAAAAGAAAACTAAATACTGATCAGGTTCATATTAATTCATGTTTGTGGGTTGCCTTTTGCTTACACACTATCATGCTTATTCATGCTTTATTTGTGGAAGTTTGTAAGAGCATGAATATATTCTGCCATATTATTATTGTTATTTAACAAAAATTGCTAGCATGTAGAGATCAAACCAAGTGAATCATAAGAAATAGCTCGGACTAAACAATTGGTCTTTTTTAATCTTTTGCTTGATATTAATTTCCATGCCCTTCGAAGATGGTTGAATTGATTTATGAGGTAATTGCCGGGTATCGGTTGGCTCAGTATTTGGGTTTGCAAAGTCTTTTTTATTAAGGAGGTGAAATTGGGATTTTGGTCTCTTGCCCGACATGTATTCCCCAAAAACAAAATTACTTTGTTGCTACGAGTTTTATTTTGTTTTCAGCTTGTGGAGCTGGAGTTGAAAGAGTTTTTGGCATCTGATGAGAGCGGAACTGATGATGATAGTGCTGATGACACAGAAGACAGATTGATGAAAAAACGCAAAAAACAAGATATGTACCGGGAGTTGATCCTGTCTGGGGATGGTTCAGATGATAATGATGAAGAGGAAGATGATCAGGACATGGAGATCACTTTTAAGTACAGCTTAGAAGATATTAGCAAACGCATACTAGAAAAGAAAGACAAGAGATCAGAAACTGTTTGGGATGAGATTCTCAGAAAGAGGAGAGAGAAAAAGAAGGCAAATAAAAACAGGTCCAATTATTCATCAGATGACGAAGGCGGTTATACTGATCATAAGATTTCAGAACCTGCAGAACATCAGGATGACTTTTTCATTGATGAGCCTTCAGCCGCAGACAGTAAAAGGAATCAAGTCCGAAGCACTAAGACGGGAAATTACATTCAAGAAACTGTCCAAGAAGCTGAAGCAAGCATAGCAGAGCTTGAATTGTTACTTGCTGATGACAATGGAGGAGCCACAAATATAAAGGGCTACAATTTGAAACCTAAGAAAAAGAAGGGGAAAAAAGGAACGGAAATTCTAGACGAGGGAAAAATTCCAACGGCGGACGTTGATGATCTACGATTTTCGTCTTTATTCACCTCACCGCACTTTGCTTTGGATCCAACAGATCCTCAGTTCAAAAGGTATATATCCTGTTGTCGTATAATGCATTACCACAGTACAGCCTACGTTATGATACTGATAATATTTTTTATTCGATCTGTCAAAAGAGATTCCGCTTTTTTTTTTATATCAAATTTCAAGACATTCAATGTCTACTACGTGCAAATGAATTATGGTTTTGGCGCTACAGGAGTGCGACTTATTCTAGGCAGATTGCCCAAAAACGGGAGATTAGCAATCAAGAACATGGCCCAATGGTTCACTCAGGAGTTCTTGGTCAAGTGTCAGAAGTGCCCGAACAAGAACATGCACATGAAAAAACTGATGGATTGCCTCGAGGAAAAGGGGAGCACGAGTTATCTTCATTGGTTAATTCGCTCAAACTGAAGTCGAAACAACTGCAACTGCCTTTGTTGTCTCAAGGTAAAGGTCCTTCAGGGAAACACAAATCCCCGGGACACAAGGCAAACAAAGAGAAATAAGAAAATTGACAAGCGCAACTTATGCTGCAATTTTTTCTACTGTTGGAAACCTGGAATGTTGAAGTCAGTTTTCAACAATGGCTAGTTTGTAAGAGCATTTCCTACAGAAAAGTCGGGTACCGTAATACCCCATCTGAGAGATAAGTTTCAAGAAATCGAGTTTTTTGAAACTGTATTAGAAATGAAGATGATAATTTACTTTATTTATATTAAAAAATTACATCATCAGGTAGTTAAAGTTGTAAAAAGAGCACCCTATACTGCATTATTATTATTAGTAACGATAATGTGCGCATGGTACTGTTTATATAATTTTTTTATGTTTGAAAATAATCTTTTTTCTTGTTCCTTGTTTTACGAGACTAGGTTTTTCTAATTTTTTTTTTCAAGTTATTCAAAATAATTATTTAAAATAAAAAAATTTATTTTCAATTTTTATGACAGGTTTTATTTTGGATAAGTTATCAAATAAATATTTAAATTTATTAAAAATAAATGTGATAATTGTTATTTTGAAGTGGTTATGCTAGGATTATTATTCTAAAATGCTTGTTATTTCTCTAATTTTAGAGGTATGACTAGGTAATTTTTGAAGATGCTAATATTCAAATTAAATGCAAAAACATATGGAGTTGTAGGAAATTAAATATTTAGGGATTAAATAATAATATATTGTCGAAAAATTGAGAAAATAGTTTCTTTAAAAAATATGTAAATCAACTAACCAAACTTACTATGATATACTCTAAATATAGATTGGAAAATAAATCAAATTATGTTATTCATATACGAGAAGTTGTGTGGTATTTCATACGTAATATAAAATGTTAAAAGTAAATAAATAATGAAATTCAATTCAATTTAATACTTGACCTCAATAAAGATAAAATTTGAACTGAATTTGATTGAGTTGCTCACGGTTCACTTGCATCCAATTCATTCTCAACTAGAATCTAAAAGTTCAATTTCCATGAATGGACTTGCAATACATCTTTAAAAACTTTGACCGTTACCAATCGTCTCAAGTAAATGTCAATGGAGGAGACTAATCCCAAAATAGTTGTCAAACTCATACAAGTTTTTAGTTGACCAACGCAATTTCTCCAGTCTTGATGATTCGTTAACCATCAATATGAATACATAATTGATGAAAGTCGAACAGGGTATTGTTGGTCCCACTTGCGATAATTTGAGATAATAAAATCCGAAAATAAAGAATAAACTGAACACGAGATTTACGTGGAAAACCCCTAAAAATTATTAGGGTAAAAACCACGGGCAAGATGAAAAAAATTTTCACTATAATATTTTGTGGTGTACAACTCACTCACTGTGTTTCCAAAGAGAACACACACTCTCTTAATACAGGAGAACAAATACCTCACAAATATTATAGAACTAAGCACTCAAATGCTTATAAGATCGGAGAAAACTCGAAGAAGAGATAATTTCAGAATGAAGGGAGGAACTCTATTTATAGAGCCTCTGTCAATGTGAATACGCGTTAAAAACGCGTTATTTCTTTTTTGAACATTTCCTCGACCTTTCGTTTTGTTCAACAAAGACAGCCCAACTATCATATTGAATGCTCCTGCCGACATTTCTCCCACTTGGAGATTTGATTGAGAATCAAACACATCTCTACACATCCTTTCAATCTTGACATTCCCTGCTTCTTACGTTTCTACTAGGCCACTTAAGGATCTGCACCACTCAAACTTATCAGTGTTCACTGGCTTGGTCAGAAAATTAGCTATGTTATCCTTTGTATGGATTTTCTGCATATCCACGCTTCCTTCTTCTACTACGTCCCGCACAAAGTGAAATTGTACTCCAATGTGTTTCGTCATGGAATGAAAGGCTGATTCCTTGCGATGTGCAAGGTACTCTGACTATCACAAAACAAAGGAATATTCTCTTGTTTGTGCCCGATCTCTTCCAATAACCTTTTAATCCATATTGCCTCCTTACAACCTTGAGTAGCTGCCATGTATTCTGCCTCTGTTGTAGATAACGCCACAACTGTCTGCAGTTTTGAAACCCAGCTTACTGCTCCTCCTGCAAGTATAAACACATAACAAGTAGTAGATTTCATCTTATCAGGATCACCTGCATAATCTGAATCGACATAGCCCCTGAGTGTAACATCCGATCCTGCATAACATAATGCAGCATTCGATGTACCCTTAATGTATCTAAGGATCCTCTTGACATTGCTCCAATGCTCTCGTCCAGGATTCGCCAAATACCGACTAACTGCTCCCACTGCTTGAGCAATGTCTGGTCTTGTACAGATCATAGCGAACATCAAACTTCCCACTGCTGATGCATATGGTACTCGAGACATCTCCATCATCTCTGCTTCACTGCTAGGACACATCTCGGAGGATAACTTGAAGTTAACAGGAAGAGGGTTCGAAATTGGCTTACTATCTTGCATGTTGAAGCGTTGCAAGATTTTCTTCAAATAATTTTTCTGGGAAAGCCAAATCTTTCTGTTACTTTTATCTCGGTGAACTTGCATCCCTATAATCTTGTTTGCTGGTCTCAAGTCCTTCATATCAAATTCCCTAGCCAACTGTGCCTTCAATCCTTGGACATGATCTTTGTTGGGGCCTGCTACCAACATGTCGTCCACATACAACAGCAAAATAATATAATCATCACCAGACCTCTTGAAATACGTACAAGGGTCTGCACTCAGTCTGTTGTATCCAAGGCACATGATATAGGAATCAAATCTCTTGTACCAACACCTCAGCGCTAGTTTTAGACCGTACAGAGATTTGTTCAACCTGCAAACCAAGTTCTCTTTGCCTTTTTCCGCAAAACCTTCTGGCTGGAGCATATAAATTTCTTCTTCAAGATCTCTATGAAGAAACGTCATTTTCACATCTAGCTGTTCTAGATGTAGGTCAAACACCGCACACAATGTCAGCACCACTCTGACTGTTGTAAGCAGAACCACAGGAGAAAATATCTCATTGAAGTCAATGCCTTCTTTCCGAGCATACCATTTTACCACCAATCTAGCACGATACCGCTCCACTTGGCTATTGCCATCACGCTTGATCTTATAGACCCATCTGTTTCTAATGGCTTTCCTCCCTCGTGGTAGTGTAACAAGATCCCAAGTTTTATTCTTGTCTACTGCCTCCAACTCTTCTTGCATTTCTATCATCCACAAAGATACATCCGCGCTTTGAGTAGCCTCGTGGAAACTCGATGGTTCACCATCCTCTGATAATAGATAACATGCAATATTGATTTCAGTGACATAATCTAAAAGCCAACTTGGTGGTCTTCTGTCTCGAGTTGACTGCCTCACATTGGAAACCTTAGACTCAACATGCTCTTGTTCTTCGTGCTCTGGTACTACTTCACAAGAAACTTGACCTTCGTCTGTCATATTTTCCACCTGAAATATAATAGTTTCTGAATTCAGTGTGCCTTTGTCTCCCTTTACTTTATCTTACTCGAAGATAATATCCCTGCTGATGACAAGTTTGTGGACAGTAGTATCCCACAAACAAGCCCCTTTACTCCATCAGAATAACCCAAGAAGATACATTTTCTAGATTTTGAATCCAACTTCGATCTTTCTTGTTCATTGTACAAAACGTACACCGGACTTCCAAATGTATGCAAATGAGAATAATCCGTCGGCTTCCCGGTCCACATCTCCATCAGAGTCTTCAGATCAATCGCCACTGAAGGAGAACGATTGATAATATAACAAGCGATTTTCACTGCTTCCGCCCAAAATGACTTGTCTAGACCCGCAGTCCGCAACATAGCTCTTGTTCTGTCCAACAAGGTTCTGTTCATCAGCTCTGCCACTCCATTCTGTTGAGGTGTGTAAGCCGTCATAAACTGTCTTTTGATGCCCTCATGTTGACAATATGCATCAAATCCGTCACTGGTATATTCTCCTCCATTGTCAGTCCTCAGACACTTGATTTTCTTCTCAGAATCAAGTTCAACCCGCGCTTGAAATCTTTGAAGATCTGAAAAACATCCGATTTCTTCTTAATTGGATACACCCAACATCTCCTAGAAAAATCATCAATAAACGAGACAAAGTACCTCTCTCCTCCTAGGGATACAACCGGTGCTTGCCAAACATTCGAATGAATCAGCTCCAATATGCTTTTGCTCCTGGCAGTAGAAGTGCCAAACTTTAATCTGTGTTGTTTACTGATAACACAGTGCTCACAAAAAGGTAGTGACACTTTTGTAAGTCCCGGCAGCAGCTTCCGTTCTGAGAGAATTTTCAACCCCCGTTCTGACATATGCCCGAGCTTTCTATGCCATAACACTGTTAATTCTTCTACTGAACCAGTTGATGCAACATCTAGTTCTGCCTCCTTGTGTGTTTCTCCCAAAAGTACATACAGATTTGTAGCAATCTTTTCCGTCTTCATAATCACAAGCGCACCCTTCACAATTTTCATGATCCCGTTCTCGATCCGAGTTTTGCACCCGATTTCATCCAATTGCCCCAAGGACAAAAGATTTTTCGTCAGTCCTTTCACATGTCGTACCTCCTGTATGGTGTGAATAGTGCCATCAAATATTTTAATTTTGATAGTACCGACCCCAGCGATTTCCAAGGCATGATCATTTCACATGAATACCGATCCTCCTGAGACTGGTTCATAGTGATCAAACCATTCTCTCCGAGACGTCATGTGCCACGTCGCTCCTTAATCCATAATCCATGGGTCACAAAATTTGTGTCTGCTTTCTGCAACTGTTGCTGCTTCGCTGAATAATATTTCACCACTGCCTGAAGTACTGGCTACATTTCCTTGAGAACTCTTCTCGATACTTGTACACTCTTTCTTGAAGTGCTCTTTACCGTCACATTTAAAGCAGTAAATATTTTTCTTCTTACTTCTCGACTTTGATCTACCTCGTCTTTGGCTCCCACTGGAGTCACGGTCCATAAATCTTCCTCTTATCATCAGTAAAGTCTCTGCCTACTTCGATGTTACCAACCTATCTTCCTTATTCTTGCGCCGACTTTCTTTACCGAGAACCGCAGTTAAGACATCGTCGAATCTTAGAAAGCCCATAAGAATAATGTTGGTTATGTTGATGATAAGTTGATCATATGAATCTGGTAGACTTTGAAATAGAAGCTCTGCATGTTCATTTTCCCTTATTTTATGCCCCATAGAAGTGAGTTGGCAAATAGAGTATTTAGTATGTTGATATGATCGGTCATCGATGAGGATTCTGTCATCCGAAGAGTATAAAGCCTTCTCTTTAAGAAAGTCATGTTGTCTAGCGACTTGACCTCGTACATCTTTGTCAGAGTATCCCAGATAACTTTGGCTGTTTTTATCTCAGAGATACTTGACAAAACTTCGTCTGCTATAGCCAAGTGTAAATTGGCAACAGCGTTGTCATTCATCTCATTCCACTTTCCATCATCCGTAATTTTCACCGGTCTATCTCCAATAGCCGCCAAGCAATTCTCCTTTCTTAAAACTGCTTGTATCTTTATTTTCCACAGCATAGAATTGCTTCCGTTGAACTTTGCTATCTCGTACCTTCCCGCCATTATGTCTACAACAATTTTAGTAGACAGGACAAAATAATCCCGCCTTAAATAAAAAATCTCAAAAAATCTTTTCTGATGTGGTAGATCGGTCTAGGCTGCAACCACAGAGCATACTCAGAATTTTTAAAAAATTTTAAACCAAGGCTCTGATACCACTTGTTGGTCCCACTTGCGGTAATTTGAGATAATAAAACCCGAAAATAAAGAATAAACTGAACATCAAGATTTACGTGGAAAACCCCTAAAAATTATTAGGGTAAAAACCACGGGTAAGATGAAAAGAATTTCCACTATAATATTTTGTGGTGTACAACTTACTCACTGTGTTTACAAAGAGAACACATACTCTCTTAATACAGGAGAACAAACACCTCACAAATATTATAGAACTAAGCACTTAAATGCTTATAAGATGAGAGAAAACTCGAAGAAGGGATAATTTCATAATGAAAGGAGAGGCTCTATTTATAGAGCCTCTGTCAGTGTGAATACGCGTTAAAAACGCGTTATTTCCTTTTTGAACATTTCCTCGACCTTTCATTTTGTTCAACAAAGACAGCCCAACTACCATATTGAATGCTTCTGCCGACAGGTATGACCGACAAAGCTACATGTCAACAAATAATTATTTGGCGAAAAAGCAGTAGAACTTTCTTTGATTCTTTGACAGTCAGGAAAAACGGTCTCATTAACATCAGATATGTCTTGCTACCTTCAGTCGTCTTCCCAATGCATATTCATCACTATCTAAAAACGGTGGGACAACATTTCCAATATGCCAGTGCTTGAGAAGACTAGTGGCAAAAAATTTAAACTTGTCCAGAAAACCATGCACAAACATGTTCAGTCTGATTTTACGAAACAATGTCCATAGAAAGCAAAATCTCATATGTACTACCAGGAAGTGTTTGACTTTTAAAGGAGCATGACAGTAATTAGCAAATGAAAATATGTATGATACAATTTGATCCATTTGCCAGTAAGCCCTTAAGTCTTAGGTCTCTACAGGTATAAATAATACAAACAACGGATTAGCCATAATATAATATCAAATAAATACTGATCTATCTGATATGGATGGTCTTTTCATTATTAAATATAGTTTATTGGTTTACAAATGCGATTGAGTCTACATCAAATAAAGTGGAATATTTAAACAGACAGTTGGAGATTGAAGATCCCAATCCACCCCCAGTTGGTTATATTGATACCTTTTCATATGGAAGATCATGCAAATCTGCACTAGGTCGCCTGAGAATCCTCACACCTAATTAGGTTAATCTCATTCATCTCTTTTGAAATGAGATTTTTTAATACCTCTATGTTTCCACGAATTTTCTTCTGAATCATTATATAGGTCCACTTTGAACATGCATTTCAATGTATAAATGTTAAGATTATGACTTATACATAACTCACCCCCAAAAACTAGCTCAAGAAGGTAGTATTGTCTAATTCCATAGATGCAACTCCTAGAGATTTTATCTAACCGATGTAGAACAACTAACACACCTCCTCACATCTAGGAACGAACATTTAGATCGTGAAGTTTACAAGTGACCCAACTATTGGCAGAACGGGCGGCCTAACTATAGACAGAGTCCAACACAAAATTGTGGAACATGAGTTCTGATACCATGTTAAGATTGAAACTTTGATATAACTAAATCCCAAAAGTTTGCTCAAGGGGAAAGATTATCCAAGTCCATATATGCAAGTCTCGGGTATTTTATCCAATCGATATGGGACAACTAACACACCTCTCACGCCTATGAATGAATATTTGGAACGTGAAATTTACAAATGACAGAACTATGGGTAGTCCAACACACAACGATGAAACTTTAGCTCTAATACCATGTTACGATTGAGACTTGAATATAATTCAACCCTAAAAGCTAGCTCAAAAGGGGAAGATTGTCCAACTCCATATATGGAACTTCGAGAAACTCTATCCAACCAACGTGAGACATCTTAACACACTATATCACGCCCAAAAATCAACAAGTGAAGCGTGAAGACATTAACGAGTGACCCAACTATAGGCAGTCCAACACATAACGGTGAGTTTGAGTTCTGATGCTATGTTAAAATTGATAATTGAACCTAAATCAACCCAAAAAACTAGTCCAAAAGGGAGAATTGTCCAAATCTATATATAACTCCAATCGATTTTATCTGATCAATGTTTGACAACTAACAGTGAGAAAATTAATAATATGTGAACTATGGAATATCTGACGTCCTGACCAATATTATTACATCATACAACTTTTTCCCATCATTAGTACCTCTATGCTTGCATTAGATGCTCCATTGCCCACCAGCGGGTGATCTTCAATTGTATCTCTGACAGTAAGAAAACGCAGCGAAACTAATGTTGCAGTACTCTTAACAACAGAGTAATACAGACAGTGAGATTTTCAATTCTGACGGCACAAAGACATGTATTGGTTCTGGCCACTCAGGAAGCATCGCTTCAGGAAAGGCGGTCCATGTGAAGGATCTCTTCCTCGTCTGAGGTACTCCGAATGCACCAGCTTCAAGGATACCGAATCTTGCCTATCCATAAGCAACAAATACACATAAATACTCCAGCAGATATAATAAATAAAAAACCTTATTCTCCCAAAAAAATCCAACATCATGTACCTGATATCTCATCTCAGGAAGGGAAAGTAAAGTTAAGCGGAATGTCTGCCTTTGGTTGGAAGTCACAAAATTCCGCACATTCTCCCGAACGAAAAACTTTGGTAGATAGTAGCCAACGAAAAATAAAAATATTAAAATCATTTCACATTGAACTTTACTCCAAGTACTACGATTGAATCTATTCATTCAAGAAAAACTCTACAGGAGCAACTGTGTCCACTTTTAGCAATGTGGTTAATTCATTTAGTTTGGAAAATCTGAAAGCGGATTGTTTAAACAACAATGATAAGAGTAGATTGTTTAAGTTTTAACCAACCTAGCAAGGACATCTTCCATTTATAAAATCAACTTGCCCTGGCAGTGGGAGATTATCAACATCCTCTCGGTTCAATGATGCAACAAATTTAGTGTTCTCAGAGGTCAAAATGCAGTCATATGCATCACCACATTTCTGCATCACAGCCCGCATATAAATGGTTTCAATAAATATTCTTTTATGTTAATGGCATGTCCGAGATAGCAATGTGCAACACATCTGTCATATGTGTGTATGTGTGTAACTTATTGAAAACAACTTATAAGTTCTACGTGTTGTTTTAAGAGCTTATAAGTTGTGATATGTTGTTTTATAAATAAATTGTTAAAATGTTTGAATGAACTTATTTTAAACAACTTAAAATTTTAATGTGTTTTGTATTATAAGATTTTTTATTGTTAAAACTACCAAAAATAATATAATAATGTGAGTTAATGTAAGTAGTTATATATACATGAAAATACTTTTATAATTTTAATATTTAAAAAATATATTTATTTTATATTTATATTTAGAAAAATGTATGTTCTTTGGAGAAAGAATATTTAATGTTTTAATGTGTGTAAATAAAATATTGATTAAAAAATTGTAGTTGATAATTTATTTAATAAAATATTTATACTTTTGTTTTTATATAATAATAAAAAGATAGAATAAAACCATATTTTAAATTTGATTAAAAAAAATAAAATAAAATGAAGATTTGAGAAGATATGTAAGGATATTTCGGAGAAGTGAAATATAAAAATAAGATCTTTTTGAATAAATGTGGGATATCTCGATTTTTTAAAAACAACTTATAAGCTGTCAAACAACTTATTTTAACAACTTATAAGTTGTTCGTAATTTTTTTTATCAAACAAACTATGAGAGTTTGTAAGCTATGCAATTATTAATGAAAGCCTAAGGACGATTGAGTTTAGATGCATCTACATTAGCTTCATCATGCTCAATTGCCCATGTATTCAATTTCAGATTTTCTAAATAAAATTTCTAGTTTTTAGAATTTTTTTAATGACAATTTAGATACTAACTGAAATTTTTATTCTGTTTGTTTGGATTGGTTTTTGATAAAATTGATCAATTCATGTGATTTTTTTTAGAGTGGGTCTCATGTGAGACCGTCTCACACAAGTTTTTGCCTTTTTTTAATAAAAAAAACAAAGCCTGCAAAAAACCAATTCAACCAAATGGAATTAAATATTTCAGATTTTTTTGGGAAATAATTGAATTGTCAGAAAGTTTATTAAAACTTTAAGTTTTATTTAGAAAATATAAAATAAAACTTAATTCAATAAAAAAAAATTGAATTTTAATGCTCTCAAATGTTTAAATTTAGATAACTAATAAATAAAATGGTTACAAAAAAGGGAAGCGACTCTATATAATGGGATTTCCCTCTTTATTTGCTTCATCTGTAAATTTATTTATTTCCCTTCTTTCTATTTACTGCCAAGGGTTTCCGTCCCTCCGCCAACCGTTACTGATCGGATATACGCGCGCGAGATTGTCGAGGGTTTAACTGCTAAATGATTCGAAATCGGAGTCATTGTCGCGAGTAATCCTATTCAGCGGGGCATTTACTTCCGGCGAGGTATTTTTACTTTTGAGCCCTAAAGTTTGTGTACCGAGTACGGAGTGCAGTGTCCAATCTCTCTCTCTCTCTCTCTTTTTCGATACGAAGAAAACCGTAAAATGTGACCCATTTTTTCGAATATTGAGTTGGTTTGCTGATAATTAATATTTTATTGTTCTGGAGATATCTGTCTGTTTTTGATTTATATCATGACTCGATAGGAATCTTATACCTATAGGACTCTAACCACCACGATTCACCATCATTTCAAACTTTTAAATACCACCATATGTAGATAGACTCTCAATTATTTTATTGAAAAACTTCCACCATTGTTCTTGGTAAGTATATTATATATTCGGTAAGATTTTGTTGAGATTTTCATAATAATTTCAATTGATTTTATTCCCTATATTTGATTTGTTTCCTTGTAAAATTAGTTTTCTAAGCTTATATATAGTTCTTGTTTCCTTGAGTCATTTGTTTATCAATTCTATATGAAAAAACATCAATTTAATTTCTAATTGGCAAATACTTTCACCTGTTTGCATTTGAAGCTTAATGCTTAGGTATAACTGTCTTTCTTTTCACACCTCTTTGACATTTTGAATTTAAATCACTGTTAAATTTTTATTAGAATTTGTTTGAAGATGTTGTTAGGTTTAAAAGAAATGATATTATATTTGGTGTTCTTTACATCGAATGTCTAACGAGATCCATCGAATTGGAACCAAACCACAAGGTTCCCTTTATGTCCTGACTGGACTCCATTCGAACCCACCACCATTGGTGCAGAACTAATTTGTAATTAGTAAGTTAACCAATTCAGAATCAGAACCGATACAAACCCATTTAATTTTGGTGATTAAAAGGGTGCTTCCCAATCCAATTAGATGTTTGAATCTTAATCTTGACCCACCACTCTTCAATCGACTCTTCTAAATTATCAAAAATCCGTTTATTCCGCTCCACCCACGCTGTCCAACAAATGCAATGAACTATCACTGTCCAAAAAATTATACCCCTTCTGACAAGGTCACGTCTAAGATCTACAACAAATAGTTTGTCTGCAGATCTTGGAACTACCAAAACCAAACGTCCAAACCCATATCCTCCAAAGCTCTGAACCCAAGACACATCAATGACCAGAAAGAAAGACTCGTATAGAGATTTGACTGAAAATAAGCATGAAGGATCCCCGCCCCAGACCATCATCAGCTCCTCAACCAATCTGACCTTTTCTAAGGATCCTAACAACGAACTGAGCTCAAGCACTTCCTCATCCTATCCTTCCGAAAATGCAAAACCCAGGATAATGGAGACTAAGAGTATAAAATGAGAAATGAACTTACTATGAACCGATGATAGCTGAAATAAAATGGGATAGAGGCATAGTTGTCAATCGTGCATAGCGCCCCGTAGCGCAAAGGTTGCTATGCATAGTGAATAGCGTAGCGAGGGTTATTTGAAAGTAAAGCGCCACAAGTATATAAATATAATATATAGCATATAGTAACATCAATTCAAAACCTTAATTTCCAGCATAATATTCCTTCAAATTTAATTTTAAAAGACTAAAAACTGAAATTATTTTAAGTTTTTTCATTTAAATATCATAGAAGACACAAAAATAAAGCAAGAAATGCAGAAAAATATAATTTCCAGCAAAAACCTAACTAAGTACATGCCAAAAAAACCAAAATTAGAAAAAAAAAGGACATAAAATAAGCATGCAGCTTTGCTTTGCAATAGCACCGCTGTTTCAGCTATCGCGATTGTCGCTATAGTGCCAATAGCGAGGATAGCGATCGCTATTGCAAAGTCCATGGCGCGTAGCGGTCCGTAGCGACGTGGTGTCGCTTCGCCACGCTATTCACTATAGTGAAGGCTACGGGGGTTATTGACAACTATGGATAGAAGTCCTCAAAAGAAGTATCCCCCATCACCTATCTTCCCAAAGCTTGATTTTATTGCCCTATCTCGCCACTGCCCTCATTAAATGGTGACAATCCAGATAATTTCTCGAAATAAACTTCCAAGGACTCTAATAGTACCATTGTTTACTAAATCATCTCTCAACCATTATCATGTAACCCGTATTTACTCACAATGACCTTCCATAACTGTTCCTCCTCAATATTACACCTCCACAACCATTTCCCTTAGAAGGCCCTATTCCGCAGACAAATGTTACCAATATCCAAACCTTTTCTTTCTTTCGGTTTACAGACTTGTTCCGACACAACCATATGACAGTGTGAATCTCCATCAACCTTCCCATAGAAAATCCCTCACAGTCCTCTCCATATTCTTTGCTATACCCCTTGGGACCCTAAAAAGAGACATGAAGTACAATGACATCGCATTGAACACTGCAAAAATCAAAGTTAATCTTCCTCCTAGACAAAAACTCTTTCATCCAATTTGCTAGCTTCTTAGACATCTTTGATAAAACAGGTTCCCAGAATGACATTTTCATCGGGTTTCCGGCCAATGGAGTTCTGAAAATCCTTAGCCAACTATCACAACAATCTTCGATAATCTTAAACAAATCTATCGATCACAGGTTCCATGGAATTCCGAAAATCCTTACCCAACTATCACAACAGTCATACACTACCTTCTATTTATCTTCTGACTCCATCTTTCTAAGGACAAAGTAATTCTCTTTTCAAAGAAACATCTCCTCAACCTCATATAAAACGCGGAGTCCTCATTGTTCAGCCACCACACTGCATTATTGGCTTGAAATGGAAAAATTTCAATGCACCTTTTGACTGCCTCACCAAGAACAACCCGAATCAATTCCCAAGAGATATCGACATCCTACATAGTGATTGTAAGTGCTTCACTCCAGTCCTTATCCTTACCATTTAAAAATTTGACCTTATCTTCAAGAAAGGTAGATGCTTGCTTACTCACTCTGTGCACGATCAACTTTATCGTATGGCTGAGAAACTCGCTCTCGACGTATTTGCGTATTTACCAACACCTCTTTCTTCCCATACAGGGCTTTGGACAAATGATTAGCCAAACACTTCCACTCCCACATAGCAATACCTCTCGGCAGTATGGTACCCTACCTTTTACCTTTCTGAATGTATTTAGTCACTTCCAAAAAGCTACCTCGGTTACTGCGTTGATGCCCCTGAATCAGTTAAAAACCGGAAATGATTTAGTATTATTGATGTAATCCCGAAGCATCGAACACAACCATCGGATACTACCGATGCTTCCAACAAATAACTTGCATTCCTAGTTCTTTATCTAAGACAAATTGAAGTCCCCCCCACTACCCAGCCTGATTAGAAACAATTTCGGTTGGGCCGAGTCTAGGCCAAGTGAACCCGAGTAAGCAAAAGAGTAGAGAGGAAAAAAAGGGAAGATAACCAAGACAAGATGAAGATACGCCAACAAACAAAGAAAAGACGAATGACGAAAAAAAGAATACGGGCAGAAATTGGAAGATAAACGATTGAAACAACGAGAAACAATAAGGCTTGGATAAGTTAAAAACCAGAAACGACTAGGGATCAGACACTTGCCGGCAGCCAGCGAGGACCGACGGACCACGTGAAGGGAAAAGAAACTAAGCAGAAACAGAAAACGATCACCCTTTAACTAAACATCAGCAACCAGAAGACGACTGAGGGAAAAGAAGGCGGCGGTGACTGTCGACGACGACCGGCGAGGGTCAGAGACAGAGGATGAAGGCTTAGAAAGTTGAAGACTAGGCGGCTTTAGTCCGAACAGGAGGGAGATGCATTATAAAAAAACACTCTCTAGGGTTTCTAGACGACTAAGGGAAACAAAGGCGGCGGCAACTGCCAACGACGACCGGCGAGGGTCAGCGGTGGTCTGAGACAGAGGAAGGAGGCTAAGGGTCTAGGGAGTTCGCATGGTCTGCTCAGTGGAGTGACCTTATTAAATTCAATTTTGTTCTTTTAAGCACCCGTGGTAAATGGTAATGGGTATAAATATTCATATTTTATTGGGGTTACGTAGTGGATTGTATTAAAAAACAGTGTTAGAATCTTGTTTGAACAGTTCTAATCGGTGAGTTGGGCATGCTAGTTGGAGTATTGAAGTTGGTTGGTTAATTTGCTGAAGGAATGAATCATTCCATACATTTTGCCTACAAAACAACAAGAAGAAGCCTTTATCTCATGAAGTGGGTCGTCGTCCGCATGTTACCGGACTGGATTTAAGTTGTTCCGGATTATTAAGTAATGGAACCAAACCAATTCGATAACATACATAATTAAACTGGTTCCGTATTTACCGAATTGGGTATTTAATCCAATCCAAAACTGAGTAAAAAATTAAAGGGTTGCATCGGATTTGACCGGACTGTTGACCAAATTAAGAATGAGTAGGAGCGGTCCAACCACTTTTCTATTTTGCTTCCATTAAAGAGTATGTTCTTCTTCTGAAGTTCGAATTCTCTGATATAAGTTTAAATTTCTATGCTCTCCTCTGACTTTTTTAAATTACACGAGGTAAGTTGATGAATAAATCGTGCTGCAACCGGTCCGCTCCGAGCAATTGGATGACAGGAAAGTTGATGGTGCATTCTTAGCGCTGGAAAAGTTTATCCAAAGTTTATCGTACAATAGTCTTTCAAAGTTTATTATGTCGCCTTTTTTTATTCTTACTGGAAAAACTGTTTGACCCCTCACAATTTTTATATTTTTAAAGTAAACTTGTAATCCTTTCTTGGTTTGATAACTAACTCACATATGTTTCATTTCCTTTCCAGTCTCTGAAATGACCTCTACCGGTGTCAATTTAAGTAGCATCCACGGTCTTGGAGAGGTAGATGAGAAAGCTGTGAAGTTGGAGCAAAATTTGGTTAAAATATATTTGCACTCACAAGAGGATAGTAGGTTGGGTGCTTTAAATACTGAACATGATGCCTCACATATCTGGGATAAAGGGCTGTCTTCAATTGATGATTCGACGCTTTGCTCCAAATCATCAATAACTCCAGCACCCATCAGTAGGCAGTTTTGGAATGCTGGATACTATGACGAGACACATAATTCCAAGCCCACCTGTGGAGGTGTTGTGCTCTCACAAAACTGATGTTTCCCCTTTTTGTGATAAATGATCTTTGACATTCTAATTTTGATTTAGACACAAAACATTACCTTTGCTGTATCAGCTTTTAAATTTTGTACGTGGTTCAATCAATTTTCTTATTCTTGCCAACATTAATTGTTTTTCAACTCTTGGTAATCTTAAATTGTGCTCTTTGGTTATTAGCTGGAACAGCTTATCTTCGTATTCACCCCAAGTTTCTTCACTCAAATGCCACTTCGCATAAATGGGTGTTTGGTGGTATGCGCTACTTGTGCTGTTTCCCAGTTTGACTTGAAGATATCATATTGGATATGGCTTCAAGTATATATTTTCTTATGCCATTTTTACTTCTTCAATTTTTACAGCTATAGCAGAATTGGTCGATAATGCTGTTGATGAGGTGATATTTCATTAAACTTTTATCAGTTGTCTTCATTCTTCTTTTTACGTGTTTGCCTTGTAGCTCGGGGTGATGTGAAGATAAACCTTGAAGCTATGTTGTCAATGTGTGTCTCATTGCACTCTTATGAGCTTCAAGGTTTTGACGTTTGAATCTATGGTTTAATCTCAATAATCTGTCTAAGTTATGACGAGGTTATATTGTTCCTTCCCTGCCATGGAGACGTATGGATTTTATTTGAATAAAAAATTGCCTTGGTGTGCAATCTCCTTTATTTAGCGAAGTGAGGATGACAAGTATCTGAAGGTGACAATGATTACATTTGCTGTTCTTGTATTTAGTCTCTTAGTGATAAAAATCAAAGTATTTAGTCTCTTAGTGATAAAAATCAAATGTACTTCGCATTGACGGGGATCGGGGATGAGTTTGATTTCCGGATAAATTAGGATATCTTTGAGGGATGCAGGTTGCAAGTTTATGGCAAATTTTACTTCTTGTTTGTATGAGTGATTATGCTAAAGCTGGTTTGGTATTCATGTTTTGTCTCATCAACTGGTAGACACGCAATGGGGCCACCTTTATCGTCATAGATAAAACTTCAAACCCAAGGGATGGGACACCAGCATTGCTCATTCAAGGTACTTATTTTTCCTTTCATCAAATAATATGATATAAATCTTTGTCCATTGGTTATGCTTCTAATTAACAATCCGTGATTGATAAAATAAATTAAAGTCACATAATTGTAAACCGTGATGATTTTTCTTTTAGATGATGGTGGTGGAATGGGCCCAGAAGCAATACGCCGTTGCATGAGTTTCGGTTTTTCAGATAAGAAGTCAAAAACCACTATTGGACAGTGTAAGCATGAAAAATATCGTTTATTATCTATTTGGCTCCTGAAAAGAAGTTGACTTCTAGCCTTTCAGATGGAAATGGATTTAAGACCAGTTCAATGAGACTTGGCGCTGATGTTGTTGTCTTCAGTCGCCACAAGGACAGGTTCGTTCTTTTTCTGGTTTTTTGGTTATAATACATATCTATTTATTTGTGAGCTCTCATTAGTTTGCATTCTGTGTCATAATCTACTGTGACGTACTTGAGGTATTCATATATGATATTATGATACATATCTATTTATTTGTGAGTTCTCAATTAGTTTGCATTCTGTGTGATGTTCTATTGAGACGCACTTCAGGTATTTGTATTTGCTTGAAATGCTTCTGATTGTCTCTACTCTCTTATATGTTAAAATAATGGATTAAGTACCTATAGATTTAGGGTATGAATTCTTTGAAAAACTGATGAATTGTGCTTGTGCGGGTGAACGAGCCACAGAAATATGAAACTGCCTTTTTGGAGGCATCAACTGTGGGGATCTTTGTGAGGAGGTTATTGGAATGGAGTTAGACAAATGTTATTTACTGTGATGTATTGGGGCTGTTTTTGAAAATAGAAATAAATCAGGGGTTGATCGTAGTTATTAGGCACAAGGTGTGCTTCTAGGCTCAAGACATGAGAAAGATCGGCATTTGTGTCTAGACATACTGAGGACAACTCGTCAACTCCCCTTTTTTTCCAATTCCAATATGCAAATGATCTAGCAAGTTTTCCAAATTTTGAATTGCGATCTTGATTCGTTAACTTTTAACAATTAGGTGGGTCGATTTTCTTATTAAATTTATATTTCTTTTCTCAATCCTAATTTGACCTTATTTATATGTATAACCTTCCTTATCTGTGACCAGGAATTCGACACAAAGTGTTGGTCTTCTATCATATACATTTTTAATGCAAACACGGCATGACAGAATAGTGGTTCCCATGGTGAGGTTTTGTCCTGGTCTAATTTTGTAGGCAAATTGTATTAGTTCACAGTTTCGGTTCTTTTTAATCCCAACCGGCAGTTGAACTGGTGAATAGAAAATTGAATATATTTTTCTCTATATATCTGTTTTTAATTTTTAGAATTTTTCTTTATGAGCAAATTTTCACCTGCGTTTTGGTGAAATCATTTCACGTGCATGACCACCTGTTTGTTGGTTGGAATGTTTGACAGGGGACAAGTCCTTTAATCTGAAATAATGAAAAAAAGAAAGTCCAGGCCTTTACCTCGTTTACTCTTTTTTCATTTTAGCATTCTTGAGAAATTTGGCAGAGGTTTTATTTCCCATATCTTTGGCGTGGTGCTTGGATAGTAGTAGCCTTTGGAAGTTACATGACCGGTAATGATTATGATGTGCAATGTGTTGTCCTGTAGTTGTTGGAAAAATGGACACAAAAAATTGATGAGAAATTTGTTTATTTATTGTTTTGACCTGTGCAGTTATACGGTGATCTGGAAAATCGAGGAAAAAGTTTTTGAGAAAATGTTTAGGCTGACAGATTTTCACAATAACTACTGAAATAAAAATTGTTACAAGATCATAACCAAATAGAGTCTTTGGTATTCCAAAAGTTCGTAGAACAGGGATGGGTGAACTTCTATATTGTGAATCATAAATGGATTTATATCCTCTAAGTTAGCGATTCCTTCTCACTTGGTTCTGCTGAGAGACACTTCTGTTAAAACTCTTTAACATACATTTTACTGTGATGTACCTTTATGACACGGAGTAGCCAGCTCAGCTTCATGCTTATTTTTTAAAATTTCTTCAGATGCTAAAGTCAATTTTTTGCTGTGAAGTCATAGTAGGTGTATCCTTGATATTAAGTTCATGAATTATTGCCTAATCTTGTGGTTTTATTCTTCTTGTTTCTGAGTAATCAAAATTAACATTATTATTCCCATCGAGGAAAGTTTTTTTTAATTTTTTTCTTATAGTAATACATGCTGGATATGCCTAAAAGGTCTCAGCATCCATTTACATTTGTGCAGGTTGATTATCAATTTGACACCCAAAATGACACGTGGAATTCATTACACAATGAACAACGTCATGAGAATAATCTTTCCATTTTGTTGCAGTGGTCTCCATTTTCCACAGAAGCTGAACTTCTGAAGCAAGTACGCGTAGCTTTCACGGGGCTAGTCTCCTTTTGTCACTCTCAAGTTATATTATCCTCTCATAACCATGATTTGGAATCTTTCATTTTTTCTCTGTTGAACAGTGTGATGATGTTGGTCCTCATGGCACCAGGATAATAATCTACAATCTATGGCGTGACAATCAAGGAAAAATGGAGCTCAATTTTGAGTCTGATCCGGAGGTTTATGTTTACTCTGAAATAATGACAATCATATGTTGTGCTTCAACCAATTGGGGTTTTTTCCCCTCTTTATGGGTGGTCATATTTTGTGAGTTTAATGTTGATCTTTACCGTATTCGATGCTATCAGGACATTTGCGTATCTGTGAAGGAAACCGATACCGCAAGAGTGAATTCTCGGATGGCATTAAGTGAACAGCATCTTGCTAATCGTCTTCGCTGTTCACTCCGGGTATGTTTGGGCATTGTGAAATATTTTACTCTTTGTAACATGTTGATAACATGGCATAACCTATTAATGCTTTGTTATTTTGATCTTTGTAATGTGTCGATAGCATGGCATGACCTAATTAATTCTTTGTTTTCTCACCCCTACAGGCATATTTATCAATCTTATACTTGAGAATTCCACAGAACTTCTTCATATTATTGCGTCGACGGGTTGTTATTTATCACAGCATTGCTAATGATCTCAAATTTCCTGAGTTCATATTGTATAAGCCACAGAATGTGGAGGTTGGGAAAACTTTCATTGTACTCATGAATTTGCATGACATGTTACCAGCATATTGCGGACTGAAAATTATCATGTCTACGTTAATACCCATATGCGTTAGTGCAGTTCATTGAAACAACTGCCCACAACCTTTCTGGTTGCTGTTGGACTTTGATGTCATTAAACTTGATGAGACAACAATTCTTCGTTTTATGACTGCAGGGTCAGGTTGTTACGACAGTTGGGTTTCTAAAGGAAGCTCCGAATGTGAATATCCATGGCTTCAATGTGTACCACAAGAATAGATTGATACTGGTAAATATATTTCCATTAATTACATTTTGTTATTTGCCAGTTATATAATACAGTGTAGAGGACTCCTGGTCTGCCTTGTGAAAAGAACCTTTTTGGAGAATGAACTGTGTTTTTTTACTTTTGAATGCTTGATTGGTAATATTTTGTCACATGACACTTTTATGTTGCTCATTAATTTTGTGTTATAATTCTGAAAGCTAGTCGTCATAACAGACTAAGATCCAGTAAGTTGGCTATAGTGAACGCAGAGCAATATCAAATTCCAGATATGATTCTTTCTGATGAAATGAACGCATGTTAGCTAACATACTTGACAATTTTGTGTGTGTGTGTGTGTGTGTGTGTGTGCTGATGCTTTTGTTCGTATTTTTTGAACATGTTCAAAAAATGAAAAAATTTATGTAGCTAGAAAAATCAACCAGACACGTGCAAAACAATGAAGATATAATGGTATTGTTTTAGTTGTTTACTTTTGCACGCATCTTTCTTATGCATGGCATATTGTTTGCTTTTGCAGCCATTTTGGCATGTTGTAAGCTATGCTTGTAGCAGAGGCAGAGGTGTTGTGGGTAAGTGTTTTGTATCCTGTTACTTCTTGCCATATTAGACCTTATTGGGCATGGTGTCTTGTAACCTGACTTGCTATAGGGTATGGCAGGTGTTTTGGAAGCGAATTTTATCGAGCCAACTCACAATAAACAAGAATTTGAGCGAACTCCAGTTTTCCAAAAGCTCGAATCTCGCTTGAAAGATATGACTCAGGAATATTGGTAAATGATTTGCTTGAGAAAAACTTGGAGGAGGAATTGTTTTATTAGATAGTATTATTGGCTTTCAAATTATCTTCATCACTTGAGAACAAAACTAGTTGAGAAGTATATGAACATCTGCTACTTTTTCACAAATAACGTGATTCTTCAAGAAAAGAAACATGTTCTCCTGTTTGTCTCTGTTATCCATACTTCTTGTGATTTACAGTGGTTGTATCTGCATCTTGAAGAATTCAAGATTTGGTCGTTAATGTTGCTTACAGGAGAAAGATGAGATTCATTTGGGCTTATGAACATTCTTGAAGTTTGACAGGGATTATCATTGTGGACTTGTCGGTTACCAACCTAAGAAACAACCCCGTCCAGCGATTGCACAGTTTTCTTCTGATTCGACACAAGATCGTGGCACATATCAACCTATTTTGTTGGGTAAAGATTCCGTGGTGGCTGCTGGTGCAAAATTTTCTGTAGCTGCTGGACATGAAGTAAATGCCTCTTTGAATCGAATGGCACCAAATCGTGGTATCTTTAATCAAAACTCAAAAAAGTTTAGAACTCAATAAATGCTGATGCTCGATCTTGAGGGGAGAGGCAGAAATACTCTGCAGATCTTTATTCTTGTACCTAACTTGATGATGTTTTACATTTTGATCGACAGGAGTAGCTCTAAAAAGGAAAGACAATGATCACGTGGTTGAATCTGCAAGGGAAAAAAAGATGGCTGTGAAAGGGCCCCGAACAGCTTCTGTTGTGCATGGTCAAGGTGTACGGGTATGCGCGTGCGTTGAATGATTTTAGTAATTTATGGGCATTATAGAAAAACCTGGATGTTATTGTGCGTTCCTAATAATTTCAGAAATTCAATAAAATACTCCTTTCAGAAGAATTCTGAAATATGGTTCTACATACACCATCCATGACTAGTGTTCCTACACACATGCTCTGAAAATCATAACCAATATGCAATGAAAATGCATACCTTATGTTGACTATGTGGAAAGTCTTCTTA
The DNA here is from genome assembly GCF_012295235.1 of Primulina huaijiensis. NCBI lineage: Eukaryota > Viridiplantae > Streptophyta > Magnoliopsida > Lamiales > Gesneriaceae > Primulina > Primulina huaijiensis. Next base: position 791,188 of record NW_027356198.1, on the reverse strand, counting down.
TCATAATTCTCTTGGTTAATACTGTGAAGATGAATTTGATCCACACTCTTGTATCTGCATTGAGATTTTATGACAAATGTGCCTAGAATTTTTGGTTATAGATTTTGACTCAACATTCTCTTCAATCACATATTAAACTTGGTATGGTTTATCGCACAATTCTTTGCATGAGGTTTGATGGCTCTCTTAGTCTATGTTTATTTAACATAATTTGAAACCCGTAGAAAACATAATTGTTGTCACGCCCTGGGGCAGCAGTCGGCCCCATAGAAACTACTTGGTATCCATCCTCGCTTTACGAAGATGGTCAACTCAAGTTGCTATATGAGTGTATTGTAAACCCTTATAAAGCATTTTAAACTTTCATTTTCTACCATTGTGAGACAAGGGATATCACAATATCCTCGTTGCGGCCTGTCTCTCGATCCACAAGTGACGGGAATCTAGAGGTGGATTCTACAAGTTCAAGAGAGGCCTCCAGCACTTTGCCCTGTAGGTTCAACAGATGGCCCCACCCGCGTAACACTTTACCCATCTTATTTCTCGTTGTTCCTTCTAGTGACCGTTTCAGATACCATTATGTTACGTCTCGGGGTGCGACTGCACAATAGGTCTCAATAGAAACTAATTCCTATCCGTCATCGTTTTACGAAAATGACTAATCCAAGTTGGCATATGAGTCTATTGTAAGCCCTTAATCCCTTATAAAATATTTTAAACTTTCATTTTTATCGACGTGGGACACGGTATTACAACTGTAGTATACTATCGTGCTTGGCTCATAGTTGATGGTTATTTGGGAGAAAGGCTGATTGTGGTGGAAAACAATTTTCAAATTTTATGTGAAAATATATCAGTTGTAACCTATGGCCGTCACTTTATTTACTTAATTGAGACTTTAATATCATGTCTAATCTGGTTGTATATTTAGAGACCTATGCCAGAGACCATTTCGGGTTGGATCCAGTCAATGAAAATCACAACCCTTTGAAACTGTGCTCTACCCCCTTTTTTTTAAATGAAATTCCGCTTATACAAGCCAAGTCCCCCTTTTTTTTTATTCAACTTTGAACCTTCTCTGTTGTTATGTATCTGTCTTTTCATTGTGCCATCAAATTGATCTCTCTTAACTTTTTTCCTTGAACAAAAATATTAGCTTAATGAGATATGCCCTGGTGTGTTGGATACTTGGATTAATGACAGCTTGAATTATTCAGCCTCTTTTACATAATTCATCTGTTACTTTTCATATTTTTCCATGTGGAAATCTGTGGCCGACTTTGACCTTCTTTTTTGTATCATTCTGTTGCTCCTGCAAACATTTTGGAACCCCAGGAAGCCGTAAGCATAATTCAAGAAAATCAAAAGCGCCATGCTCAGTAAGTATAAACGTTGTTTTCATTGCTTTAATGAAATACTTAGGAATGACCTCACTAAGCTTAACACCAAGAGGCAAAGTGAATCAACCACAATCTACTGGGACCGTGGATCTATGATTTACACTCTTAGTCCTTATTCTTGTATCTTTTCTTTAAAATAACAGATGTGAAGAATATAAGAAGACTGAGGAAGAACTCAATTTCACGGTAAGCCGAACCACTGTGCGTTCTTTGGTTTAACCTACATTGCCGCTTTTTTCTCTCTTGTTTGTGGGGATTGGCACACATCTAGCAGAATATTCAGTAGGATTTTTCAATCAATGGGTTTCAATTGCTCTTGAGCCCCCTATATTGAAGTTTAAGTAACGTAGTGATATGGGGCATGAAGTCCCAAATGACATAATTTACACGAAATGTGCCGTGTATGCAAAAGCGAAACCAATCTGTAGCGTAGACTCCAACATTCAAAATGACTGCTCCTAATGACTATCGAATGATTGAGCAAATGTTAGGTCGTTTGCTTTGCTCTTAACTTGTAAAATGTGTTGGTCCATATTTTTCTTTTTCTTAATTATATCATATTGTGTTTATTTCATTACTGGTGAAAACTAAAATCTTTTGAGTGCGCGATACGAATGCAGATAACACGTCTTAGGGAAGAGATACAAGAAGCAAAAAGGGAGTATGCACGGTTGCTGCTTGAATCAAAGTTTTTGGACAGGGTTAAAAGGGGAAATAGTCGCGAGTAACATAGATCAACCTCTTTTTTATTAGAAATTTTTTCTTTCCTATTTTTTTTCAATCTCTCCGTGTTACCTTTGTAAATTTTGTTTACATTATTTCTTGGTCATCTACTGCTGCAATTTTCAAAATAAGCATAAAAATAAATAAGTTTTCCCGTCACACTTGTCTGATTATTTCATCAAAAAAAACTTCCCTTCTGGTTTTGCGAAGAAATATCACGATCCCAAACTACGTGCATATGCAAACCTAAATTCTTGGTTCATAAGGAAGCCTGTAAGTCATCATTAAAAACTCAAGTGTCCTCTTTAACACCTTGGTAGGTCAAATGAAGTATGCGTGCAGGCTGTTTTTATGAAAATTTGGTGGTTGCCCTGAAAAGAAATGGAAAAATTGGGTAAATATCACTTTCATCCTCGAGATTTGAAACTAGCGTCAAATTCATTCTTGATCTTTTAATTTATTTCAGTGTTATTCTTTTTCTCTCTTTGGGGTTACAAATCCGGCCAATTAACTCCACTTTTTGAGTTTTTAAAATTAAATATAATAATTAATTCCAATGTTTACTTAAAAAAATTGAATTTAGCTATTGCAAAAATTCAAATATTTGTTGTCAATTTATACAAGTACAAACTTGTATACTTAAATTAAAATTATGTGGATCATCACTTTTAAGAGAAAAGGTTAAATGAAGAATATTTTAAAAAGTCGAACAAGTGTAATTATAAATTGCACAAAACTTAATTGTCATCATGTGCTAAATTAGTAAAATAATAAAATTTAAAATATATATCCAAAAAATTGTTAGTGTCAGAAAAGTTGAACAAAGATAGAATTATACATGCCTAAGCCAATTGTCACTTATATATATCTCTTGAAAACTTAAGATAGTCAAAATTGACCTTTTTTAGTCTCTCTCCCGACTCTCTCTCGTTCGCCACGTATTCACGACCCCGCCTCTGCTTGTCTGATTGCCTTCCACCGCTACATGAGATTAGTAGCGCAGTCTTATTATAGTTCTCTTGTATGAATATCGAAACCTCGTACAGCATATTTGGGTCTCCAGCAACATGGCTGATCATAGTTCTTCTGCTCAAACCTCCGACACGTGAGTTTTTCTTTTTCATTTTAACCTCATTTTGCAAAAGCCCATGTTGATGTTTTGTTAGTTGCTCGCTCATATTTCCTTTTGTTGAGGTTCTGTTGGTTAATTTTGATGTTCAAAGGTTGTCTTTTCCTTCTTTTTTCCTGTTGGTTTGATGTGGTGATATTGGATTACTTGTTCCCCACTGCCTTTTATGTCGCTGTTTGAGGATGTCACGGTTGAATTATGGAACTTGACTTTTTCGCCACGGCACATATTCTTCGGGAATTTGCAATTTTTTTTTTCTTCGGGAAGCAGCAAGAGGGGCTCTAATATTATTATTTAAATTAACTTTTTGCTTTTACTGGAAAGAAATACTGTTGTTTTTGGATGAATGAATAATATATCTCGTGAGATATTAGAGGGCTTGGTTGATGATACCATATGGTCACTCATGTCAGATAAATCATGATCACTCGTTCATATATTATGGTTGAATGAGTGATCATGCACGTGTCATGTTTTTAGTCGAAAATGACACTACCATTGTGGATAACATGAATAAAAGCATATTATAGTTCGGCATACTTTTTGGATTAAATCGATGTGTTTTGGGAATATCTACATATTTAATAAAGAGTCCGCTTTCCAAAATTTGTGAGAGTGCATTTCAAGTGAGGTTTCATGATACCAAATACATTTGATTGTTTGATGGATTTGCATGGACAGTCATCCTTTGTTGATTTAGTTGTATCTTGATGCTTCTTTCAGATCCATTTTCCGAGCCTTTTTCCAACTCAAATCTGTTCTTCCAAATCAAGTCATTCCCTCCAAATGCAATCTTAGATAATTTTTATTTTATTTAAATGGGGGCGAAATAGTTGCAATCAGAGATACGGCTGAGGAGTTTGAGGAATGTGGTACATCATATGAGAAAGAGGAGAGAGTCATCCCAAACCTAGCGAAATTTTTTTAGATTTTATTCATAAGTTTTTGAAAATAATTTTGGTGGCCTCTAGCATACATCAACCAACCCCTCATCTAAAATGTCGGGTTTCCACTAACTCTAAGAAAAGGTCTGATTTTCCGGGCCACATTTGCAGAATAGTTGAGCACTTTTCCATTTAATGACAGTAGTACGTTATTTGTCTTGTTTCAGTTGAGTTTCGTGGCATTTATTTGGTTACTTGTTGATTAGATAAATTTGCTTTCCTTCATAAGTTTCTTGTGCAAGTTTTCAGTCAATCTTCTGAAAGTTTTTTTTGTGTATAGTTTTTTCTTTAAAATGGAAAGCTACCTTTGAATTGAAAAATCCAGGAAAAGTAACAAAAAAGACTATTCTACTGCAATATTGGAACGGAAAAAGTCTCCTAATCGCCTTCTTGTAGAGGAGTCCATTAACGATGACAACTCTGTGGTCTCAATGCATCCGGGTAGAATGGAAATGCTTCAACTCTTTCGAGGAGACACTATATTAATAAGGGTGAACGTAGTTTCTTTTTGCATTTTATGCTAAGCCTTCCTTCTACCTGGAGTTTCTTTATTATGTATGTGTTGTACAGGGGAAGAAACGAAAGGACACCATTTGCGTTGTTCTTGCGGACGAGCTATGTGATGAGACAAAAATACAAATGAACAAAGTCGTCCGAGCAAACTTGAGGGTACGCCTTACTGATATGGTATCCGTACACCAATGTGCAGATGTCAAGTATGGAACCCGTGTTCATATCCTTCCCATGGATGACTCAGTTGAGGGTCTCGCAGGAAACTTGTTTGATGTGTACTTAAAACGTAAGGATATCATCTTCTTCTCATCCCTTCTTGAAGTGTGGATGTTATGGTCGTATTTGGGTGGGCTTGAATTTAACTCAAACTTAACTCAATTTTGTAATATGTCAATGATAGTGTTGATATAAATAGTGTGGAAGTAATTAAAATCTGTTGCAAAATGGTGCTAAATATGTTTTGAATTTGTTGAATAGATGACAAGTGAATAGTGATCAAATTTTGCTAAATGAATAGCAGACTTGCATTAGTAGAATTAGAGTTTGAATTAGTGTTGTTAATTGTCAACTATTTGGCTGCTTAATGGCTACATGGAGCCTTCATTTCTATCAATGCAGTCATCTTGAAAAATCAATATAAAATCTTCATTGTTGAAAATATACGCATATTGAATCTAGCCGTATTTACTATCGCAACCTACCCCGAAAACCAACAAATTCAAAAGGGGAAAAAGGTTAGTAGTGTTTTTGAAACGTTTGTTTGGGTATATATTTTGAGGTATGTGAGAAGTAATACAGTGATACATTGTTAAATAAGTGTCGAGGAAAATGTTAAATTACGTGATAATTATATCTTAATTTGAACTGTGAGCTGATTGTTCTATTAGAGTTTTTGAAGTAAATATTAAGAATTTTTTTAATTGAGTATGCCAAACAATCTGAGCTATATGACTGAACATTTATCTTCCCAAATGGTCAGCCTACTTCATGGATGCATATCGTCCCGTGAGGAAAGGTGACCTCTTTCAGGTCAGAGGCGGCATGCGAAGTGTTGAATTCAAGGTGGTTGAGGTAGATCCTGGTGAGTACTGTGTTGTTGCGCCTGATACTGCAATCTTCTGCGAGGGTGAACCGATCAAGCGAGAAGACGAGGAGAGATTGAATGAAGTTGGTTATGATGATGTTGGTGGTGTGAGAAAGCAAATGGCTCAAATACGTGAGCTAGTCGAGCTTCCTTTGAGACATCCACAGCTCTTCAAGGCGATTGGTGTGAAGCCACCTAAAGGTATTTTACTCTATGGACCTCCTGGATCAGGAAAAACTTTAATTGCAAGAGCAGTAGCGAATGAGACGGGTGCATTTTTCTTCTTAATTAATGGGCCAGAAATAATGTCGAAATTGGCCGGAGAAAGTGAAAGTAACTTGAGGAAAGCATTTGAGGAAGCAGAGAAGAATGCACCTTCCATCATCTTTATCGACGAGCTAGATTCTATTGCTCCAAAGAGAGAAAAAACACATGGTGAAGTAGAAAGGCGTATCGTATCCCAGCTTCTTACATTGATGGATGGCCTCAAGACTCGGTCTCATGTCATTGTCATGGGAGCTACAAATAGACAAAATAGTATTGATCCTGCTCTAAGGAGATTTGGGAGATTCGATCGGGAAATCGACATCGGTGTGCCAGATGAAGTTGGGAGGTTAGAAGTCCTCCGAATTCATACAAAAAATATGAAGCTTGCTGATGATGTGAGTTAATTTACTTATTAACTTATTTTTATTCCTTTTATACTCATTTTGAGATGTGCCATCAATAATTTAACTGTAACAAACCCCTCCTGCAACTAAAATAAAAGAGCATACATATAGATATGATGTCCACCTGGTTGAAATATACAGGTCGATCTTGAAAGAGTGGCGAAAGATAGCCACGGTTATGTTGGTGCTGATCTTGCTGCCCTTTGCACCGAAGCTGCTCTTCAGTGTATCCGAGAGAAAATGGACATAATTGATTTGGAGGATGAGTCAGTTGATGCTGAAGTTTTGAATTCAATGGCTGTGAGCAATGAACACTTTATAACAGCATTGGGTGCCTCGAATCCATCAGCTTTGCGTGAAACAGTACGCAAATTCCTTAAAATATTAGCTATCCAATCTGCAAGTTTATCATCATCGGATGCTTCTCTGAATGCTATCGTTGTACTTTACTTAAAAATTGAGAGAGTCGATATAATGTTCTTGGTTGGCAGGTTGTTGAGGTTCCTAATGTATCGTGGGAAGATATCGGTGGGTTGGATAACGTCAAACGAGAGCTCCAAGAGGTATCATGTCAATCTTTAAGCTTTTATTGCCAAATATGTTGGTTTCTAGCCGTATGCTTCAAGATTCATCCTTTCCTGCCTACCATCATCATCTGTTAGTGGATTTTGGGCTCCCAAAAATCATCATCTCTACGTTTGAACAGACTGTCCAGTATCCTGTGGAACATCCCGAAAAATTTGAGAAATTTGGCATGTCACCCTCTAAAGGGGTTCTCTTCTACGGACCTCCCGGATGTGGAAAAACTCTGCTAGCAAAAGCCATTGCTAACGAATGCCAGGCCAATTTTATAAGCGTAAAAGGACCCGAGTTGCTGACTATGTGGTTCGGAGAAAGTGAGGCAAATGTTCGAGAGATATTTGACAAGTCTAGACAATCTGCGCCATGTGTGCTTTTCTTCGACGAACTTGACTCAATTGCTACGCAGGTACCACTTGATCTGTTTTTCTTTACATGCATCGGATTATAGAACTTATTAATAACTAACATGCTGCTCCTTAAACTTCAGCGCGGAAATTCGGTTGGAGATGCTGGTGGTGCAGCTGATAGAGTTCTTAACCAGCTGCTGACGGAAATGGATGGAATGACAGCAAAAAAGACGGTTTTTATCATAGGGGCGACTAATAGGCCGGATATCATTGACCCGGCATTGCTCAGGCCCGGACGTCTGGACCAGTTGATCTATATCCCCCTTCCCGATGAAAATTCTCGCCTTCAAATTTTCAAGGCATGCTTGCGGAAGTCCCCAGTGTCCAGGGACATTGATTTATCAGCTCTTGCGAGACACACGCACGGGTTCAGTGGTGCAGATATTACGGAAATATGTCAACGTGCTTGCAAGTATGCTATTCGAGAAAATATTGAAAAGGTAAACTATATTATTTCTTGGCATCTCATTGCCTGCCAACTGTTAGAGCTATCTTCAAATACTTGCACCAATATTGATATATATATTTGATGAAATACGTGTACTCTTTGTTCGTATTATTATATTTTTTGTTGCTCATACATCGCATGCATTTGCCAATCCAGGATATAGAGAGAGAAAGGAAGAAGCACGAAAACCCTGAAGCAATGGAAGAAGATGACGCAGATGATGTTTCTGAGATAAGAGCGGCACACTTTGAAGAGTCAATGAAGTACGCACGCAGGAGCGTGAGTGATGCAGACATCAGAAAGTATCAGCTCTTCGCTCAGACATTGCAGCAGTCACGTGGGTTAGGGTCTGAGTTTCGGTTCGCAGACCGTTCTGAGACTGCTGGTGGTGCCAGGGGTTCGGACCCTTTCTCGGCAGCCACGACAACCGTAGGGAATGACGAGGATTTGTACAGCTGAGCTTGGTGATGTTCGAGTATGGTTTTTTTTTCCTGCTGACAAAGCTTGCAACTTGTACTATATTCCTGGAATTTTTGTACATTTTGAAGTGATTTTGTGTTGATGTTCTCCTTATTTGCTCTTTTTCCCAGTTTTCAGCCGGACAAATCGATTCTAAGACATAGTAATAAATACATATAGAATTGCGAAATTCATTCGGATTTTGGTAAAAATTAAAAAAATTGTTACGAAGAATCTTGTTTTTTTATATAATAAATGGGAATCGTTTGGCTTATTTGCAAATCTAAATTTGAATTTTTCTCTTAATGCACCGCTTGACTCGTGGAATGTGACAGATAAAAGTACATGGATGTGTGATATGAATGATAAAATCTATAGATACATATAAGAACTTTTTATAGTGTAATTACTTATTATTTGGTGCTTGATATATGAGTCATTATTGGTTGAACAATTTATACATATATTATCAATCAAAGCAGACATTATAATATCATACTTTTTTAGAGATATGTCAGGTTATAATTAAACCTAAGATGTGTGTCTTCCCTAAAGGCTTGCTTATATGGTGGTTAGTGATATAACATTCATGGGTTTATAAATTGTTCTATATAGTTTTAATATTCGATGTGAGATATTTGTAACGTATATAATCCTCTGCTCTACTCTGTACTCCAAATTGTGTTATACTTTACGCCAAATCTCATTTGCACGAATGATTATTATTATAAAAATTTATTATATCAAAATCGTTTATATCATTTGAAATAACACTTAAATGAGGATAACATTCTTCTACTGTTAAATTAACTTCTTTATCTTAGCTGAATGAAACAATTGCTAAAAAAATAAAAAAAGATATCTAAAAAATCACAAAAACTCTTGTGAGACAGTCTCACGGATCAATTTCGTGGGTCGAATATCTTATTTGGGTCATCCATGAAAAAATATTACTTTTTATGCTAAGAGTATTTTTTTATTGTGAATATCAGTAGGGTTGACCCATCTCACAAATAAAAATTCGTGAGATCGTCTTACAAAAGACTTACTACTAAAAAAAATCATATTTTATTTTGTTTATCAAAATTTTAAAAAATAAATAAATAGTTTTCAAAAATTCATAATTTTTATCATTTATTAGATTATTAGTAATTTCAATCGTCACCTTGTCTCCTGAATCTATTTCCAAATAACGGTGTTGTGTTCATTAATTAGCATTAATTATTTCAAATTTCTCGTTTCTAACTCAAATTAAGGCATTAAATTAAAATAAAAAATAATAATGNATCATCTGTTTCTTTACATATATAAAGTAGATCCGAATAGAGCATTTATTTATGAGGGAGGTGGTGGAAGACACCATGACTTGGCCGAGGGTTTGCACGTGGTGAGTGTGTAAAGAACGTGGAATAGCCGATTAATTATGCCCCTCAATTCTCCTGATTTGGAACTCCACGAGACCAATTCATCCAACCAAACACGATGTGTGTGTATGCGCGCGCGTATTTATGAGCTAAGGATGTGGAGAATATAAATCTTTGGATGTAGATATTGTGAATCAATCTTCGATTGCGAATCAATCTTTACTTGCAGAGTACTCATGAATCAAAATGTAATTATAAAATAAAGAATGAAACCGTGATAAATGAGATTTTAAACATTAAAATTCAAGTGCAATCTACATTTACCATTACAATATATTGGTTCAATTTAGTGGAGCATACTTCGAAAGTGCTACACTTTGGGACTTGAGATTCCTGCTGTCATAAAGAATATATTGGTAATCAATTTATACTGATTAATCCAAATTATATTTAAAAATCAACTTAATTTTTCTTTCTCTAAATAAGTTATATTGTTGTTTTATCAAATTTTTTTGAATATATATAGAAAATTTCACATAATAAATCAATTAAAACTCGAATAACAACTAAGGATATAGTGATCGGATTCATCATTCAAACGTAATATGGGAGGAAACCCATGCATGCATGTTAATTGTTAAAGCGAGTACGTACGTAACATCTATGTCTGGATAATAATAATAATAATAATAATAATAATAATAATAATAATAATAATAATAATAATAATAAAATAAAGGATGGTCTTTTGTCATCAGTTTAAATTTGACTTTTGTTTATAGTTAATTGCATTGTATAATATAATGAAAGACGTACGTACGTATATATCTCATGCATATAAATGATATATAATCCTTTACATGATGCATGCACGTGACAAAGTTTCAAAAAATAATACAATATATATAATTAAGATCAGTCCACCAACTATTATCGATCGATGTATGATCCATACTAGATCTAACCAATATTTCATTTAATTTGTCTCAGTAGAATTTTTCGCTAGCACGTTTCAATCATCTTCCTCGTTACGAGCCACTAGTACATGAGGTACAAAATACTATATATTATTACCCCGAACGTTTAGACATGCAACCGGTAATCGCAACGATTCAATAAGTTATGTAAATAATTCTCACATCCACTAATGTTTGTAGCCAGATAGAGAGATCTTGTACAAATTGCAATAATTTGCGATTTTGCGTATGTCCATCATAAAAATAAAATATTGCATTAATGCACGATAAAATTGACACGTATGTAAGACAGTCTCACAAGAATTTTTTTGCTCAATATATAACATCATCTGTGCGCGAATCCCCCACCACCTTTGTATCAGAAAAAATTTAGTCCGAAATATTTAGGAACTGAAAAATATATAGTGATTATTTCCAGGAAAGTACAACACTTAACACATACAACTCAACCAAGCGTAGCTAAATTCCATCGTACAAATTAACATACTAGCTAGATTGCACCATAATGTACTAATGATCAGTAATATTTCTTGTACGTAGTCTCCCCGAATAATCACGCAGCAGGAGCGTAATCATAATCTCCATCATCATCGTCCCCGTCGCCTTCCACAGAGACAGTCGGTGAATAGTCGTCGACGAGGAGGTCCATGTGCCATGAGCACCAAATGGTCTTGTGGACGTGAGACATTGTCGAGATTTGGAGTTGAAAATGTAAATAAAGGTTAATTTGTCTGCAAGAATCTGACTTAATGTGGCGATTTGAATGGGAAATGTAGGCATGGAGGGACTAGTTATATAAGCTACAATAAAGGAGATATATATGGATTCCATGTTGTTTTCGCGTGAAAGAGTGTGGCCTTTGTACAACGAGATTGTGCAAGACTCGAAACCGATCAAAAGATGCTTCCAAGTGGTAATTTCATCAATTGTAATATATATATATATATATAGTTTTGATATGCTGCACACCTATCGTGCACACTTATGTGAGCACCGATGAGGTGTCACTCACCTATTGGATGCGCAATTTTTCTATATTTCATCACATCCAATAGATGAGTGACACCTCATCGGTGCTCACATAAGTGTGTACGATAGGTGTGCAGCATATCAAAACTATATATATATATATATATATTAAATTTGCATGCAGTCATGCACAAGTGATTTTTTTTTGTTTTGCAAAGTATTAATTCTATTTTTTTAACCCAAAATATATATATTAAATTATCTCGAATGATGATTTCTTTCGAGATCCACGTCAGAATTGAAATTACATGTCAGCATATTATAAAGTGGCTAAATCATTATCTCATTTAATTTAAAGATGGAAAAAGCTAAGGTGTTATCTTTAATTGGTGTGGGTGCATGACAACATTGTGTGGTGGAAGTTGCATCTATTTATTCATGGTGGGACTAAGTACTGTTTTTTTAAAGTACAATTGTGATATTATTTTAGACTATAAACATATAATGTAACTGTTCGCACTAGTATTGATGAGACTTGAGCTCGTGTGACTTGCTTATCTCAACAATGAAAGTATAAAGAAACGACTAAATATACCTAAATAGATAATTTGTTATATATGTTCTATTTTGTGCAATAATTGTTCATATTAGCTAAGAAATTGATTGAACCGTGACGTTTAGATTGTTGTATCATTTAAAATATTAGAGTTGTATCATTATCATACATTATACTATTTTGTGAAACGGAAAGCGATCAGTCTTATATGTTCGACTAAATTATATATGTATTATTTCCCATTAAAAAAATCGTTTGGGGTGGGATATATTCCTCGTTTCATTCCATCATATAATTAGAATAATTTTCTTTATGATTACTATAAACAACAATTTTAAAAATTAATCTGAATGAGTTATTTCACCCATGGAAAACTCTTTGCAAATCGGAAAAGTAAAAAAAAAATCTATATGGAGAATCATATTCCAATTACTTAGGCATATTATTCGATTATAATGATAAAAAAAAAAAAAAAATTTAGGTACAATATTATAGGACCCAGTATTACTATACAATTCAAAAAATGATTATATTTCGTTTCACGAACTTAATTATTTGTTTATAGTTGTCCTTACATTATACATGAATCTATATTATTATATTAATTAATAAGCATTAATATGAGAATTAATGGTTTTGATTTCCAGAAGTAAATGGATAAAATTAATCTTTTAATTTCATAAAATTATCATGAAAATTTATTTTAGTAAACCAATAGAGCCTGGTTTTTTTTAAGTACGTAGATAAGTACACGTCACTCCCTTAATGAAAAAATTATGGCAAAAATCAAAAAAGTAAATCATTTGTTAATTTGTACATAAGAAATCACATAATATATTCCTGAATTATATAATTATATGTTGTGTTAAGCGTGCAAGAGTTATGGTAATACCGATATGGATGACTTTTGGAGAAGTTCTCGTGTTTCAAAATGCTGACGTTGTGCCACTTGATCTGGTTGACTAAGTGGTTGTTAAAAAGTGATGTAAGATTTTAACAGATACTAGTGTCTTATTGTGGATAGAACCAATAATAAGAAAATGATAAGACTAATTTCTAGGGATATGAGATAGTACCAGCATATAGACACACACATCCCTCAAACTCACGAGCCTAACAAACCCCTAATAGCATCTAAATAGGTGCATGCACCACGCGCTGCCACAAGTATAAAGAAATAAAATTACGTCATGACTAACAACTTTAGTTTTTGATCTAATAATAAACGGTTGATACTAACATTATCTTTTACTTTCAATATAATCCACTCAACTCATACAAATTTAATCTCCCATATCATATCATTCATTTATATCAATCTATCTTATAATAAAAAAAATAAATTGAAAAAATATAAAAATTATAGACGTACAACGTGTGTGTGTTATTTATAATAATAAATAAGAAGGAAAAAAAAAAGTCTCGTGGACTTCATCATTTATGGCTTATATATTCCATGAAATAACTCCCCACCCTCTACCCAACGTATTTAAATTTATTTGAATCGTCTAATTCAGTTCAACATCGAATTTCATTTTCATTTCAAAAGATTAACATGTAAAATGCATTAGTACGTTTTACTTTCTATCTCACGTACATTAGCTTAACCAGAGACGAATCCAGAATTTCGCGGTTAGAGATATAATTTTTCTTTATATATTTTCCAATTTAGGAATTTTATGAAAATAAACAATATAAAAATTTAAGAATTTTAAAAATAATTTTAAAAACCAAATAAAATTAATTATCCATTTATTATTTAATATAATTCCACGTACTGCTGGTTCTCTATGATATTAATTCATATGACTATGTTAGTCCTAGTAGGGGACCTTGTAAACATAGCGACTGGACACTAGCCGACTTGAATGTGAAGAAAAAGCTGCAAGTGGGCTAAGGTCCAAAAATTGATGGGTTGTGGCTCATTTCATCAAAGAATGGACCACTTCTCATTTTGGGCCTGCCCACAGATGGCGACTAATATTAATTGTTAGATGTACTCAAGATCCAGCCCATTAACTTCAACGGGGTCCCATAAATATAATGTGCCTAATATTACAATGTTGTCAGTGGATGCCTGATTTTGTAGACCCTTTACACCGTTTATTGTGTTTGAAATAAGATTAGGTGCAAAGATTCATTATAATTTATAACAATGGATTCCATTCATGTTTTCAGTTAAAATTAATTTTTTTAATAGAAAAAATAAAAAAAATTCACTACATATATTGAATATTTTTTCTTTAATATATAACTAACAAAAATGAGATTTTTGCAGTTAAAAATAACACTTTGGACACGAAAATGATACTTGCATGAGTCGGATAGTTCAAGTCGTAAATGTGTCTCACAAAGTTGATATATGAGACTGTTGGTATCACGTGTGACAATTTTGAAATAATAAATAAGAAAATAAAGAATAAATTGGACATCGAGATTTGCGTGAAAAACTCCTAAAAATTATTAAGATAAAAATCACGGGCAAGATTGAAAAGAATTCTACTATAATATTTTATGGTGTACAACCGTTCACTGTGTTTCCAAAGAGAACACACATTCTCTGAATACAGAAGAACAAACACATCACAAATATTATAGAACTGAACACTCAAATATTATAAGATAAGATAAATAACTTGATGAATGGATGATTTCTGAAAGAAGAGAATATAACTCCTCGTCCGTGTGAAACCGTGTATCGACAGTTTCCTTCAATCTGCAATTTTCAACAAAGCATGCCTACCACTTAATTCTTTGTCTACCACCAATCATTTTTCTATCAACAGAGACAGTCTCATGTGAGTGTTTATGTTTAAATAATAAAGACAAGAAAAAGATTATAACATTGAGATTAATTTTCACAAATTATGAGAGAGATATATATATATAGTAGCGAATCAGTCAGAGAACAACGATGCTTTTCTTTTTAACTTTGCCTTCCGACCCATAACCTGGAAAGCACACTCACAAACACATCGCAGTAGCACGTGAAAAGTTCTCAGAGAAAATAATGGGATTTCTCCATCTATTTCCATAACCCTCCAAGTGTCTCTTGGTTACGGGAAGCTGCAGTGCTTTCTAAAAATAATCCATTGCAATTTATGCTAATTTTACCCGAAACATCTTCATAAAAACATCAATAAGATTTCAGCGTAAAGTTTGATTCTTACCAATATAAATGCGTGTATAATCTTTTCCCACTTGAGTATCCCACCAGCTCTCTCTAAAAGCTTGCCCAATATTTGGCAATGTGGGAAAAAAAATTTAGATTCTAGCATTCCTTTTTTTAAGAACATTGGGAAGTGGGAATTCTTTTCAGATTCTTCAGGTAATTGTTTAAGTGAATAAATAAATGAGTGATGTATGAATATTTAAATATTGGCGTCTAATTTGTTTTCTACCATAAGATTAACATTTCATGTTGTTTTGTACTGCTATTTAAGCTGTAAAGATTTCCTTTTGAAAATATATGCAATATCACTTTAATGGTGAAAGAAAATCATGTCTTTGTATAAATATAGGCATCAATCTCCAGGGAGAGCATGCAGCGTTGGCTCCTTTTCACTTGTTCTGAACTTTATTTGCTTTATGTTTATGTTCCGTAAGATCCCTTTTATTTTCATCAGGATTTTGCACACTTATAGAAGGGATATTGAAATTCAAGTATGGAGTTTAAAATAATGATTTTGGGGCATTTCTTGATGATTTCTTTAGCCTTGAATGTGGGTTTGCTGTACAGAGACTATTGCAATGGGAAAAAAAAGTCT
This sequence comes from Primulina huaijiensis, assembly GCF_012295235.1. NCBI lineage: Eukaryota > Viridiplantae > Streptophyta > Magnoliopsida > Lamiales > Gesneriaceae > Primulina > Primulina huaijiensis. The sequence continues at coordinate 775,195 of NW_027356198.1, read as the reverse complement.
CAAGAGTTTTTCAGCTCTGAAAATAAGTTCAATAATGCATCTCTGGTCACAAATCCAGATGCTAATTATGTTGTTGAAAGTACTGTTCCTGAAACTAAGGAGACATCTTCTTCAAAAGCTGTTGATGAAACCATTGATCTTGACCAGTAAGTGATCTACAAATACCCTCCTCTTTATTCTTGCAATGACAGTTTTATTTTGTTATGCTTGGTGAAACTGAGTACGTTAGGAACAGTTCATGTTTGTACGAGACGACTCAAAATATTTGAACTATGGTATTTCTATTGTTTTGAGAAAACATACATAAAATTCGAGGGAATCCCCCCATGCTGGTGTATAGACATGAGTGGGAGAAACAGGGCCTTCTGTTGTCCACTTTTCTTTAGTAGTTTACCCGACCAGGACAAGAAAAAGTTGAAAGACAAATCTTGATGTGGGGTTGGACTTGGTACTTGGGATCTTCCTCCAAGTTGTTCTTTCAATAATGCAGAACGTTTCCATTCATCTGGTGTTGGAAAAGTGGCAAAAATGTCAAATCATTAGGATAAAGCGGCACCATTTTTATTTTTATTTTTTTGCTTTGATTGGAATCTTCAATTCTGATAAATATCTTTTTTTTTCCCGACATTAGTGGTGCTAAAACTGAGAAACAAAGCTGCAAATAGCTCATTCGTCATGTTATTAAGAATATGTGTTAAATTTGTCAAAAACTTCAGTATCTAACGGGGTAAGGGGGACCGGCCTCAAGAATTGGGGTGAATGAAGGAGTTGGGTCCTGACTGGAGACACTGGCTTTCGAATTAGCAAAACTTATGATTTTAAAAAATTACATACAAAGTTTCAAACTTTATTCGATTAAGAGGGCCGATCTGCGCTACTCATCCACCCATGCAGTAGCTATAGAGTGATGGTTCGACTTTATGTTCGAACGAGGAGATTGTTTAATGTGTGTAAATAGGTAGATTAATGAACTGTCATACTGGTGAGATTCCATGACATGGCGCTTCGGGGTTTATGTCATGTCACTTTAGAGACAGGGACAAGTCCTTCTGGGCTCGAGGATTCCAATGGTGCATGCTAGAGTACAAGCTTCTTCAATTTATGCTCTTTGTTGAAGGCACAGTAGATGGTGGTCCTAAGTAGAGCATTTTCTCATTCTTTCTTCCATGAGATGCATCATTGGAAATAATTCTAGTTTTTTTTTTTAATATATCTAAGATAAAGAAGTTGAAGATAGTTGATTCAGATTTTAGGGCCATTATGGGTGGTACCATGTAACCGATATCGATATGAAGAGTGAATTATGGACCTCGTGATGTTTGCTTGTAATCCAATCCAATCATTTGATCGCATTATTGAGCATGACCAACAAGTTTGGCCCTCCCATCTTCAAACCTAAATGAGTGGTGAGGACCACTGTCTTTGATTAGGTACCTTCCCTATGATTGTTAAGTCGTCTACATCCCCATGGCGGCATAACGTTTGGCTTTCGATTGCGCAGTTGATTGATCGCGTATTCTTATAATTTATCGCATGATACATGTATATTTAAGAAAACATAAGCTTCATGATTAACTACGTCTTGAATAGCCCTTATAGGAGGTGTGCAAAAAGTGACTTGAGACGATTTTGGCCGGCATTTGTTCCGCAGCACTTGGGATGCATGTCTTTTGCATCCCAAAGTGTTGATGTCATTGGATACTTTCCGTGGGGAAACTTTTATGGTACTTAGAAGTCCATAATTGTCCTGAGGACTTGTGCTAGCTCGGTCGCAAGGGCCGTTCTGTGTTGTTATTTCTGATACAGATGTATTGATTGTGAATTGAACCGAATTGCACGCTTGATCCTTTTCAATGAGGATCAAAGTGCACACACATTTTCTTTGTATAAAAATATTTGGGTATTCTAGCTTCAAATCTCGGAATTTTTTCACTTTTATGCACTGTGTCGTAATTTAGTTGCTATGACAGCGGTGATCCAACAATGTATGAGAGGTATTGGCAGAAAATGGGGGACAAAACTGCGGTCCTGATCCCTGGTTGGAGATTCATCAGCTATTTTTCCGACGTCAAAAATCTTTGCTGGTTTCTGGAGCCCGAATTTGCGAATGCTATCATAAGATTGCACGAGTTAGTAGGCAATGCTGTGACTGAGAATCGCTATATTGTTGTCGGAACAGGTTCTACACAGCTGCTCCAGGCTGTGTTGTACGCGGTTTCTCCGCCAAATGCTACAGAGCCAATAACTGTAGTATCCGCTGCTCCATTCTACTCGGTAAGCCATGGTTTCCTAGATCAACTACGAAGTGAAAATGAGATTTCTGCCCCTCATCTTCTGGAATTTTTAGTTTCACCTTCACCTTATGAAGTTCCAAGCTCTTCTACTGTTGCAGTCATATCCATTGATCACGGACTTTTTGAAGTCTGGACTCTACAAATGGGGTGGTGATGCTCGCAAATTCGAGAAAGACAAGCCTTGCATTGAGCTAGTAACATCTCCAAACAATCCAGATGGATTTTCAAGAAATGCTGTCGTGAATCAAGAACGAGGGATACTAATTCATGACTTAGCATACTACTGGCCGCAGTATACTCCGATCTCCTACACTGCAGATCACGACATCATGCTGTTTACGGTCTCCAAAAGCACCGGCCACGCTGGTACACGACTCGGGTAAGTTACATTTCCTGATTCCAGTTATCGCTCGAGAAGTTGCAACAACTCATTTCAACACAAGAAAAAAGACCCAATCCTAAAATGGAACTCAAAAGAATTTTCAGTTCATGACTCATTGTTGGCATGCAATTGCAGATGGGCTCTCGTAAAGGATCAAGGAATAGCTAAGAAAATGACTGAGTTCATCGTGTTAAGCAGCATAGGCGTATCAAAAGAGTCACAGATTCGTGCTGCCAAGATTTTACAAGTAGTATCTGATAGCCACAACTATACAGGCGATTTTAATGAAAGTGAGGCCTTCTTCGAACACAACCATGAACTCATGGCAAGAAGATGGAAACAGCTCAGAGACGCAGTGAAAAATGGAAAAATCTTTACTCTACCCGAGTTTCCCCTTGGCCACTGCAGCTTTACCAATCGCTCATTTGCATCACAACCTGGTAAAAATTCGCTGTTTTTCTTCAGTAATGGTTCTGGATTTACCAGTACGTTATTTCAAATTAACTCCCCCGCCCCCTCGACTTTTCAATTTTTGCAGCCTTCGCTTGGTTGAAGTGTGAAGGTGAAATAGATGACTGTGAAAGCTTTCTTCGCCACCACAAGATAATAACTAGAGGTGGTAAGCATTTTGGTGATGACAAAAAACTTGTTCGAATAAATGTTCTACCGCGCGATAAAATATTTGATCAATTTATCAAACGATTATCTAGTATCAGTATCAGTTCGTCATAGTATGAACCTTCTTCTTTTGTTGGTTTCTTTGTGTAAGAAACTAGGAATGAACCATGGTTTGTAGAAGCTTGTATTCGTATAGTTGCTTTGTTTCTCTTACATTGAAAGTAAATATTTCAAGAAAATCATCTGCATATCGTTTTCTTCATCATGCTCACATTCATTAGACTTATCTACCGTAAAAGTTGTTTGGACAGGTGCATACTAGAATCAATAAGTAAAACATATAGATTTCCATAAGTAAATGCTTATTTCTCTAAATTTATGCTCGCGTTATAATCAACAAGTTATTGAACAGATATTTATATGAATAAAATATACTTTGAAATTGTTTTAAGCCATGTCTCTAGCAACACATCATCCATGAATTTTAATAGTATATATAAATTAATCTTTTACGATTTATAATTTCTCCATTACTTAAATATTTTTTTAACAAAAGAAAGATATTCCTTTATATGTTATTTGTTGGTTTTGATGCTCTAATCTTTCTTGATATTCTTCCAAAATATTCAACACGAATCCAATTCATAATTCCATCACATATATTCAAAAGCATTCAACACTGCATGACCATTTCTTAAAGTACCTTTCTTCCAGCATAATTTTCTGGTGTCGGAACTTTTTTGACAAATTCATAAATAATAACTTACATTAAAAACTGATCAGGACAAAAAACCCGCTTACTCACAAACTTGTAATTTAAAAAACATAAATGGCAAACAGAAAAGATAAGTATAAACCATAACAAAAGAAGACGCAGAAGGATTACACACAAAACATCAAGAAAATCACATGCTTTCATTTTCACTGTGATAAAGCATCCAAGGTTACTAACTGGATCCTGTACACCAGGAAAGGGAAAAAATGAAAGAGATGGGCTAGTTGGCGAACTTGAATAATACATCATTATTTTATCCACAACCCAATATCTTTCAAGTAAAAATCTTGTTTGCATCTGTCTGCACCGTCCGTACTGGTAGCATCAAATGACCCAACCCCTGAACATTAATGACAGTCAAAACCGGAATTATCTCAGAATAGTTCACAACAATCGACATTTTTTTCTGATGAAGCAAGATGCAAACTCAAAGCTTGTTACAGAAATGCATCTGCAAAATAATTGTACACATCTAAATTATTTATCAAAGAAGAAACTTAAGCATGTATAGTACTCGTTTGGTAGTATGTATATCTTCTGTAACAAGTACGAGCTAGATATATGGTAATAGTTTTCTCAAGTGACATTTCTTCACAACAAAAGCACGATACAATCTTCTAAAGTTTAAAACATATGGCATAGTAATGCTTCGCATTTAGATCAGAATGGAACCATATGACAAATTGTGAAGGGCAGCAGCCATCACGCAATTCTGAGGATATGTGACATCAAATTTGCTGCACGCAGCAACCAAAACATTAGAGCTCATTGAACCACTTTTACTATCAAATCAAATATATCAAAACATGTGAATGGAATGATAATTGCCCTGTGAATACCAATACATTTGGTCTGATTAACATCTCTTTCCACTTATCTTTTAAAGCCCAGTCTCCCATTCTTTTGAATTTTCTTTTCCAAAGTCTTCAAACCACGCATGAATTCACACATCAAACCATCACTTTCAAACACTCAGCACAATAATTAGACAATCACTAATTTTATGTAATTATTTTTCTAAATAATTATAACAAAACATCAACTAGTAGCCACCATATGAACCCTTTAAACGTTTATCCATACATAAAAATCAATTTTTTTTATAACTTCTCTCATATTCCCCAAAAACTTGACATGAGAGTATTGAGAGACTATTTATATTAAACCACAAATCTTGCATCCCAAGAACCATGAAGTCACATATATCAAGAGTAAAAGTAAATAACATTTATTTTTTTCCCATTGATTCATGAGCATTTTCCAAAGTATTTAGTTTGATCATCAACTCATTAGAGCTTGACTGACAAGAGGAGATAGAACCTAAAATCTTTTCTGAAATGCATATGTCAATAAAAGTAGGTTTGCCCAGTGTCTTAGCTCATCAAATGACCTAGCATAATGCCATAATGACAAGGTCAGAACATACCTCATACATCATTTGCTTCATATATAGAACTGTTTACTCAAATTTCCTACAGAGAATTCTCATTCTCATCACCTTCAGACTCATAATCCAATTCGCCATTCCATATACGGGGTTTTTCCCTTACATCCATGTCTTCTTCTCTCTGAAAATGGAGAGAATGGAATCATGTAAATTAAATTTGAAGAGTGTTGAGTACTCAGCAAACTTACCTCTTCTGGAACTTCAGTGGTTGGAGGCATTACTTGAAATGGGACGCTAGGTACATGTTCTAGTTTAGAAAGTTGATCGAGTAGCATATTTCTGCAAATTCAAGGAATCAAGAGAAATTTGTAAACAAGGTAGAATATCTTTACATTAACATAAACAAGAAAAATGATAAGACCAGTACATAAACATGAAAAATTCATAAAATAGATGGCAAAAAGGGCCAAGGAGCAATAAAAGTGATGCTTAAAAAGGTTACTTGCAACTAGTCATCATATCAGTCACTCCCTAATAGGTCACTGCTCCATTTCAGTCTATAAAAGATATCCGCACTTCTAACCTTAAAAGATTCTTGCAATGGCAACAAAAAACTTTAGTAAATAATTTGAAATCTAAAAGCCAGTGCATATTGTAATAAATCGTAGTTCCTGCTCCTACACGAGAAAAGAGAAAAAAATGATTACCATCTGAAAGTAAAGGTGCATTTAGAATAGATACATTCATTTTACAATAGATTTTAAATCCTTAACAGCTATTTTTCGAATTATTGTAGCAGACTTCAAATCTATCTCAATATGGAGTCATTTACTTTCAAATTCCCTCTCAAATCCAAAAGCAAACTAAAAGAGTTGTAATAAACTAAACAAAATGAATCTACATAACTGAACACGACTCATGATATAACTTAAAGAGTAACATTAATGGAAAACCTAGATATGATGAGTCTGAATAAAAGAGTAACAAATAGAAGCAGACATAAACAAGGACTCTCAAGGAAGAACAAACGAAACCCAAAATATTACAACATATTACCATAAATCTTGCAGTGAAATAATCGGTGCCTAAGTATTACACTGAAATATACAAAACCAACATAGCTTTTAGGGCCAACAGTTATTATTAGATGTAAGCTGCCAGTAGACAAAAACAAAACTGAATATAAACTAGGATAATTCAGGAAGACAAGTAAAGATAATGCTCAAGTCGCTTCAACAACACACAAAAAAGTAAAACAAATATCGAAAAACAAATTTTTATCGATTTCACTAATGATATTTCTAATTTCAAATGGAATTCGGTGCAAAAAATTCACCTCATTTTCTCCAAATCTCTGTCCATATTCAGATTTTCCACCGGATTTGGTTCCACATGAAGAGTATAATCAGGGCCAAAGTACTCATAATAATCGTTGTACGGTAATTTATTATCCGGTTCTACGTCAACTGCAACAGCAGTCTACCAAGAGTAAAAATTTCAACATTAGTGATTTCATGTGATTATGACCGACCAAGCTGACAAACAATATCAACATAGAAATTGCACATATTCGGAGAATCATAAAATACACAGGCATAAGCAGAGAGAAGGAGAATAACACCTCATAGCACCAGCAACGAGCAACGTTCCGGATTGTATACCCTCCCCCTCCCAAAACCATGAGAGGAACATTAAAAGACCTCAAAAAACGAAGGCAATCTGCATGTCCTTTCACAGACAAATTAAAGCACCCTAACCGATCTCCAGCCAACGAATCTGCCCCACATTGAAGAACAACAGCATCTGGCTGGTACACCTCCATGACTTTTTGGATGATGGGACGGAATAAACTTCGAAAATTTTGATCATTTAATCCATCATTCAATGGAACATTAAGAGCATAATTCTTCCCAGCAGCCACCCCAATATCTTTGATGTGCCCTGTTCCAGGGAAAAAGTCACCGAATTTGTGAAATGACACAGTCATTACTCGGTCAGTGACATAAAAGGCCTCCTCAACACCGTCTCCGTGATGAATGTCAATGTCAATGTATAGTACACGCTGCCATTGAGAATACATAATTCAGAACATAAACCCACCAGATATAAGAGCGAAAACTGATCATCTCACCTAAGTATGAGTCATCTAATGAACACTATAAATAATAATAATCTTGAAAAATTAAAACACTAAATACTGCTTCTGTTGAAGATAGTCTAAAATAATAATATAAGATCTTGAAAAATTGAATATACACATGGATCCAAGAGTAGTGACACTGTGCTTCAAAGAGAACTTCGAAACAAACCAAAAGGAGAAAACATAGACAACAATTTTTCACTGCTTTGTTATGAAGGGAAGATGGTAAAGCAATCCAAATAAAGAAATTAAAATACAAAGGGAAAACCACAATATACAAAGAGTAATCGTGCTACACCTGTGAGCTTTCAAATGTTCGTGAAAATTATAATAAAGATTTATTCACATTTTATTGTGTTTAAGGTTTTCAAGGCTTCTTCAACACCATACCCATGAATCAGACAAAATCTCAAACATCAGCACATAATCTCCAGAGAGCAATCATGGTCTTCATCACCGCCAGAACAATAAATTCATTATACATTTATAAGTGAAGTACATATATGTCAGAGATACTATCTCTGTGCTTCGTAGTGCTCTTGAGTTCATGTTTATCCATTCAAAAGTCCATTAGATTCATCCTTCTCTCAAAATTAAGAAAGCACTCCCACATATATTTTAAAATATACTCACCTTCAAAATTCTAAATCAGGCACATCTTTCAGAAATCTAAATTTAACACAGTTTCAAACATCCCATAAAGTTTCAAAAAGTTGTTCGCAGACGCAATATAGGTATCTTTGACAAAAAATACTTTCAAAAATGTTGAAAAAGATTTAAATCCCAACCAACATATTCGATTTCAAGAGGTAGGCAGTTTTGGAGCTACATGTCCCTCGTTTTGAATGACTTAAAGAAATTTTGAAACCTAGTAGTCTCTCAAAGAGCTCCATGACTTCCAAGAGCACGACCAAAACTAATTGTCGTCAAGCTTAAGATGAAAGCGTAAGCAACCAGTAAAAGATAGAAACGGGAATATTGATCTGTGCGTTATTACCCTGTGTACTTTGAGTAGCTCAAGAATTCCAAGCACAATATCATTAACATAACAAAACCCGGAAGCCTCACTCTTCTTCGCATGGTGAAGCCCGCCCGCCCAATTTATAGCAATATCCGCGTCTTGTCGATTAAGCTTCACGGCAGCGCCGATAGAACCGCCGGCTGATGCTTGGCAGAAGTTAAATAACCCGTCAAACACGGGGCAGTCCTCTCCCACATTAAAACGCTTGAGCTGACGCGAGTGGGTGTGGTCGAGAAGCGTGTCAGGGGTGACGGAGGAGAGGAATTCGACGTAATCAGGAGAGTGGAAGCGTAGAATGTCGGCGGCGGCAGCGGGGAATGGGCGGCTGATTTCCATTCGTCGGTGGAGGGAGTAGTGGACGATCAGGTTGTGGGCCATGCGTATGCGATGGGGTTTCATGGGGTGGCCTTGGCCATAGTAGTAATCGCCGATTGTTGGCTCGTAGAAGTACGACACTCGCCGCTTCCGGCCGTCGGGACAAGAAGCAGGCAGCGACGCGCCGCCGCCACCGGAGTTCACCATCTGTCTGGCCTGTTTATGTTTTTTAGTTGCTAAGCAAGTTCCGACCTAGAGGAAGAATTTGTCACCATCTCTCAATGCGACAATGTTGGGGTTTTTTTAATTCAATAATAGAAAAAATAAATAAATTATCAACCCAACCCCGGCCCTGCTTTTAATTGTTAAAGGGGCCGAAGTTTCAAAACCCAGCCCATTTAACAAATAAATCTAAGCGGGCAAACCTAGGCCCATTAAATTTGGTATAATTCGTTTTATATTTTTTGATATATATATTATATATAGTTAATTTCGTTATTTATATAAATAAATAATAATACTGAAAAATGAATAATAATAATAATAAAATCATCTGAAATAAATTCATGATAACAATAATTATCATATTAAAAAATATAAAATTAACAACAACAATAATATAATCAAAATTATGGACGAACAAAATTTCGGTTTAGCCGCAAAACAAAAAAATGGATTTCTAAATTAATCAAGCCCAATTTTTAAATTACATCGGTATTACCAAGTTTTTTTTGGTTCAATCGAATTTTGTTCATCCCTATTTTTATGATATTATTGTTGTTGTTTTAATTGAAACTTTTATTACGGTTTATTTGGCTATCCATGTTCATACTTTTCTTCACCCAATACAGAACACTTGAGTTTTTGTCAAATTTAAAATAATTGTGCTGATTATAAAAAATAATCATTATTTTTTATAAAAAACTTGTGTGAGACGGTTTCACGGGTCGTATTTTGTGAGACGGATATCTTATTTGGGTCATCCATAAAAAAACATTACTTTTTATGCTAAGATTATTATTTTTTATTGTGAATATATGTAGGATTGACTCGTCTCACAGATAAAGATTCGTGAGACCGTCTCACAAGAGACCTACTCTTATTTTTTTTATGGTTTATTTCAGATGCAGGGGAAATGGGGAATATTGTCCTAGTCATTCTTTCGTGGGTAAAATGGTGCATGGAATTTTCTTTTCTTTTCTTTTTGTGTATGAAATTGGATAGAATTATGCTAATTTTAAAAAATAAAAAACTTGTGGTTTTATTTGAAAATAGGGGAATATTGTCCGAGTCATTCTTTCGTAGATAAATTCGTGCGTGGATATTTTTTTGGGAAAATAGCATTTTACATCCTTTCTATCATTAATGATCTTTTACATTGTTTGTTCTTTTTAAAAAAAAAATCAAGCACTATTAATTCTTGAGATAGGATTTTTAGTGATGTTTGACTTTTTTTTGTCTAAAAGCCCATACTCAATGTCAATCTTCCAACACCGAATATTCAAATATTTACTTATAGACTACTAAGTCACCAAACTTCACCAGTATTACTTTTCCGCGTTGAATTCTTATTCAGTTTGAAACTTCCTCCCTGCCTTGGATTATAAATACCTCATGAATTCTCTCCCTCTCTTTCTTGAAGCTGCCGCTACTGTCCTCGCCTTCTCTCTCTCTCTCTCTCTCTCTCTCCACTTTTTTTTATCTATTTGATCGCTGAATTGTTTCAATTACCATGAATTCAAGCTTGGACAGTACGGAGAAAATCAAGTTTCTTTACAGTTACGGCGGAAAAATCGACCCTCGCCCATCCGACGGCGTTCTCCGGTACATCGGCGGTTTCACTAGAGTTCTTTCCGTGGATCGTTCGATTACTTTTTTAGGTATTTTGTGCTTTGCGTTGGGTTTCTTTACCCTCGTCTCGCNTTTTTTTTTTTTTTTTTTTTTTTTTTTTTGAAGAAGAAGAATGTTGATTACTAAATTATTTGTTGAATTCTGTTCCTGAACAGATTTGATGGTGAAATTTGGTGAATCGTGTGGATCCTCGATGATTTTGACGTGTAAGTTACCGAGTGAAGATTTGGACTTACTGATTTCAGTTAAATCGAATGAGGATCTGAGGAATGTGATCGAGGAGTATGATAGAGCTTCGCCGGAGATGAAAATCAGAGCCGTGCTTTTCCCGATCAAAGCGGCGAAGAAAGTCTCTCCTCCGCCGTCACCTATGTCGTGTTTTGATTTTCCCTCACCTCCGAAACCTTGTAGAAAGAGAATCCCATCCGCCGTGACGTACTGCGATACAGCACCGCATGTGGCGGTTCACCGGTGTTGCTCACAGGCGATCCACCGCCGGGCATCATCGGCGGTTAGATATCCTATTCCCGCCGGGCAGCATCGGCGACACGAAGTGTGGAATCCTAGGAACGTGCAAAATATCCCTCACCGGAATTATTCTCATTCGCATTACTAGTATGAATGATAGTCATACAAAAGAACAAGATACCATAGCTAACCATAGCTAATATTTGGATTAAATAACACACGCGTGATGTGAATACCGATCGAATTGCTATGAGGAATTGATTTTATTCATTGAATTCTGAGGTTGAAATTTGATTTTGTAATGAACGGCAAAACTCCGGGTTCCTACTCAAAAATGGATTGCACCAACTGTTGAACGCATCCTGTTAGGGGGGAACTGACACCGTTAGCTGCGTTTTTTGGCCTTACGCAGCTGAAAATGTTTGCATGGATTTCACGTAACGCCCGTCGGCTTGGCGACGGCGGTTGTCGTTATCAAGGGGGTAATTCCTTAGCCCGTCTTCTTCTCGTTTTTTTATAGATCAGATATTCCCATTTTTTGTTTTTGTGGTGCAAGGACTGAGGAATATTCTTCTTCTATATTATATGCTCGTTGATTAGTGTTATTTTCTTTGATTTATTAAATTTTGAATATCTTTTTTGTTTTCCCTGGACTTATTCTAACGGAGATCCGATAAGGACAGACATACCAAATAAGGAGAGAGAATAATTATTATTATAAAGTTGAATAATAGGTATATTGTGATTCAATCTCACACGACTTTATCGATATTACAATAAAATGTGATACTCTTAACATAAAAATTAATATTTATTCATGGATGATCCAAATAAGATATATGTCTCATAAAATACGACTCGTGAGATCGTCTCACACGAATTTTTGCCAAAGTTGAAAGGTTATCATTTGAACCGACCGATCGAAAAAAAGGCAAAAATATTTTTCTTAATTAACAGAGTATATTTAAAATAAAACGGTGTGTGAAGGTCATCACCGCATTGTTCTAACCGTAATTAAACTGAAATAGTATCTTAAAGTGTCAACAAATCAAATGTTTTTTTGTTCTGATACCGAACCGACCAATTTTCAGAAACAACAAACCGAAATAAGAATTGGATGGGAAACAACGAAACTTTTAAAAAAAAAAAATTTACAATATATACAACGATTGCTATTCAAAATATGCACATTCCTCTTATTAGTCTAAGTTAAGATTGCAAATATTACAAAACCACGAAAATAGTAAAGATATTAAATGAAAAAATTATTTCGCTTTTATAATATTTGCACATAAAGTTGAATATATATATATATATATATGTATATAAAAGATTGTATTTTGATAGATAGATTTGAACCTAAACATAAGGTTGTATTACAACTATGAAAATAATAAAGACGTTCACTTCTAAACTTGTCCCGCCCCAAAACCCAATGGATCCAATTTGGGTTGGATCCCCACTGTATAATTTCTATTTTTATTTTAAAAATAAATTATTTTTGGATTTTAGTAATCATACAATAAAATATTTAAAAATTAATGAATCATTAAATTATTTTCCAAAATATTACGATCGGATCTACATTATTTAATAAATTTTAAAAAATGAATAGATTTAATATATATAATATAAAATATAAATTATATTAAAAAAATTGATAATAATAGTTAAAAAGAAAGAAAGAAATAATTAATTAAAATGTAAAATTTTTTTATAGTGATGTGGGAGTAAAACAGCACTCCCGTTCTCCTCCAAATACACGACTTCATGCACACACGATTACACCATATTGATTAAGTTTGTAACATCGTATCGAAATAGCTGTGAGATTTGAGAAAGCCAAACTTAAATTATTCTTCAATTACAAAACTCATACATACATGTATAAAATTAATTAAGCATCTTAAAAAACATACCAATTTTATTAATTATAAAAAATTTATTGGACGAATTTATTTTTATAAAAAAATAAGATGAAAAATGCCTTTCATAAAATTGGATTTGATTTCCTCTAAAGTTATGATATAATAATCATATAAAAAAATCGAAGACGTACTTTTAGATTAAAAAAAAACATATTTGTTTACTTTAAACGTCAAATCGACATGCCGTTTTTTCTTCTCAAAACTTTGGCATTAAGTTAACTAGTCAAGTTGATACAAACAAAAGATACAAAAAAATTCCTAAATCGGGAAGTAAAAGGTATTTCGTTATATTTCGAGTTATATATATATATATCCAAAAAAATTCGAGTTTAAAATAATTATTATATATTCATATTTCCAGACTCATCTTTATATTATAATATAATATAATAAAAAAGGAAAAACCAGTTATGCCCTTTTATTGTATTATAACTAAAACTAAGGTTTCCAAATATTTATAGCTAGTTAAATAGTACAATATTGGTTAGATAAAATATATTATAAATGGTAAAAAAACCTAAGCTATTATCATATCATATATTCTTTAACAATACAATTGAAAATATAATTGCATAAAATATTATACAAAAACTTTTTTAAAAAAAACTATCCAAAATAGCATTTTGCTTTTCAAAAAGTTTTCATTTTTTACAAGAACTAAAATAAACACCAAAACATCTTTAATAGTGAGAGATCAATTTTCTTGCTTTGTCCCTTCGTGTCACCGTTACCATTCACCACGTTTCTTCATGGCTTCGTACACAAATCTCGCCCCCCCTATCACTTTCCCATTTAACTGCCGTTTCATCAAGAAACCCAACTTTATTCACGTCTTCTTCTTTTCGAGAAACGACGTTCGGTAATTCAAGACAAGCTAGCGGAGAGAATGAAGCTTTACGCATATTTGTTGGAGGGCAGAGACTGGGCGGTGAAGGACTCTTACGTGAAGTTGAAAGTAGGAAAATTTAAGTCGAAAACCCGAGTTTTGAAGGATACCAAGAACCCAGTTTGGAATGAGGAGTTTGTGTTTGGGGTGCATAATTTGCAGGAGGAGCTGGTTGTTTCGGTGTATAAATATAATGATCATGAACCAGGATTCTTCAATGTCAGCGCTGGGAATTTGGTGGGTCGGGTCAAGATTCCTCTTTGGAGTGTTGTAGAAGAAGAGAATCAGCATCTGCCTCCCACTTTGTTTACAGTTCATAGGTCCAAGAATGTGAAATCAATCGACAGGGATTTTGGTAAAGTTGATTTCTTCTCCCTGTGGCATTCTTTTCTTTTTGGAAATTTCTCTGGCATTATTTTTTAATTCACCTTTTAGTTATGTTTTCCGGATTTATTGTGTACATCGGTTATTCTCATGCGGTTTTTGGTTATGGTTGAAATACTTATGTAAGTATATGCAGGGGTGTGATCACTTTGGATTGGTGGAGTTGAGTACATAAATTTGTTGGAGCTGATATTTTATGTGTTTTGATCATGTTTTACTTTAATTAATACCAGTGGTCATATTACTTTATTATGTCACCACTGCAAAAACGTGGATTAAGCGTCATTGCTTGTCTAGGATATGGTCCGTCTGCGCATATTTATATTTCAAAGGTATTTTGTGCTGAATGTTGGCTTATCGAATAGTTAACCAATGTTTTGTTGTATAATATTATTGATTAGAATACATGTAGATCATGGAGGTCTTCATGCTGTCCTTTTTCCCAATAAATAAAAAAAATTCGTCCATTTAAACAGTTTACATTTACTTGCTTGGGTACTCCTTACACGCAGATGCAAATATAAGACTATGAGTTCGTTTTTTATTTTGAAGTATATCACTTTCAAAAGCTGCATTTTGGTTAACTTGTAGTTACACTTTGTATCCCTGCTCTTACTTATGAGTAGGTTGGTTTTGACTCAGTTCGAAGAATTAAACAGATATTGCATGTTGCAGCCATCATGTTGCAATAAACTTGCCATGATCTTTCTCTATAAATGCTTCTGAAAATTCTCCAGTGGTGCACTGCACACTTTAAAATTCGCCATGTTGTGTTGATTATAAAGAAGAGAAAACATTGGTTTATTTTCTGGTTGAAAATTTTTGGAAAAGATTTTGAAAAAACATTGGATTAAACTTCAGCACCCTGTATTAGGCTATTTATGTTCCTACATTCTTGTTAATGATACAATCATATTAAAAAATGATGCATCAGAGTTCAAAAAAATTTTCAAGCTCTCTGTGCTAATGTTTTGTCTATATTTGGCTTTGGATAGTACCCGAAACTTTGTAAAGATAATGTTATTTTAAACAGGTGATATGAGCCAATTTTTCTTGTGCGAACTTAGGTAAACTTCTTCTCTCACTTTCCATGCATGGAGGAGACCAGGGTAGTTCTTCTGATCCGGAGATCAATTCTGCTTCGTCTCGATTTTCTTATCCGTCCACCCTTTGGCCTAAAATGACCCATGATGGGAAATCGCTGATGAAGTCCATTACTGATCGTGTGGACAAATTATTCGTAAAGACAGAGGAAACATCAAGAATGGACAATTCATCTGAAACTTCCACCATATCAGAAGGGGAAGATTGTTCGGAGGAACCTCATTGTAGCTCTAGCTTCCATGAATTAGTCGAACTTACGAAATCCAAGCTTGGAAAACAAGATATTCCGGAAACTCTTCAGGGTGGTGTTCTTCTAGATCAGACATACATGACATCTGCAGATGATCTTAATACCATTCTCTTTGCTCCCGATTCTGATTTTCGAAATGAGTTGTCGGAATTACAGGGTACGGTAGACATTCACGAGGGAGCTTGGACCTGTAAATCTGAAGATGATTTCTGTTTGACACGAGTTGTATCATACACAAAAGCTGCAACAAAATTAGTTAACGCTGTGAAAGCCACTGAGCAACAAAAATATATAAAGGCTGGTGGGGGGGAATTCACAGTTTTAGTTAATGTAATTACTCCTGATGTCCCATATGGAAACATTTTCAATGTTGAATTGCTTTACAAGATAATGCCTGGCACATCTCTATCTTTGGGAGAGGAATCTTCCCGTCTTGAAGTGTCTTGGGCTGTTAACTTTAGCCAAAAAACGATGATGAGAAGCGTGATTGAAGGAGGAGTGAAGCAAGGATTAAAAGAGAGTTTTGAACAGTTTGCAAGCGTACTGTCTCGAAAAGTTAATTTAGTTAGAGCTGCAGATATTTCTGGGGAAGATCACATTTTGGCAACTCGAGAGACAGAGCTTCAGTCTAATATGGAGTTAACTGTGAAATACTTTTGGAATTTCACGGTTATGTCCACCTTTTTCATTGTTTTGTACATCGTGATTCATGTTCTTCTCTGTGAACCAGACAAACTGAGAGGGTTAGAATTCGGTGGGCTTGACTTGCCAGATAGTTTTGGAGAAATCATCACCTGTGGAATACTAGTTACTCAATTGGAGAGAGTTTATGGCATGATTGTACATTTTGTGGATGCTAGACTACGAAGAGGTATTCTTTTTCTATTTGGCTGCATGTGAAGATGTTGAGACTTGTTTTAAATTTTTGGGGACTCTGTATTTGGAAAATACTGTTATTTAGTTCAGAATGCCTCTCTATGTTGAGAAGTGAACAATAATTAATTATTGGATTTATGCATGGAGGCCTGTGAATCTTGGGACTCGGTCACTCGTGTATGCTTGGTATCAAGGGAATTACTCTCAGTTTTCCTGAAATCTTTGTCCCTAATCCCCTTGGCTTATCATTTCTTTTTGGCTTGTATCTTTCACATAAAATGTTCTATTGTTGTGACTAGATTTGTATCTCAGTCATAAAAGCTTGAACTTCTTCCATGTACTTTTGTTTCAGTTATATATACACACGTGGGGACTGCGTTAACCTGATATACAATATCGGTTTTATTTATATAAAGGAAAAACTTTCATCCTACATGCTCTGATATTACATTGTTCATAGGAAGTGATTCTGGAGTTAAAGCACAAGGTGATGGATGGATTCTTACAATCACTTTGATTGAGGGAGCAAATTTAACTTCTTTGAACTCTACAGAGTTATCTGATCCTTATGTCGTGTTCACTTGCAATGGTAAGACAAGAACAAGCTCCGTCAAGCTTCAAACTCTCTGTCCTCAATGGAACGGTAAGATCTCTTCACACGGCTTGTCTTATTTTTCCATGCTATCATTATTTGCTGCTATATATTTGTACGTATTTCTACAGAGATACTCGAGTTCGATCTTGTAGAAGATCCACCTTCCATGCTCCATGTGGAAGTTTTTGATTTTGATGGCCCATTTGAGCAAGATTTTTCTCTTGGGCATGCGGAGATCAATTTTTTGAAACACACTTCTGCTGAACTGGCAGACATGTGGATTCCTTTAAATGGAAAGCTTGCTCAGTCTTCACAATCCAAGCTACACTTGAGAATATTTTTGTACAACAATAACGGGGTCGAAACGATTGCAGATTATCTAGCAAAAATGGAGAAAGAGGTTGGAAAGAAGGTACACTCCTTCCTTTCTTACATTGTCATGATGGGAAATTGGAATTTTGTTTTAAAGTATAAAGTATTTTGTGGTTGCAGTTAAAACTTCGGTCGCCACACAAGAATTCAACCTTTCAGAAATTATTTGGATTGCCATCTGAAGAATTTCTTATCAATGATTTCACGTGTTCCTTGAAAAGAAATTTTCCATTACAGGTAGCACATTTTCTTGCAATTAGGAATCGAACTCATAGATTAGTGGTAAATTTTGAAACATCCCTTATCTTGATAAACTTTGGAATGCTCTTTTTTTTTGCCATAGATAATGGTTCCATATTATCTGTAATCAAGAATTTCCATTCTTGTGTTTGAGGCCGCTGCTAATTTTTTGCAGGGGCGGCTATTTTGTTCTGCTCGAATAATTGGGTTTTATGCCAACTTTTTGGGTCACAAAACTAAATTTTTCTTCCTTTGGGAGGACATAGAAGATATTCAGGAGCTTCCACCATCCTTTTCAACAGTTGGAAGACCCTCTCTTTTAATTATTCTACACAAGGGTCGAGGTCTCGATGCAAAACACGGTGCAAAGATTTTAGATGAGGAAGGAAGGCTGACTTTCCACTTCCATTCTTTCGTTTCTTTCAACGTAGCGATCAGGTATTTTGCAGGAAATATTTTTCTAATTTTTGTCACTTAAAATAGTATATGCAACATAATGTTTCATCAACCGTAATGAAAAAGGACAATCATGGCTTTGTGGAAAACAAGAACGTCAGAAAGAGAACAGAAACAGGAAATTTTGGAAAAACAGATGGATGAGAATGGAAAGCATTTATTTGAGGACAAGCAATCATATTTTGTCGTCGATGATTTGAAGATGTCTCTGATTTGTTCTGCCGGACTTCCTATGAATGTAAAATATTAATCAGTCAAAATTTCGGCTTGGGTTTTATTTTTTTATTTATATTGATCAACTCTGCTTTTGTCTAATGTTGCAGAACAAATCACTTGTGATGATGTTTGATGGAGGAGACTTGGAACATAGAGTTATGACAGAGTGCGGTTGCCTCAACTATGTGACAACAACATGGGAACCCGTGGCTCCCGAAATTCAAGAGCGACAGGTTTCATACAAGTTCAGTCGCCATATCTCAACCTTTGGAGGGGACGTTACATCTACACAACAAAAAGTGCCCCTTGAAAATGAGGGAGGATGGGTGGTGAACGAGATCATGACCCTTCGTGGTGTGCCTTTTGGTGATCATTTTCGAGTACGATCAAATTTTCCGGGAGTTGGCAGATTTTATTGATTTTTTTTAAAGAATATAGAACATCTAATAGTGATGTTCAATAAGTGAAATTTTTCTGTCATGCATGCAGGTTCATGTCAGATACCAGATCAAGAACTCTATTTTCACGCATAATTCTTGCAAGTGTGAAATTTATACCGGTGTTGTGTGGTTGAAAAGCACCAAGTTTCAGCAGAGAATAACAAAGAATGTTACCGGGAAGTTCACCCAAAGGTTCAAGGAAATATTGCAAACCATGGAGAGAGAGGTTTTATTGGCAACTCAATAGTTGCCAATTAAGAGTTTGCATGACATTACAATGCGATTGACGAAAGCTGAAATCACAAAAACTTGCATCTGAGGTAATAAATTTGTAGTATTCTGGGCTGATCTACGGTGGTTTAAGTATTAATATCCACCTTCAGTCGAGTTTGTGCTTTCCGGATAACTTCTATCATATTGCTGATGTTTGTGTTAGCTCTGGCAAAGTTTATATATTTCGCATTCTCATTCGCGGTTTTTAGCCATATAGAAGATACATTGATGAGTCGAAGCTCTTGTATTAAAGTACCAGCAAAGGTCGAAAGGCGAGTTCTTACAAGTAGGTACGAGAAGCCCTTTCTGAAGAAGACATGCAAGAAGTTGCAAGAATGAGCGGGATTAATTATTGAACATAAATTAGTATAACTTGAGAGTTACTATACACACACACACACATATACTTACAATAATGTGATCAATAGATACATAAAGTTGGCTTCTTGCATCATACTATTGCATTCATTGTATGTTCAATGCTTTTGCGATGAAATGTTATACAAAGTATACACAATGCTTGTTGTCGTAGAATAAATAATCCAGTGTCGTAAAAATTGTTTGAAGAATGAAGCTGGTCTAGATGGAGAAGTTTTGATAGGAATGAGAATTATGGATTTGGTGGTTGCAAGATTTGACGAGAAGTTTTGATAAGAATGAGAATTATGGATTTGGTGGTTGGAGGATTTGAGAAAAATAATGAATTTTTTTAAAAAAATTGAGTAAGATAAGAAATAAATAGTCGAGAATAATATGGAGGAGGAGAAGTTGATAAGTTAATTTTAAATTAGAGGTTACAATGAATTTAATTAATTTGAGAAGTGGATTTGAAATTGAAATTAGATTAGAAAATATAAATAGATAAGATTTTCAAATCATTTATTTTAATTTTGAATCAAATGTATACCATGGATTTGAGATTTTTTTTAATGATTTTGTTTATTTATTTAACTCAATCATGTCCAATTTTTAAAATGTTTTAAAATTATTAAAATATTTTCTTTAATTTTTATCCAAACATTTGAATTTTTAAATGATATTGCATAAAATTAATCCAAAGTAGAAAATTATCATGGATTAGATATAGATTTGTTAAATACATTTCATTAAACAAATAAGCAGAAAAAATTTATTATCTCATAATAATAATTTCAAATACGACCAAGTAAGTAAGGGAAAAATTCCTCCTTAGTCGGCGACTAATTGGCTTCCTTCGTCCGTTCGCTTTCTTCGGAAGCAAGGAAAGAGAGCCTGCATGACTAAATGAATATATAAAGAGTAGCCCACACTATAAAACTCCTGATTTCTTCGCGTTTGATGATTTGTTTCCGATTTTCTTTGAAAAGACTGGGTCTTCTTACTTGAATTCTGTTGTGTATATTTGATATACGTACACAGGAAAAAGGAGCAGAAGGGCTCTCTTCGGCGGCGGCGATTCTGGGTTTGGCCCCCCTGCTATGGATATGGAGGCTTCTACTTTGGTGATCAAGGTTATTTTTCTTTTTTTTTTCTCTCTCTTTTTTGTCAATGATTTACTGGCTTGTGTATGATTTCTGGGCTGTGTTCGTGAGTTCAGTGTTTGTGCATTCTTGTGAATGATTTGGGTTTTACGTGCGCTTCAGTTGTTGTTGCATGATCATTGGCTAAGGTTAATTGCTGACTCTATCTGTCGATGCTTGGAACGAAAGGTCGCAAGATTATATTTTCAGGCTGAATACGTTCCCTTTTCTTAGATTGAAGAATACTTTCTGAAAATATGTTGACAAAGAATTTAATGAAAAAATTTAATTAACGATGATGTTGTTAGAATCCATATCCTTATGTAAAATATACTTGGGTTAAAGAAATCAAGTTCTTTTTAAGCTGCAATAAAATAATAAGAAGACGTGGGGTTGAAAATTAAAATATGAATGAAATTTGAAAAAATAAGAACAAAATATACGCTAAAATGATATAAAAGTAACAATTAATTGAATTAATCATATTTTCAATCTGTCTTTTGTATGTGTTTTTCTTCTAAATTTATGGAAATTAACGATTTTTTATTTTAATTTTTGAGCAATTCATCACAACCTAAATGTTTGTAAAATGTTAATTCTTTTTTCAATGTTACAGTATCGATTTTTTTCTCCATTTACATGTGACATGCCTCTCCAATCAAGAAAGGATGGTGGAATTAATTTCATTGGAATGTGTAAACTCTCTTGTTCTTAATAACTACGAATCAGTTATTCAAAGCAAATGTTTTACCTCATTCTGTTTTTAGTGTCTCTGAAAAATAATGTGAACTTCTGCTTTTTGTATGAGCATTGATCCACGATAAGATTTTTGAACGCCTTTATCCTTTAGTAGATCTGACTAGTTACGAGTGCTATCTAAATTTTTGTTGAGTTACCCTTGTGTGTACACATTGGAAGCTGTCAGTCTGCATTTTAGTTTGTGATAAATATTCTTTTAATTTACTTTTTTGGTTTTATATATCCAGTCTGTGTTCACCTTTACAATCACTGTCCCTGATCACGAAACTCAACATTTTGACAGGTAAAATATGGGGATTTTCTCAGGCGTTTTAATGCAAGTGTTATGGATGATAAACTGGATCTCAGTATGGACAAACTGATAGATAAGATTCGTATCCTTTTCAACTTTGCTACTGATACTGGGCTCACACTTACTTACATTGATGAAGATGGTGAGACGGTTACTCTTGTTGATGATGATGATCTCCTCGATGCGGTGGAACAGGGCCTGGATCCTTTGAGAATTACGGTTACAATAAATGAAGAAAAGAACAGCTCTCCATTTATTTGTTCGACTGGATCTTCTACTCCCTTGAGTTCCCCTGAAGTGCAACAACAGTTTCAAAACATCAACTCTAGTGTTTCTGAAATTCTAAAAACTATACCGGATCCTCTACGTGAGACACTTGCAAAGCTCTCCACTGATTTGGTGTCTAAACTGTCTTCTTCTGCTCCTGGTATAACTCCAGGTATTGCGGAGGTTGTTGAATACTTTTCCGAAGTGGGATTGTCCTATCTTTCCCGTATTTCAGGACCCCAAGCGAAACTGCGCCCTACCGCACAAAATGACATTCCTGAAAGTAAGGCAACCGTGACAGAGACCAAAGAGACTGATTCATCCAAGGTTGATCCCACCCCATTGAAGGCCCAATTGCAAGGACGATCTGAAAAGCAGTTGTCCAGGAATAACGAGGACTCACCAAAACTTGAGTCTGTCTCAACCATGAAAATCCATGAGGTGAAAGTTGAACCTTCATGCGCTTCTTTTAATGCTCCTTTTGTTGCAAATGATGTTTCTACAGAAGAGAAGGACAATAAGGCTAGTGGGCCTCACCTTGGACCAAACCCAGCATTTTCTGGTGCTCATGATCGTGTGAAGGGTGATCCTTTAGATGGAAGAACCAAACATAGATTCCCATGTGATTTTGGAAACTCTCCGCACTCACTCATTGTTCCTAATCCTGGTAGTTTTAATAACTTCCCGGGCTCATTTTTCAGTCCTTTTCATGCTTACGAGTGTCAGCTTTCTGGAATACCTGTGGAAAACATCTCAGCTGCTTTACCACAACCTGCTTCTCAGGCAGTCTCATTCGGGAGGAACATAAGTCAAAATGATGTCAATGGAATGACGGGGAAAGATAATGCCTACAACAGAATTGATCTCCCTGAAATACATCCACATCAGTGGCCGTCTAAGGGGTTGCATGATTTTGTATGCTTTTTCATCAATCCTTTATTTATTTGTTTTCTTTATTTTAGCACTTCTGTTCTTCTGCTAATTTGTGTTGCCTGTGATGTACCTTGTGTCCTATACTCCTGTCCTAAATCAGCATGCCCAGGGGCACTGTTCGTTGGAGTCACAGGTTCACAGGGGTATGGAAGTTAATCCAGGTGTATCCAAGCTAGATAGCTGCTTCATTGTGGATGTCACCATGATTGATGGTGCTCTTATAACACCTTTAACTTCATTTACCAAGATTTGGCGTATGAGGAACAGTGGTACAGTTGTTTGGCCCGAGAAGACACAACTTGTTTGGATTGGAGGAGATAAGTTGAGCAACACATTTTCTGTGGAATTAAAGGCGAGTTTTCTTCATTGTGATTTTATATAAATTCTATTGCCATCTATACAGGTAAGCTTCTCTCTTTGGGTTTGTATGTCCCATTATTTTGTGCTGACTTTCTCGGTGCTCTCTTATTTCATCTGGTACCATATCCTTATTTTTTTCCTTTTTAAGTGGTGAAAGCATAACTTTCTTTGGGTCATCAAATGAATTATAGCAACTGTTTTCTCGATGCCTTTGTTCTTGAAAGTTTACTGAATTCATCATTAATTATTTAAGTGATTTTCTTTGCCACAATGAGTTTCGTGTCATGTCAGGTCCCTGCAGTTGGTCTGGCAGTCAACCAGGAGCTTGATGTTGCTGTTGATTTCATTTCTCCCGAAGTTCCGGGTCGATATGTCTCTTATTGGAGAATGGCTGCACCCTCTGGGCAAACGTTTGGGCAACGTGTTTGGGTTCACATCCAGGTTGGTCACTTTTATGTGACATCATCATTTCTCTCGTTGTTATGTCACGCACATCGTCAAGTACCTGCATTGATCTGCCAAAAATAAAACATTGATGCTATTTTTTTTTTGGAATCAATTTTTTTTTAAGATTATGATTTTTTATATTTTATTGTAATGTAGTTAAGAAATATCCACCCTAAGATATTTTGACCTTTTGGCATTTTGTCGTGGATGTAGGCTTTTATAGCCGAACAACTTAAATCCTGTACTCTTCTGTCTTTCTTCTTCATGTTATTTATCTACTAGGAAAATCGACAGATATTTTGTTCATACCTGTAGGTTCATGCTACCATTGGAAAGATACGACATGGTGTTCCAGGCTTGAACCTAAATTTGCCTCTGGTAAACGATGTCTTAACTGGCCCCGAAATCAATAATGCTGTTATGGCTCCCCTGGTGGAAGAAAGTCACCCGGTGGAAGTATTTGAACCTATTACACCGCTGCCAAATATTGAACATGATACGAAGTTTCCTATCTCTGAAAGTTCAATGGTAGGTAGTGGTGCTACAAACTTGGCCCCAACTGCCCCTTCATCGATTTTTTATCCTGTTATTGATCAGTTGGATATGGCAACACCAGTGTACCCTCCACCGTATGTGCACTATCTACCTCCACCACCTCCAGTGATCTTTCCTAAAACTTCACCATTACTCTATACTCTACCAGCACCACCTGCGTTCTATCCTCTTCCACCACCACCACAGTCTCTGCTCTATCCTCCGCCACCACATGCTTTCTATCCACCACCACCGCCACCGCCACCGCCTCCACCTCCGGCGACCTTTCCTCCACATCCGGCTTTGCTCTATACTTCAACATCACCACCTTTGCTCAATTCTTGGCCCCCACCTGCTGCTGGAAACACACGAGAAAACACAGAAGAGCTTCAAGGTATGGAAGGATTAGAGAAGAAACTTCTGAGAGAACTCGAGGAGATGGGCTTCAAGCAGGTTGATTTAAATAAGGAGATTTTGAGGTTTCATGAGTATGATTTGCAAAAAACACTCGAAGATCTGTGTGAAGGTTCTGGGTGGAATTCTTTCTATGAGGAGCTCCAGGAAATGGTAAGTTCCATTCAAATTTTTATATTGCTCTGACAGAAGAATATGGAGTGTGAATTCTTACTGTTTATGTTTTTAAAGAGATTGCTGATTCATGTTTTTCATGGCGTAGAAATGACAAAGAAACTGCCTATGAAGAAAATAGAAGCATCAGGTGCTGTGCCATGGATTTTATTTCTGGAGAAGAGGTAGTAATATATCATACTTTTAACATTGGGAACATCCGACATGAATAAATTGTTCGAGCTTGTTTCTAGTTCTCGGTCTCTTATGTATCTTGTTTATTTGGATTTGTGCTGGTTGAACTTGTTTGTCCGTTGTTAACATATCTCATGTTCGGTTTTGAACTGTTTTATCTGTTTCCTGGAATGAAACCTATTTATGTTGCATACAGAAAAACAAACTATCCTATTCCCACTTTGTTGTGCTCAGGTCCGGCTGATTTCATATTCATAGCTCAAATCAAATGTCTTTATAGTTCCGAAGCATTGTATTTTACAGGTTTTTCTTCCATTCGAACATATATTGATTTCAAATTATAGATAAATAAATCAAATCTAAATTTACAACTCAGAACGTAGCCACGATGCGTTCGACTAAAGCTCTATATTTTGTCTTTGAAAATCTATAGGTTTTTGTGATCTATGGTGTTCAGTTAAAATGAGAATCAAAGCATAGAGATCATATATGTCATTGTGTCTTTATGTTGAAATTTTAGGTGACTTTTGCGAATTTCCCCTTTACATTACATCTCATCTTATTTAGGTACAAGTAATTTTAGATGATCAGAAACAAGCCAAAAGTAGTCAGTGAATATACTGTTCCATTGCTTTAAAAGTGGGATTTATAAGTCAATTTAATGAAACCTATTAGGCTCTGCATTGGTTATTTCATATTCTGTTTCTTTTTTTTTTCTTTTTTTTGTGCTTTTTTTGGTTGTCTCATTATCTCACTAGTGCTGGAGAATCCCCTTTTTTATATTCCTTGGAAAGAACAATCTTTTCTCCCAAACTCCAATTATGGTATGGTGCAAGTATATCCATGTTCCGGGTTGGTCTATGCTTCGTCTGGATTAGTTCTTACATTTCCTATCACCAACGGTCCCTCATATTTTGATAGAAATTTACATCATGCATTGGGAATCCTAAAACTAAAACTTGACCAATTATATGAGAAAAAACACGACAGATGTACAAAAAATCTTTCGCTAGAAAGACTGCTATTTTGTCTATCTAGATATCCTTCCTCGGTTTGTGAAACCAAATCAATTTACATGTCTTGAATTTACGATTCAATACATAATTTCTCCGCGAACAAAGATTTCGGCCGATGATGATTTAAGATTCCCTAGAAACATCATTCAAATATTATGAAAATGGACGAAAGACAAGAATCTGATTCATGCCAACCTAAGGAAAAATTCAACTCCCGGAGAGATGGACATTAACTAATCATATAAGATTGTAAACATAAAAGCAATATAAATTTATAATGTTTCCTCGCAACCCCTCCCTCGAGTTTTTCATGTATCGACTAAATTATTGGATCTGTCGCTAGTCACTATGGAATATCTTTTGGACATGAACCACCTATAAATTTGGAATTCTATTCCACAACTCTCCCAGGGCAGGCAACTAGGACTACTAAAACAAGCCAAGAAAATGCAAAAACACCACGACTACTACACCACCTCTACCCAATATTACGCCAAAGATGATTCCATCTCCGACGATGAATATGTCCTAATGCCGCACATCGTCTCTCAAGCTCCCCATGCCTTCGTCAACGCCCCAGCTGCCTACCATGGTCTCAAGAGCGACTCCATGTTCGGCTCTGACAAGTATGAGGATCATCACCAGAAGAATATTCACGTTATGAATCATCATCATAAAAAAGGGCATCATGGTGTGCCGGAATTAAACAAGAAATTTCATTTTGTTGAACATGAGGAGATCGATAAGAATGGGAAACATGAAGTTCATGATGAGGAGGCCGATGTCGATATCGAGGCCAATGGATTCATTCAGAAGAAGCATCAAACTTTTGATAAATGGGAAACATTTAAGAGGTATTAAGGTTGGAATATATATGGATTGATATAAAGCAGGCAGTGTGGCAACCTAAATAATGTTTATTAACGTTGTCCTACAACTATGCGCCTTACTAACATGCCTATCTACTTATGTGTTGATATTCATGCACATGAATAACTTGAATTACATCATAAGTCATTAACATCGATCCAACACTGCGAGATACCGAAGTTCGACTATATATTCAACTGATAAGGTGACTAATAAAATCAGTTAATTATTTTTTAAAACTCCATATCCATATAATGCTGCGAGCATATATGGTTTTAAGTTTTGTCAAATTTTGGCTGGAAGAAGTGTCCTCCCATCAAACCCATAAGCTTGAATCGATGACCAAAGAAGCGATAACATATTTATGCAATAAGACAGCTATGAAAAACATGGATTAACAAGACTTCGGAACCATGAAGATTACATGATCAATCCCTTCTTTTCTAAGACAATAGCACGAAATTTCTTCACTTTCACCATAAGAAAGATCACTCAAAAAAGGGCCTTTAATTTGCTTCTGAAACCGGCAATACAGGGATAAAACAAGACTACCCTTTTGACGAAAAACCAACTTCATTGAATCTCCTCGAAGATATCTGGAACAAATTCCTCAGGCTATTCTTGCTCTCATTCCGCCTCTTGACAAGAACCCGCTTCACCCTGTTCGATTCCGAAAACGGATCATCCATATTCAACAAGCATCTCTCCAACTTCTTAGATACATTCACGATCTCATAAGAGTCCCAGAGCGACTTAGCAAAATCCCATTTCTTCACACCTGCAGGCACCACCACTTGTTCCCGCAAAGCCTCGATCTTGAACCGGGTCGGTTTCGACCGGAAGCACAGCCTGTGAGCGTCGAACTCAGAAGTGGATTCGATCATGGAGCTGCTGGAGTGGCTATGCCAGGCCTGTGCCACGGCCTTGATGATATTGGCGTAGTTTTCTTGTTCATGGATCTTGCTTTTCTTCATGGTCTTTTGGATCTTGTGAGGGGGATGTTTATGGATCCATGCTAATGTGTTGGGATGAATCTGAGCCTCATTTATGAGTTTTTGGCTGCAATTATCTTGTTGCCATTAAAGATGAGGAAATTTGGGGAGATGGGATCATGTATGGCATCTAAGTTGTCTTTTTCTTGAGTTGGAATTAATAATGGAACTTACGTAGAGACCAAATGAAATTATAAATCGGTTCACAACTTTGTTAGGGAAAAAAAAAAACCAAATGAAATTATAAATCGGTTCACAACTTTGTTAGGGGAAAAAAAAAAAATTAAAAATGGAATGCATCCGACTTCAAATCATTTCAATTCAAGTAAGGTCATATTTTCTTGTTTGTTTGCTTATATTTGGTTAAAATCTAACTCTATTTTACCTTATCTCAATAATGATAATTTTTTAATAAAAAAGATGCAATTTCAACCAAATAAGTCACAAAGTGCAAATTGGATCTTCGTTGAGCTAAGACTTGTTCGAGAGCATCAAAATGTAGAGAAAAGATATAGAAGGAAAAAGTTAAAAAGTAGTTTCTTTTGGGAGTTTTTTAAAGTAATGGAAGGATAGTGCACGGAGGATTCCACCCAGTAGTGGGAAGAAATGGGAGGAGAAAACATCGGACTCCTAAAGGAAATTTTTTTTTTTTTTTTTTATCTTATTTCAACTCTACCCCAAAAAAAAGCATAATTTCTATCTTCTTCTTTTTTTTTTCTTTCTATTTTCTATTTCTTTCTTCACAAAAACTCTTAAAATATAATCTTATATGCTAATTTTGTGTGACAAATTTTCGACTTGACCTATAAATTTTTTTTTTATACAAAAAATATTTTTCAATTCAAAAATCTCATTTTTTGTTAATGATATGATATATGTTGATTTGATGAAAAATATTAAATTTTATGTCAAAAATATTACTTTTCATCACAAATATAGATTGAGCAGACGTGAGAATGTGTCATTAGAAATCTTTCTTTGTTTTCCTTTCCAACTTTCAAACTAAGCCCGAATGTCCAATAAATACGGCAAGATGGATTGAATTTTATTTAAAATTTCATTTTCTTCCTACTTAAATATAAATGTATCAAAAAAATATAAATATAAAATAAATTTTTTTAAAAATATAAATATAAAATGTATACAAATATGAGGGAGGCATTCTAAAATAATGATCTCTCCCGCGCTCGGTTTCAATTTCAAGTTAAACACCCAATTCAGACAATCAATTTGTGTTTCAGCAATCAGATCTTCACCTTCAATTTCTCTGATTTCTTGCTATGACAGCAGCTGAAACGAGTGTTCCCATGGATATCACCATGCAGAACCCCGCCCAATGTGGCGTTCTCGAACAAGACGCCGCCGTTACTGAGCCTCCAGCTGCATCATCTGCTCGGCCTCCTGATCCGCCGATATTCAACGAAGATAGAGTCCTTGTTTCAGGTGCAAGCTAAAACGGCGTAAATTTGCAAAACATGCTAAGTTTGTTTAATTTTTGAATCCAACTGTGGCATTTATTTTTCCAGATTAACCTAATATTTTTGAATTGCTGTCACAGTTGAAGTTTTATTGAAACCTTCCAGTACAGCTCGGTTTGATGATGTTAGGTCAACAGTCGAAAGGTAAAATTTCGGTGGTATTTAACTTTCTCATTTAGACATTTGTAATTTTTCTGTGTGAATAATGTAGGTCGAGACTTTTCTTACCTCATTCTGTCTTTATTTTTCTTATTTTTGTTGGAATTTTTTTTTAAAAATCTTTAATCTTGGGTTTCTTGTATGTAGTATGCTCGAAAAGAGAAGCATGAGCTATGCTGATGGTCCAATCCCAGTTCCAGTGGATAATTCATTTCTTGTAGATAATGTTCAAAGGATATGTATATGTGATTCAGGTATAGACGCGATTATTTTCTTAAATCATTTTTATTGGTTCAAATTTGGTTTTTTTAGAAAGAGATCTGGAAATGTAAGGAGGATTTCCACACTTCTTTCATTGTTATTTGCATTAAAATACTTGAAAATTAAGATGCAGCTATGAACTCTGATTCCTTTTCTCGTTTTGTTGTTTAAGACATGTGGGTCGAAAAGAACGATGTTCTACTGTTTTGGCAAGTCAGACCGGTCATCCATGTTTTTCAGGTCAGTTTTATGATTGTAGCTGATCGTTAGCATGATTGCTGATTTTATCTCTTGATTGTATGTATTTTATTATGGCCTTGAACAATGAATCCTCATCCTCGTACCAAGTCCATTTATATCAGTAAACACAATTTACCGACCCTTTCTATATTAGGCATGATTTAGATTGTTTATATGTATCTGTAGGAACATCATTAGTTTGATGACTAGTTATCTCGGACCTTGATTGCATGAAGTGGACTGTAAACACCTTATATAGAGTAAATAAATCATTTTAAAGCAAGAATCGTGGACAAAAAAAGGACTGTTTCCAGAAATGATTTTCAACCACTTAACCTGGACAAAAAGGACTGTTTCCAGAAATGATTTTCAACCACTTAACCTTTTGCCATTGTTACGGGTCAATTTCGACTTTTTTTTCAACAATTTCTGCAGTTGTCTAATTTTTGCAATTTCAGCTCAGTGAGGAAGGGCCTTGCGAGGAATTAAATAATGATGGCCAACATACTAGTTTTAATGAATGGATTCTTCCCGCAAATGAATTTGATGGTCTGTGGGAAAGGTTTGTTGGGCAGTACCTCGTTTTAGGTTGATAAATGTAGAACCTTGATGTCATGTTTATTATTATTACTATTGTTATCATTATTTTCTTTTTGCAGCTTAATTTATGAATCTGGCCTGAAGCAAAGGTTACTACGATATGCAGCGAGTGCATTGCTTTTTACTGAAAAGGGTGTGAATCCTTTTCTTGTGTCATGGAACCGGTGAGAGTCATTGGTTTTAGAAATATTTAACTACTGGTTTGAAATAGTACCATAAAAATTACATCTTTATGGTCAGAGTTCAAAGTCCAGAATATGCACGAAAAAATCTGTTCTTTTGTTTAGTTTAGCATTTGGTTCAAAGCACAAATCATTTAGGATCAGAAAATGGCCATGTTTCTTGCATATTATTTCTTATTTCTTTAGATGTAATTCAGAAATCAGACATTGAACCTTTCTTTTGAGTTATGATGGGAAATGGGTTGGAAAACGGGTTGCTTTGCTGCTATAATGGGTTGGACAGTGCTTTAATGCATGGCAGAAGTAGATATTATGATTTATGCATCAGTATTTGTTTAATGTCTTACTTAAAAGGGGTGTGTTTGTTAGATTAAATTTGTCTGACTAAATTCTACAGAATTCTATAAGAATATTCCAGACGATTGCTGATCCTTTTTCAATGGTTATGCAGCATTGTTCTTCTTCATGGACCTCCAGGTACGGGGAAGACATCTCTGTGTAAAGCATTGGCACAAAAACTCTCCATACGCTTAAGCTCCAGGTATGATTAAAAACTGTTTTGTATGTGTAGCAGTCATTTCATATTTAGTCCATTATGCAGTTGCATTTCGTCATTTCGGTTCAGCATTTGATATTGTTTAAAAATCAGATACCCACAGTCCCAGTTGATCGAGGTTAATGCACATTCCTTGTTCAGTAAATGGTTTTCTGAAAGTGGCAAGCTGGTAAGTCCACTGTCCTTTACATTCAATTTAACTTTTTTACTTACTAGATTTCCTCACCCAAGGTTAGATTTTAGCTGTGTTGGAATTGATATAATTAGAAATTCGGGGATTTAGCTTCCAAAATGGCCATTTAAGAGTAGATTCGAAAATTAATGTACTCCTGTCCCTGAGGGCCTGAATGTCCAGGATTAGAGATTGTTAATCTGAATATGGACAGAATTGACCTCAAACAGAGGACATCAACTAGCAGATGGATGGAAGTCTACAATTTCTCATGACAATGAAAAGCATGAGTCTGAGTTGTTTCCAGGGATACAAGGGCTGTTTCAGACCATAATAAGCATCCTATATTTTTCTTTAATTTCATATGTTGATCATGCTATTATAATATCCTGATCCAGATAACAATAATTTTGAGAAAATAGCATTCCGGTGCACTAGTTCTTCAGCTTAAAATTATTTACTGCTCAATGAAACCAACTTGCACGAAATCTTCCTTAAGTATAAGCTGCCATCATTGAATTGGTGCCTTTCAATTCTTTGAATTTCAATTATAAAAATTAAGTATGATGAGTTGTACTGTGTTCTTTTACACAGTTAAGGCTAATAACAGAGCATACCATATTATGTTTAAATTTGTGTTGAAGTTGCATATTTATCAACTTCAACTGTGATGGGGGATACCACATGTTTAAGTTTTCCCAGTCCTTACTGTTGATTGTTTGTTGTTGTTACATTATTGTGATTTCAGGTTGCAAAACTTTTCTCTAAGATTCAAGAAATGGTTGAAGAAGAAAACAATCTCGTATTTGTCTTGATTGGTAAAAAATTTTGATGGTAGATTAATAATTGTCCTGGCCTAATTATCTTAAAGCCTGCCTTAATCTTTTTGAATGAAATACCTAGATGAAGTTGAAAGTTTAGCTGCCGCTAGGAAGGCTGCTTTGTCTGGATCTGAACCTTCTGATTCCATCCGGGTACATTTCTCACGCATAAGAATATCCTCAAGTAACCGAGTGTGCATGCGAACCATTTATACCTTGAAATACTTAATGTTGTCTCCCAGGTTGTCAACGCTCTCCTGACCCAGATGGACAAGTTGAAGTCCTCACCCAATGTGATAATTCTAACCACCTCAAATATAACTGCTGCTATAGGTAAGGTTATATTGCGTGTATGCCTGTATCAGATGTTTGTATGACACATTATCATATTGCCTGCTTCATTTACCAAGCATCATGGTCTTTATGCATTCAATTTCTTCTAATGCACAGTATCATACATAATGTCAGTTCGACCTCATTGAATTGATGAATTTCAGCCGGTAAGTGATGCACATCATTCTCCTTCAGTTGTGGAGGATTTGAAGTCTGGAGTTGATTATTGGCCTTTGTTTTGCATGGGAACTGACAAAGTTTGTTCATTAAAAATTGAAAATAAAAGAAACTTTAGTATAGAGACAGATGGAATCATCAGATCCCTACGGAAGACAATCACGGGTCAATATTTTGGGTGATGAGACAAGTATTAAATTATTCATCTTAAAGCTGCCCTTTGTTAAGAAAATGACACCACGGTAATGCAACTATGTTTTGCCTTTTCAAGTTTGATGCAACTATGTTTTGCCTTACCATAGTTTGATGCAACTATGTTACCTGAACTGAAGCTTTCGGTGGCGCACGTTTATATGAGAATCTAATTTTTCAAAGAAGGAATTGAGATTGCTGCAACTGTTGGCTAAATTCTCTTTTCTTTTCCTCATATTTTCTACATTGAAGTGCATCCATGTGGTTTTCCTTAATTTTTGCACCCACTCAACTTCATCACTCAAGCTTCTACAATCCTTAAATGTTATGTTTTTCTTGATTAAAAAACCCATCTGACAAATGCTGAAGTCGAAGTTATACGCAAATTTGTTAATTTCATTTTTTTTTGTTTGCTGGAAACACATTATGTAAGTTCGGAAATCCCATTTGCCAAGTGCTTGAACTTCTATCATTTTGTGGCTGCAGATATTGCTTTCGTGGATCGAGCTGATATAAAGGCATATGTGGGACCTCCAACTCTGCAAGCACGCTTTGAAATTTTAAGATCTTGCTTGCTTGAACTTATGCGGACTGGAATATTATCAGATTCCCAGGTCCAGGTACATATTCTCAAGGATGAGTTATAGGCTTCTTAAATCTTGATTAATTGACATTGCTGTAAATGTTGAAGGGGATTCATATATCTTCCGGCAAGTGCTTAATAGACTAACTTATATGCTACAAAACGAACGAAAATGATTTGTAATGTTTGTAGGTATACCTAAACTGTGTGGCAGAGCGGCCCAATTCGGTAAATTCAACTGACACTAGCCCAGCTCGGCCCATGATTTTGCTCATTTCGTTTTACTTGATTTCCACCTCTCTCAACTTTGACGTTGGAGAAGAACAATGACAAAATATTGAAA
This sequence comes from Primulina huaijiensis, assembly GCF_012295235.1. Taxonomy (NCBI): domain Eukaryota; kingdom Viridiplantae; phylum Streptophyta; class Magnoliopsida; order Lamiales; family Gesneriaceae; genus Primulina; species Primulina huaijiensis. The sequence goes on along the minus strand of NW_027356198.1, from coordinate 741,096 downwards.
TACCATTGGACAAATGTTTTTTTAGCTCGTAGTATATTTGAATATATTAAAATAAAAGGTTATTCACCCTTGATCTGAAGTTTTTTTTGTCTCATTTTGAGTACTCAGTGTTCTTAATTTGTTCAGCTGAGGCGTGTTTTACTGTACTATAATATCGATCACGGGATTTTTTTCATTCAGAATTGCCAAATTACCATGCTTCAATGGGTGGATTACTGTTTCGATGATTTGGAAATGTGGAATATATATATTTTTGCACGGCAATTTAAGGGAAATCTGATGTAGTTGATGGCAGAAAGAAAACCATTCGACTCAACGCTATGGGGTTGGGGATAACAGTCTTTGGAATGGACTAAACATGTTGATACTTGGTGTATTAGTTGGAATAGACTAACTAGTCAATGCAGTACTGCTAATCTTTTAGTAAGATGTGGTATTCATGCAGGATGGTGATCTCCTTCTTCAGAGTTTTACTAGTTTTAAAGAGCAGCTAAATTCCACAACGGGAGCAACGGAGTCCGCAGCCCCATTAAATTTGTCTAAACAATTGCTTGAAGTTGCAGAAGCATGCAAGGTAACTTCATTTAAATTTGGGAGTGTTTCTATTTTGTCTGCGACTAGAAATTAAAATTGCCAGAAATTTTGAATTTTATGATTTCGAGCTAAAGGTTCTCATTTTCTTCATCTTCACTGCGTGGATTTGAAGCATAGTTGTGAACAATCATGGAAACAAAAGAAATGCTAAACTACAAGTCCCAAGGTTATTTTTTTTCCCTGAAATGTCATTAAAATTTAATCACCCAAAATTTAAGCGAAAACCAAACCTTTCATCATAGTTCTGTCCATACAGTAAGAGCGTCCCACAAATAAATTTCAAGCAAATATCTTTCTCAGATTTCAGCTCCTCCCAAGTCCACCGTCAGGGATACATTTGCTAGTTATATATTTCAATCTGCAGGGTTTAAGTGGAAGAACACTCAGAAAACTTCCATTTTTGGCACACGCGGCCCTTGCAAATCCTTTTACCTGTGGAACAGACAAATTCTTGCGGAAGATGATAGAAACAGCAAAACGAGAATGTTCTGAGACGCCGGACTGACTGAATTACGATTAATTTTCGCAACACCACCACTTTCAACATCAAGGTTCTCATTCAAATATGTCAGGACCATGTTTCAGAAACTGGACAAATGAAAGCTACACAGAAAGCTGCCATTAAGGGTCGCTCTACCCTTCAGTTATATGCCCATCAATTTCCAGGAAAGGGTTACAGAAATGGAGTATTAATTCATTATTTGTATCAGACAAATTAGCTCAATTGCCAAATTTCAGCAGAAACACTTGAACGTGGTTATATTTGCTGGAGTTTCTACAATAATATAATTGTTTTATCAATAATTTTGGGGTTTAACTGTTTTTTTATCTTACCATTTATATTTCGCTTCCAGAGAAATACCAGCATTTCTACACATTAAGTCGCAGAACCAAAAAGACTGCTTACTTCTGGATGTTTACGAATATGATGTGGGCACTTAAATAGCAAATCTTTAGCCTCAGAATGTCTGTCTTCATCAAAGAAGGACCTGAAAACATGTTGATACGCAGAAACAGATGGATACTCTTTCACACTCAAGGTCTTCAAGAATTCCTGAGCATCTTCCACCGACCCAAACTTTGAAATATATTTGACGAAGGGTTCGGAAAAAGGTGGGTACTTCTGTTTCTTCATCATATGTAGAAGCTCCAGAGCCTCCTCGAGTTTCCTCCCTCTAAGTAGCTTTTGGATCAGGTTCTTATAAGTAGCTTGCCAAGGCCGTGACCTAGCTTTTTTCACCAATTCAAGTAGCAATGTATATGCACCTATTGCTCTGTCCTGACTCAAGAACCCATTAACCAACACATCTACTAGGTCAGCATCAGCATCAAATCCCTTCTCCATCATCTTCGCAAAGCAAAGCATTGCCTCATCAACCTCGTTAGCCACACAATGCCCTTTTATCAATATGGTCCAAGTCTTGATATCAGGACTACAGCCTCGTTTTTCCATCTCAGTTAGGACGATATATGCTTCATCACACCTCCTTGCTTTACAAAGCCCAAACACCAATTGACTATATGTGATATTATCCGGATCATAACCAGCACTCTTCATAGTTTGAACAATTTTTTCCGCTTCATCAAACTTCCCCAAGCTAGTGAGAGACCTATGAATTCCATCATAAACACTCTTAGACATCAAATATCCAGCTGCCTCGAATTTGTTCACTACTTTAAACACCAAATCAAGATCTGGACTAGAATGTGTGGCAATCGTTCGTAAAAGCATATCACATTCCTTACAAGATGGCTTAAACGGGCTATCCATCATATGCTCGTAGAGTCTCACTGCATCCTTCAACATTTTATTCTTCTGAAGCTGCCTCGTAATCTTTATATACGAATCAAGATCCATCTCAAAACCAGAACTTTTCATCTCCTCCATGACACTCCAAAACTCTCTGATCGACTCTACCCAACATAGAACCCTCAATGTTCCATTGTAAGTAACACTGTTGTGCTTGAAACCCAAACTCTTTTCTACCCACTTGAAAAATCTGTGAGCTTTCAAAAGATACCCTTTCCCTCTAAGCTCCTTCAACACCCTTAACACAAAATTATCCGAAACCACGAATTTCATCTCCTCCAACTTCCTCTCAACCTGTTCGCCCCATTCCAAACTTTTAATGATCTCAACCACCTCATTCACAATTTCCCCCATGGCATTCTCTCTAATCAACCTTTGATAAAAATGTCTTAATGCTGTGGCCTCGTTTTCCATCTTCGAACCACGAAAAGTTGAAAAAATCGTCTTGTACGTTTCTTCATCAAGATAATACCCCTTTTCTTTCATTTCCTTTATCGTGACCCAAAATTCCTTCAAGAAATCCTTTCTTGTGTATATTCTCAACATCAAACTGTAAATAGAAGAGCTAGGCTCAAACCCATCTTCGTTAACATATTTGAAGAACCTTGAAGCTTTTTCCGGGTTTTTGCTTAATTTCTTCAAGATAAACACAACATTTTCATGGGTTAGAGCCAAATTTGAATCTTTCATCTCTTTATCTAAATTCTTACTCCAATCTTCGGACGAAAAAAGGGAGAAAACTGATTCCGGACTCGATGAAAAGAAGAGAATTTGCTCATGAGGTCTGCTTTCTAAAGACTGAATCTTTGCGAAAAGAAAAGGTGTAAATTGAGAAAAGGGGTTGACTAGTTTGGGAATTGATTGAGATTTAGATAGTTGAATTGAAGAGAGAGAGTGAGCGAATCGGAGTGTTCTCTTCATATGATTCATGGCTGCTCGCTCTTTTGATTCTCCCACGAACAGAGGTTTTTCAAGGGTTTTAAATAGGTGGGTTGGCCCAGACCTAAAGGTAGTATCGCTTGGGGGGTTGAATCATTAGAACTAGAAATTAGATACAACTTTTAAAATTATCTATTAATTCATCGTGGTTTTTTTTTTCCAAATTAAAACCCAAAATATCGAATATTTCGAATAAATGTAATTTGAAATGAATACATATTTTATGCTGTTTCTTTGTTTTTGTTTTGGATAACCTTTAATATACAGTCTTTGTGCGTAATTTATTGGATTCGATTAATTTGGAGAATAAAATCAATCGGCATATTGTTGATAATTCATCATTTCAAATCACAAATAAAACATCTAAATGGGATCTCTGTGTAATTCTTATCTGCGTAGTAATAGGTCCTTTTTTATTAAGTTTCCTCGCACTTCCAAATTTAATATGATTCAAACCATAGTCCTACAATCTAATTAAGTGGTCACATGCACAACTTTGTGAAAGATGTGCTGTATAATTTTTGATAAAAAAGATACATTTTTAAGCACAATTATCCTGTCAATTCAAGTTTCCAAATAAGAAGAGGCACGGAAAATGGAACTGTAATAGAAACCATATCTCCCAGAATGACATCTGATTCAATCTTCCTTTTTCGTTATGGCCAAAGCAGAAGTTAGAACAAAGGTCACAGGATTCCCGAGTGGACGGGATAGTTTTATATCGGTGGAGAACGATAGAACATGTCAGTAATATGTGTTGTTAAAGTTAAAGATATTGTTAAGCCAAAGCAAAACCAAATCAAGAAGATGCTACTTGGTTTCAGGGGAAAAAAAAAAGAGGAGTTCCGATTTGCAGATGAAATAACCTTGTTCGAGTTTATATTTTACAACCTCGACTGTTGCCACTCACTACACATCTCTTATCTGGGCTAAATTCTGAGTATAAATCTTGCCATGGTAAACTCCGTGTTTAGGTGAAGCTGCTAGTCGGATATAGGCAAGAGGGTCGTGTGTTCGAGCCTGCCCCTTCCCCGTTGTAAATAAAAAAAGAGTGCGGGAATGCATCTCTGCATACTTACACGTTGTTGAGTCCTCGGATAGTACACTAGCACATAATCAAGTGTGGACCACCCATAAATTTATTCTTATGGGAGAGCTGATATATTTTCACGAGGGGTCGAAACTGGTGAGTGTTAGAAAATTATCCAGAAGATATAACTGAATTGTATCTATTCAGCCCTCTTAGTCCTTCAGAACTTCTTTCCAAATTTAGTCTAAGGTAATGCACTGATCAGTAGACATTGAACTAAGTGAGTAACCAGATGATTAATGGTTACAAATTCATGGACACAAACAACGAATATCAAGCATTTATTGCACCTGAAATATAAATAGAAGTTCAAAGATTGAATCAACAAAGCTATTTCAGGAAGACAATACAATACACATATATTCTATATAAATTGTGAGTTTTCATATGTTCTCCTTACTCAGCCGCCATTATATGGAACAATGATGGGAATACCAATGTTTTCCGACAAGCAAAATCTCAAAATTCACAACCTTGTCAAAAGGCAAAATGGGACAGACCAAACTCATTTTAGATGCTTCCCTTAGCTTTCCCAAAGCTGTTTCCTAAAATAACCTGCAGTTATTTTGTCTTTGGTGGGTTCAAGCAATCAAGAAAATAAGGAAATTGTCTCATTTCTCCAGAGCAGAATCACTTAACAAGGTGGATATAAGTTGCTCTAAGAACAACAGGAGCAAAACAAATTGGATCTTTCATTGAATTATCACAATGATGTTCTTAAGCTAAACTAATACACTAATGCATAACAAAAGTAAACCAAAAAGGGAATAATCGATGACGATTAACTGAAAATGTATGCACTCCCAAGGGAAGATCAATCCATGGTCACCTGTATCTCATTAGTTCAAATGCACAATACCAAGTATAGATCAATTCATGGTCCTCCATTTATCATCCACTTCACTCAATAATGGACTGAATGACACCTGCGCCTACAGTCTTGCCTCCCTCTCTGATGGCAAATCTCATTCCCTGCTCACAAGCAACCGGCATAATTAGCTCAACCTCCATCTTGACACGGTCACCGGGCATCACCATCTTTGACTCCTCATCCTTATCATTCATAATGGAATTCACCTTCCCCGTCACGTCAGTAGTCCTCATGTAAAACTGAGGTCTATATCCTGCAAAGAAAGGGGAATGCCTTCCACCCTCTTCCTTCTTCAACACATAAACAATTGCCACAAATATCTTATGTGGAGTGATGGTTCCCGGCTTTGCCAGCACCATACCCCTCTGAATATCAAGCTTTTGAATACCTCTCAACAGCAACCCAACATTATCTCCAGCCATGGCATCATCCAAAGTCTTCTGAAACATCTCAACTCCTGTCACAATTGTGGACCTAGTATCCCTCAATCCCACAAGATCCACATTATCACCAATCTTAACAGTCCCTCTCTCTATCCTACCGGTAGCCACAGTCCCTCTACCCGTAATCGAGAAAACATCCTCAACCGCCATCAGAAATGGCAAATCAGTCTGCCTCTGAGGAATAGGAATGTAAGCATCTACCTCATCCATTAACTTGTAAATCTTGTCCACCCACTTATTCTCCCCTCTCTTAATCTTGGGATTTTCCATTAAAGCCTCTAAAGCAAGCAACGCAGAACCACAAACGATTGGAATATCATCACCAGGAAACTCATAAGAAGACAATAACTCCCTTACCTCAAGCTCCACCAACTGAATCAACTCCTCATCATCGACTTGATCTTCTTTATTCAAGAAAACCACCATATTCGGAACCCCAACTTGCTTCGCCAACAAAATATGTTCTTTCGTCTGCGGCATTGGTCCATCAGCCCCAGAAACCACCAAAATCGCTCCATCCATTTGGGCAGCTCCAGTAATCATATTCTTAACATAATCAGCATGTCCCGGGCAATCAACGTGAGCATAGTGTCGTGTCTCAGTCTCATACTCAACGGTAGCTGTATTAATAGTAATCCCACGAGCTCTCTCTTCAGGGGCAGCATCGATTTCATCGTATTTCTTAGGAGCAGAGTTACCAACGGAAGCTAAAGCCATGGTAAGCGCAGCAGTGAGGGTGGTTTTCCCATGGTCGACATGGCCAATTGTGCCGATGTTTACATGGGGCTTTTTGCGCTCAAATTTTCCACGCGCTGCGCGAATTGTGAAGCGGCGGAGCGGCGCCGTGGTAGCAGTAGTGGGTTGGAGGACGAGGGTAGTAGAGAAGGAGGGTGTGAAGGAAGAGGATAGGATGACTTTGGTGGGTTTTGAAGAAATGGGATTCGAGAGAGAATGGGCGGAGGGATATCCCAATTTTGTGGCGGTCGTCGATGATACGGCAGCTGCGGAAATTGAAGCCATGGGCGGCGACAGCTGAGAGGAGAAGAGAGGAGAGTGGCGATGGATGGGGTTTGGAGGGATAACAAAAGTGTGTGAGCGTGTTATATGTTTGGTAGAGCAAATATGGCCTTTCGTGCGATTCCTATCCAATCCACGAATGAGCTGCACTAAATATCAATTCCTATAGTTTCTCTTATTTTTTTCTTTAATTTTCTTTACAACAAATGGAATATGCGATTCTTTAAATTCAAAAATAATTTAATGAGATATATGTTTTTCTTTGAGGTATGATCGAATACATTTCTTGTGACTTGAATGAGCTGCACTAAATAATGGAAGCCCACAAAAATTTGAGTCTACTTTTGGTCCACGTTCAAAAATTTAGGCCACAAAAAAATTACAAGGTCCAAGCTCATATTAATTTTGAAAATTAATTTCTGCCAGTTTGTGCAAGAGATGTATTTTTTTATACATCGGTCACTCTTTATTTAAGAAAATGATCTCTTCAAGTATATTTCAAATACACTTCAGGATGTCGTTTTTTTTAAAAAAAAGTTGACCGAAATTATTTAACAAATTTCTCCGTGCAAGAACAGGTTGTAATTCAATAAAGAATATGTATACAAGCTTTATTACTTTTAATGTAACTTATATTGCCATAGTAAATGACATTATATACAAATTATTATTCAGTCCTTAAATTATTGAATCGATAAAGAAAAAAAGAAATAGAAGGCTTCAAATAACTGGCTAAAGCTTACAACCAATATATACTAAACTGCAAAGAAACACAGCACCCACTATAACAACCATTGTCAACGTACTTTTCTTTACGGCACAGACAAATATAAACAATTTCCCGTCATCCTCGAACAATCTCACCAGTAAAATAACAAGTAGTCTCTTTGGACAACAACGATAGTCGATTCAAGAATAAATGCCATGTAAAGTTGTTAATACACAAAGATGTAGCTATATACATTTGTACTTTTCTGAGAAAGCTAGATTATCTGTGGAATAGAGAGAAATATATTAAAGGTATTCAAGTTTGAAATAAGATAAATATTTAATGATATATCACCTAGCAGCATTGTCCTTATCTATGGCATATGTGTTCGAGCTACAATCGTGGTTTTCCTGGTCCACTTCAACAAGAGCAGCAAGAAGCAAAAAGCTGGGATCAAGAACGGGTCCTTACTAAACGTCTTTCATTTACCTGACCTTAGTTTTTTTAGCACTCTCACTGGTTAGAAGAAGCATTGATCGTTCTGGAATATCTTCAACCCGCAAGATAAGGATGAAAACGACAGGAATAAAGAACAAATCAAATTAATTTCTTCGGCTGAGCCAGATCAGATTGCAAGACTTACATCAACCAGGAACTTCGATACCAATGATTACTTGTACCATGTATGGTGCAACTTAAGTTCCGTTAACTTTTGATGGCAGAAGCTAAGAACCTCCAGACGAGTCTCTTGGGGAAGGTCATTCAGAAGATCCATAACAGCTATTTCATGCTTCTTATGAAGATCGCCTAGCTCCCTAAGCTGCTCCTCCAATAGATGCTCTAGCTTATCAACAATAATTTTGATGTCAGTTGAATCTGTTTCGTGTTGTATCAAGATTTTCTCAAGCGAATAAGAACGGTTGGCAGGAATATCAGCAACTTCTGAATCAGGGGGTCCAGAATTCGCTTCCTCCACATTATTATCAGAATCAGAATAATATTCCACATGACCGAACGAGGAAGTAAAATGGTAAGGATCCATATCTCTATGGCCACTAGGAGATTGTAAATTTTCTTCATACAAGCAGTATCCAGAGGCTACTGACTCTGCCAACAAGGTAGATGGCCCAGGCCTAAGTGGTGAGGTTTCCCCACTAGCTTTGGGTGAATCGGACCAATACTTCCGACCGGATGGTAATCTTTCCAGAACAAATGGGCCAGAATCACTAGTAATGGGGGAAGCATCATCCACAGCTCCAGATTCAGCACTTTCTGAAATAATCTCACCTTTAACATTGTCACCAGAGGCTTTTATAGGCGCCCAATCAGGAATATGAGATCGGATTTCAGAATCAATCATTGCACTAATTAGCGAGACATCATGATCAGTCAGGTCGAGCTCTTCAACCATCTCACTAGCAACAGCAGTTGAAGTATCCACCTCAATATCAAATGGGAAGTGAATGTTTCGAATATGACCTGCTCAAGAAGAAAACCAATTGCACCCATGAGGGAACTCTTTGTAAAAAAAAAAACACTGAATCAGCTGAGTAAGGAAAAAAACATAACCTGATGAATCTGCAATTCGAAGTTTCAAAAATATTGTATTATGGTCTTTTCTTTGACCATGCACCGTGAAATCTCGACTTCCCTCGGGCGTAGAGTCTTCAGAGTTTTTTCCTCGGTCAAGCTGATTGCCATTGTCATCTTCAAATATGAAGTGTCAAAACTGGGAAGGACGACAGAATTCCAATAAAGAAATGGCGGAAACCAGTCACATGTACCTGCATCCAAGGGTTGGGATTGCAAACAGCGACCTCTACTTCCAGATTCCTCATCAGGTAGGAGAAATGGGTCCATCAAAAGTTCTCTTGCCGACAACCTCTCAGAGACTTCTGCAATGCACTTCTCTATAAATGACCGAACCCCAGGATCCTTAACTTTTTCCAATGATGCAGGTTTTATTCCCTGTTCAAGCGGGAACAATGAAAAACAACGTGGTTGCAGGGTGCAGAAGAGAAGTCAAGAAAATATAAGTAAACTTTTCCTCGATCCAAATTGGGGCAACTAAAATTTGCATAAAAGTAGAAGCAATAAACTATTACTTTTCCTTCTTCCTAGGCTTCTAACATCAAAATCGTAGAGCTATGGATCTCACTGATAATTTAGTTTTAGTGCGACAAGAAGATCAACAACAAACCATGCAAATAAAAGTGGATCACAAACAGAATATTTGACCAACTCCAATAGGATGGAGATGAGTCGAGTGTTTTGTGGTACAAAAAAAATTTCAACACCAAACATCCAAGTATCTAAATGCGAGGTCCACGTGACTCTTTAGAGAAGTACTCTAATGAACAACCATGACAGCGTGAACATAATTTCAGGCAATTATTTTGATAAGAGAACCTTCATTAGTCAGGGGCTAATTTCTTTTAATACCCCATACCACACAGCGGTCCCCATAAAAACTAGTACTGAAGAATGAATCTAAAGGGAAAAAAAGCATTATAATACATATTCAAACTGAAAAACATGCTGATTACAGAAAAGATTCAAATATTACACCGAGAGTAACAAATGACTTACTGCTGTCACTTTCTTATATATCTGAGCAGCATTAGCACATTCAACATATGGATACTCAAAGGTCACTAGCTCCAGCAAGGACATTCCAAAAGCATATATATCTACAAGTTCATTGTATTCCTCCTCGTAAAGCTCCGGAGCCATGAATTCCGGTGTGCCTGGTATCAAAATCACATTACATCATTACCTTCAAGGTATAAACACCTATCGCATGCCACATAAAAACAATAAAAATACAAGTAAATCAAACGTCACCTATAACACTATGAGCTGAACGTGCCTGTTGAAGAATAGCAGCAAGTCCTAGATCACCAATTTTCACCTCCCCTTGATTTCCATTGACAAAAATATTGTCACACTTTAAGTCCCTATGAATAACAGGTGGGTCATGGCTATGAAGATAAGAAAGCCCCTCCAGGATTTGTCTTGACCAATTTTTCAGTGCCCTCACATCAACATGCTTGTGTTTCTTCCGATACCTAAACAGAAACCAGATTCAGCTCCCAATACACCATCCACGTCCAACTCTATAAATCAAATAAGCACTTAAATTTCAACATACTGCCGCAGAGTCCCCGATGTGAAAATTTCGGTTATGAAGTTGATGTGCTCGTTCTTGGGATCAATCCAAGAATTGTAGAATTTGATAATATTTTTGTGCTTGAGGGTTTTTAGTAAGTGAACTTCGGAATACAACCTCTCAAAGTCAACGGAATTCCTCATGAGATCAGCAATTTTAACTTGATTCCAAGCTACCTCTATTCCTTCCCGTTCATCGAATGCCCTATATCTATTTTGACAGCATAAAAAAGGCATGACCCACAAAAACACCATAATTAGTCAAATTCTGTATATGTACTAATAAACAGATAAATTGAAGCAGCAGGAATTCCAGAAAAGCGTACACTTTCTTGAAAGCTCCTTTGCCAAGCACTTCTTTATACTACAAAATTGCACGTCACAACAAATTGAAAATCAGCAAGCAGAGAGCATATGATTAAATTATGATAGAAAGATGATCGCTTCCAAAATAAAAAAAAACCACCTGACGCAAACGCAAATCATCCCAAACTTTGAATTGCACCGTTAGCTATGATTACATAATATTTAAAATCAAAGCATTGAGAGAAACTCTAAGAAGGATACGCACCCGACCGTAGCGACCAGAGGTATCAACCTCAACAAACTCAGGCTCGGAATCGGAATCTTCGGGGTCGGATTCCGCCACGGAATCTTGCGGCATTGTCCCAGTTAATGAAAAAAATTACAGAAACAAAAGACCTCGCAGATTCAGATCTATCTAAAAACGAAAACTTGGAGTATTTGCGGCTGATTAAACTAGTTGACACTCGAATTGGAATCAAGAAGATTAAAAATATGGAATACGAACAAAATATGTAAGAATTTCTCAACTCTGTGAGATTTGAATTGGAATTTTATATTCTGAGTCTTATATAACATATGTATATGTGTACATATACGTGGGATTTGGCAACATAGAAAAAGATTTGATCGAAACGAGGAAGCAAACTCCTGTCATCTCAGGCTATTCTTTTCTATTTCTATTTGGAACAAATCTAGAGGTAAATTCATTAATTTTTATGTCAAAACTTTATTTTTTATTTAAAATATAAATCAAATTTACTCATCTCATACAAATAAATATGTGAAATCGTCTTACAAAAATCTTATTTTTTAAAAATTTTAGAAAAAGAGTTGATAACGTAATAATAAATTAGTAAATATGAGATCGAGTTAACTCAATTTTTTTGACAAGAATGACTCTTTTATAAAACGTTGTACGGGTTGACTCGATCCATATTTATAAATAAAAATAATATTTTAACATAAAAAATAATTTTTATGAATCGAGTCGACTTAGAGATTAGCCTTTCAAGATTGACATGTGAAACGGTCTCATATTTGAGTTTTTGTTTAAAAAATAATATTTTTTATGGATAGAATCGGATACTAATTGAATATTGAGACAATGTCATAATTTTTTTGTGTGATAATAAACAAAACAAACATATTAATTTTTCGCTTCTATTTTATTATCCTACATAAATTTTTATGTTTAAAACGGCACATTTTATTGTTGTTATTTTTTGATAAAAAAATAATATATATATATATATATCACAACAATTCCACATATAAATTGTATTATAAATAATTCCACAATGACAACAAATAGTTTTATCTTATCTAAACTTTTTTTCTTTTTTGAATACGAAAGGATAGATTTGCCAGTTTATAGCATAGAATATAAAATAAAGTACTACAACAAATTAAAGATAATGAAATTCAAATTCATAACAATTTTAAACATTTATCCAAACGTCAAAATAACTTATTTTTTAAAAAATATTTTTAAAAGCTGAAGTTATTTAAATTTTTTTTAAGCAACAATTTTTGTACCCAAACTACTAAAAATTTCAATTTAAAGGTTTTTCTTTTTTGGTTCCTTTTGTTTTATTACCAGTCATCAGCAATGCACCAACAATTCATCTTCAAACATCCAAACACCTTTCATAGAGGGAAATAAAAAAAATTATCGATATTTGCTCGAGAGCTGAAATAACTACAGCCGAAGGCAGCCAGGTGAGATGCGGCTTTCTGTTAAGTCCCGATCTTGAATGTCAAACTGATACTTGCATCTATTTTTCACACAAAAAAATGCATCTCAAAATAAACTTAAAATCTAATTTCACACAAAAAAGATCGTACTTAAGATATGAAATGAAACACAGATGTACAGCAAAATATTGGAAGCCATTCAGTGTTCTTGGAAAAGGCAGGGAGAGCAACATGCCATAGTCACTGATATCATGTGATCTGGATAAGTTTGATTTACTAGCCGTCGGATTATTCATTCAACATTTTTCTTTAACGCATTATAATACATTGAAGACACACTACAACTGCAAAAATGTCTCCATGCTTAGAACTCAGCTAAATCAAGAAACGTGTGTTCAAAACAAGTTGAATCAGGAAGCATCAAAACATATAAAAAATTATTGCAGAACATAAGAAGTTATAGAACGAGTATAGGGAAGACAACTCGCAAACAAGCACTAAAGTCTAAATGTCCTGTTTTTCATTTTAAATAAATAAAAAATAGTAATAATTATTTTTTTTCATTCCCGAAACCTTACCTTTAAATTTGTAAACATGATTATTATTTTCAATTCAACCTCTATCGATCCCTCAAAATTCTATTATTATTTTATTATAACATATTATATTTCAAAACGCTCCGTTCCAAGTACGGAGAACATGAAACCAAACGCTACCCGAGTTCTTGTCAAATTAAAAGCTACAGCCTACACGGATACCCCACAAAAGTAGCCAACAGAAGCATGCATATATACTTTTACTCTATGCTTTTTCATCATCAAGAAAGATAGCTATTTTCCCCTGAATTCTATTCAAAGCATCAGACAAGACATTTTACAGTAAATGGTAGGAAATCAATGCTTTAATGAATAACAGACTACGTGGGAATAATATCTAAGGTTTACAAATTTGCTCTACAAACTCAAATTGCTCGAGTACTAGTGCCAAAGTGAGAGCAACGACAAACAAATTGGTGGCTAGCAAAGAATTCCACTCATGTTTTCATATACTTTGAATCCTCATACAGTGATTACCTAATAAGTCGTGTGTACTAAGAGATCAAGTCCTTGAACAGTAATAAACACGACAAAAACTTATGCTTTCAAAAATAAATGTGTGTTTTCCACTCAACACTGCCCCACCATTAATAAATGAATATACCTTTTCCATCTCCACTATCTAGACAGGAAGTTTTGCTTCTCAGGTGCATTGATCACTGCCTTTTAAGGGCATTCATTTTATCTCTGAGATAGTAAAGCTTGGCTCTCCTCACTTTCTTCTGGTCCAACACCTTTATCTCCTTTATATTTGGAGAATACCTGTCATCACCCATTCATTTAGAGGCTAACTCGTGGCAGTATCCGAGAAATATAACTGATAAGGAAGTTTATAAAATAAATTCAAGAGAACATCGTAAGAGAGCGGGAAACATCATAACAAAACACATAGATCAAGGGGTTCTACAAATTTCATTTTATGCATTCCATAACATTGCTTACATCTTGGAGTCTATTGTTATAAGCATAACTGATAAATCAAACCGATATCAATGAAAAAGATCCCACATTACACCGCAATAAATATAACAAAAGAAAATCAGCAGGCGATTCAGAACCTTAGAAGGTTGCGAGAAGCAAATAGGATCAATAAAATAGCACTCAAAGTCACATCAAAGTTAATACTCCAGAATTATTCTCATCATATGATTTTTGCACCTCCCGTGGAAGTACAAATGCTAAGAATAGATCTGAATTCTAAAAACCAGTTCCAAAAGAGAAGTGGTGGCAACAGGGTTTAATGGTGGCACAAGATGAGGATCTTGGCTAGTAAGTTCCCAAGACAAATAATAAACCCCATACTTGGTACCACTCTATGAGAAATTCACTACATTTTCCCTGATAAGTACCCCCAAAACAAGCAATGATAATGTATTCGAAAAATAAATAAATGAAGGGTTGACAACATGGAAATGCATACTCACAAATGGTATAGAGATTCAATGCCCACTCCTGCTACAAGTCTTCTTATCCTGAAAGTGGTATTTAGACCAGCATTTCGTCTAGCTATAACAATACCTTTTATGGTTGAAGTACGTCTCTTATTTTCTGGTACTTCCTGCCATGGCAAAATCATGAGAAAACAAATCAAGTCTTAAAGATAGACAGTGAAAAAATGCACTATCATGATTATTCTGAAGGAAAACCAGTACCACTTTAAGCTGGACAATACAACCTGGCCTGACATCGGGTATCTCTCGATTTGATTTCACTTCCTCAACTGCTTCTTTATCAACTATCTGCAGTTCGTGTCGAGCAAATAATATGTAGCCACTATGTAATAATTTCTACCACGTCATGTAGGTAGAAAGGAAAATAATAGAGTGAAAATTCGCAAATTAATGCCTGCATAATGTGCCTGGCTGTTTTATCCAGCCTCTTGAATTTGATGCGCTGAGGCACATCACAAGAATGGGACTCATCTTCAGAAGCAGATCCAACATTTGTAATATTCCTTGTTGGCAAGGCAAATACCATTGAAGATGACTGATTCAAGCATGAGTTTAGACCTATTCCGTCGCTTGTAGAAAAGTTTGGAGATGAAGTTTTAGTGCCAATATTTTTATCCTGGATTGAGACACACTTTCATCAGAATCAGAAAACCAAATGGCCAGACAAAAACAAGTGCTGAAATCTCCGTAAGCAACATTAAGAGACAAAGCAATAGATAGCTCAAATACATCAAAGTCACCAGATTTACACGATCTAAGCCCTTCAGTCAATTCGGTCCAATGAATAAACAACCTCGAGTTTTATTCAAGGCTCACAACATAATTATCCAAAGCTGGCGGCATCCTGGTGGCCATCTTGCAAACTTCTGGATTTATACTTAACTGACTCGGCCAAATGAATAACTCTAGATGCATGACTCCAAGAAATAACATTCAAGGACAATCAGCAATCAGCTAGCATTCATGAGAATTAATCAATAATCAACACATACCAAGAAGAATGCCGAGCTGGAATAAAGCTGATAATTGAATCGCGGCGCCTGATTAACCAAATTCGCCAGAAATTTCGATTCAACATATGATATTGTTTTCAAGTCAACATTTTTCAGATTGTCGACCCTTAGTCGCGCGAAAAATCGAAGCTTCCCAAACAGAGATTGCATAGCTCTGAATCAAAACCTGAATAAGAAAAAACAAAAAAAAATTCATGACATAGTCGACATGCAATCAATAGCGCAGAGGTAAATCATTTCAAAAATATAGCGAACCTCGTATGAATCTCTGGAAGATCAAAATTTCACAAAACCCTAATCAACAAACAATACGGAGGGGTTTCGAGTGTATGAGGAAACAAATTGACATGACAGCCCTTGAGAGTTACCTTATTTTTCAGCGATGCCATATCCCAACAAAATCATATTTAATTTTTAAAAAAACTTATTTTGTAATAAGGTTTTAAATTTTATTTCATCGCCAACACAAACAAATTTACAAATTGTAATAAGCACGAAATAAAGCACACCATTTTTTTGTTTTCGTTTGCAACATAATTCAAATACAATCAGATTTATGACCTCCCGATTTACATTTAATACATATCATATTTCGATTTGTATTTTTGTATTAAATCTCTTGTGAGACGGTGTCTTCATCCATCAGACGAATCAACAATGTCCATATTTACAACAATAAGTAATATTTTGGTCATAAAAAGTAATATTTTTTTTATTGGTGATCCAAATAAGATCCGACAAAAATTTTGTTTATATTTTGATATCACTTTTTTTTTCCAATTTAATAATACATAATCATTTAAAAAATATTAATATAAGCGCTTGATCAAGATATGAAGATATTTATAAATCTTTTATGTACATATTCAAATTTTTATTTTTGTGCCCACTATCCATTGAGTGAAGTGACATAATCTTCTTTCTGTTTTTGTTCGTGGCTGATGTCAGAGTCCAAACACCGATTGAGAACAATCCCTTGCTTGTAATTAAAAAATATATAATTTTTGCTTTATTTAAGTAATCTATTTATTTTCAAAATATAATAAATCAAAATGTATTTACTTATCTCCAATTTTAATTTATACTCAGTCATTTTAATTAGAAAATTCTCATTCAAGAAAATATAACATCTTGAATTAATTAAAAAAATAATAATAATTTTTTTTTAAAAAAAAAAATCTGATATCAACAAAGATAACAACCGAAAAAGGACATTAGAAATATTAATTAATAAACTCAGATATTACAAAACTCTAATCACTGTATATCAAAATTGTGATGTATGATCGAGTTTTGTATAATAAATTAATAATAACGAGTTACGTTACATTGTCACATTGATGATGTGTTATCGTCGATCGAGATTATGAAGAAACCACAATCATGAATTATTTGATTAATTAAATTTGAAGTTTCTAATCAAACATTAATTAATAGATTTTCTAATAAGCCAAAATACTCCTGGAGAGTTCTAGAAGAATCTAGAAACCCTTCGATGGGTAATGAGTTATCTAATCCTATCATATATGTTCAAAAATTGATAAGATGAACACCAGAGATTTGACAAGATAAAAAAATTTAATGAGAGTGTTGACAATGTCAAACTACTAGTAAGAATCATAGTAGAATTTTAATACATTCAATGATATCTATAAATATAAGGTTGCTTGTCAAATTATGTACAAGATTTTTCTTTCCTATGTACCATATGTTCGAGCACCACCTTATTTGACACAAGAAGGTTTTCGGCTGAACACATCACACCACCACGCTCGCCACTGCACGTCTCGGTGTTTCTGCTTCCTTCCGGCTGGAAATCTCAACACAAAATTTCTTCTAGTGCAAAATTAGAAGAAGAGAAAAGCTTTCAACCGTGGACTCAATTGTTGGAGATTGAATAAATGCGAATTCCAGTTGATTGTTCGTATATATTTATAACAAGAGTTATCTCCGTCTGAAAATCCGAAATAATTGCATTCAGACGTTAAACGCTAAAGGTAATCTTTCAATAAAAACTATATGATTGGATTTAGAATCATGCAACACCCAAATTGTGATTTTAATTGTCAAATTACAAAAAATTTAAACTTCTGTCGCGTTATGAGTGTGATAAANTATATATTCAATGGGAGAAAATTCTTAAATCTTTTATAATGTAACCATATTATTAACTTGCATTAGCAGAATTTATTTATTTATTTAAAAAAAATCATAATATATCATAAATTGTGAATTTAAGTGATATTATCTACACTCCATTCCGCTTAATGAATACATTTCATATATAAATTTGATTATAAGTATACAAATGATATCGGCATATAGCGATCGAGTCGACGATTTTATTGTATTTTTACAAAATAGCTAGCAAAGTAAACAAAATAATAATAAAAACAAATTGTCGACACATTTAATTAAGCATGTGTGTAGTTATGCATCATGTATAACTAAGAAAGCGTAAAAAAAAAAGAATAGTTGCACATGTACGTGAAGGTTGGTGATATTTCCAATCAAAGGAAGCAGGAAAGATGAATTAAGAGGAGCGGGGGGATAAGTCCCACCATTGGAAACCCCTTTTTTCACCATCATTTTTCGCTACTCNATATATAGAGAGAGAGAGAGAGAGACTGACACACACAAAAACATGTATATAAGCGATTGATTTTTGATTCATCGCACACTTAAATTTTATCTGCCATTTTGGAGCATAAATATTTTATTCTTGTGTTCCATTAATGCAGCCAAGAAAACTTCTGGCACCACATCTATGGCTCGTACATCAAGTAACTGAGATTTCTACAACTTTCTCTGCATCTACTCAACAAACTCATAATTTATTTCCATTGATCAAGAATTTCATTTTCTTGAATCTTCCACAAGGAGGGCTCAGGCCAAATTTGCATTTCCATACAAAAATTCCATCATTTTTCTGATATGTTGCATGAACAACTAGGCATCCCAGCTTGTTTTTCATCGGGAGAGAAGTTAACAGATGATCCCAATGCAATTACCAGATCACGCCAGAATCTATTCATGTCCGTATACCGGACTAAAATAGCTGATCAATGCCGTTTGATCACGGTAACATGGTGCAAAAACTTGCTACTCCATGGCTTATCTATATCAGTACAAGGTCCAGAACTTGACAGTCAGTATACCTGCAGAATCGAGCTCAAAACATGGTATTTTTGGAAGAAACAAGGCTCGAAACAGTTTCTGGTAGACGGTAAACCGGTGGACGTTTTCTGGGATCTTAAATCAGCAAGATTCAATGGCGAAACCGAGCCAAGTTCAAATTATTATGTAGCAGTTGTTTGTGATGAAGAGGTAGTGCTACTTCTTGGTAATTTGAAGAAGGAAGCCTATAGAAAGACAAGATGCAGACCCTCTCTAATTGACCCTATTTTAGTTTCAAGAAAAGAGCATATTTTTGGTAAAAAGAAGTTTCTTACAAGGGTTAAGTTTCATGATAAGGGGAGTCTACACGAGATTTCAATCGAGTGCAAGAATAATGGGGTTGGTCCCGAAATGGAGATTAAGATCGATGGTGATTTAGTTATACATGTGAAGCATCTGCAGTGGAAATTCAGAGGGAATGAATCATTTCTTGTGAACAAGGGGAAGATTGAAGTGTTCTGGGATGTTCATGATTGGCTTTTCATCCCCGGTTTACGGCACGCATCGTTTGTCTTCAAGCCGACTTCGTCGTCCTTCCAATCAGGTAGAAGCTCCGGCTCGTCGGAGGGGTTAAATTCATGTGGGATGCCTGAATTTTGCCTGTTCCTGTATGCCTGGAAGGTGGAGTAGTGAGAGTGACTTTGTGCCAACAAGAACATTAATAATCGTTCCTATCTGTCAAAACGTGTGAATTTGATGCATAAATTTTCAACATCCGATCGATTTGTATCGTTAATTTACGTATAAACTTTTTTCTATCAAAGATATATTGGTTGTACGTAAAACAATTATCTTACTAATAAATTAATCGGTTTTTGAAAAATTGTCGTTTTTTTCAATGAAAATTAAATTGATTTACTTTATTCCGTTTCTGGTCCAAAAGAATAATTGTAAATTGGAATAGAGATGGGCCAATTGAAATTGGAAAGTGATTAGGATGAAGATTGGGGGCAAAGCACATGGGAAGTAAGGTGGCCCTCTCTACATAAGTTGGAAGTTAGTGACAGCTGGATGGTATGATTGAACAAGACAGATAGTATAGTATATTATATATATATATACATTCAAAATTAAAATTATTGATTAATTTCAAATCAACAAGCATCTCCATGTTCTTGTTTTTTGTTCTTTTAAATTTAAATGTTTTCTTCTATCTAGCATGATCTGATCTTGAAAAGTGAGCAATCATATTATTAATCTTTATACATATAAGTGATGGAGCACACGCGATGTCCTCACTTTAATGTTGCGCAAAAACTTGTGTGAGACGGTCTCACGAGTCGTATTTATTGAGACATATATCTTATTTAGGTCATCCATGAAAAAATATTACTTTTTATTCTAAGAGTATTACATTTTACTGTGAATATCGGTAGGGCTGACCCGTCTCACATATAAAGATTCATGAGACAGTCTCACAAGATACCTAATTTTAATTTTGTTAAATTTTTTTCATGTTTTTTTATATAATATTTGTATTAGTTTAAGGTAAAGTAAGCCAGCTATAATTATAAATTTAGTTTGATGTCAAATTGTCCGATCAAATCGATTTTTATACATTACTTAAATTTAATTTTATATAACGTATTTGTCGGGAAAATGTAAGGTATTAAAAATTAATATGTCAGATAAAAGATCTTTTCATTGTGAAATCGGCATCTTTTGTGTTCTTGTGAATAAAATTTTGAAAATAATTATTTTAATTCCCTTTCTTAAATAGGCAAATGCGATAAATAAATAAAAAAACAAGCTAGAGCAAGAATATATGTTGAATATGGTCAAAATGATTCGAGCTAATTTAAATGAAATTTAATTATTAATATCAAAATTATGGAAATCAAGATGAATTTCAAACTATGTACCGTTATATATTTCTTGTTGAATTTAATACTTGAATTGTCTTATTCAATGGATTGCGAGATTGAATATAATTAGTAATATTTTGTGAATAAATTCCAAAACTTTTTGTTTGAAAGTTGGGTTTTTTAGGCTCCAGCTTTAGTACATTTTAACTTGAGATCGAACCGCATTGAATATAGAGTAGGTTTCTTATGAAACGGTCTCACAGATCTTTATCTGTGATACCGGTCAACCCTACCGATATTCATAAAAAAAAGTAATACTCTTAGCATAAAAAAGAATACTTTTTCATGGATGACCCAAATAAGAGATCTGTCTCACAAAATACGACCCGTGAGACCGTCTCACAAAAGTTTTTGCCTTGAATATATACTAATTTTAATTAAAATTGACACAGTATATTGAGAATGTAAAAACAAAAAATTCACCATAGTACAATGAAGAAACACTTCATTCTTATTCTGCCTCGTTGTGATGCAGTAAGACAGTTTATTACAAGAAAACAACTCATGCATGATGCCTCAATTTATTTCATGATACAAAACAAATGAAAAAATTTCGAATGAAAACGGTCCAAGAAATTAAAATAAGGAGGATGATCCTATATTTATTGCCCATAATTATAGAACCTTTAAGAAGTTTGACAATACTCCTTCTAACCGAATCTTCAAGCTTCGATATCTGGATGAAACCAGCATTACAATGTTATGATTTCGGGCCAAATCCAAATAGCTTTGCAAAAAAGTTGTTTTTCGGACGAGGAGGGTCGATTGGTTTTGCTGGTGCCTTCCCAGTTGGCTGCATAGGAGGTGGTGCAAGTTTACCTGAAGAGAGCAAATGTGAGATAAAATCAGCCTTTCTATTTGAAGCAAGAATGCATTCTGAATTAAATTCTAGCGTTTTAAAAGTTAAAAACAAGATGGATTTATTTGCCTGGGCTAGGCAATATATTCTTCTTGGCTTTTGCTTCATTTGTTTCATTGTGAGGTTTTTTTTCACTTGGTGTCACCACTTTATCGCCAGAGTTCTTCCCTGGGGTTCTACGGTGTGCCGGTTCTCTGCTATCAAGGTTGCCTGTAAATACCAGTTATGCAAAGTGGAATAAAAAATTATGAGACTTGGGATGTAGTAATATTTCTCGGGAAATTTCTTTTTAAGACCAATATTAACTTACTTCCACCTGGAGATTTCCCATATATGCGACGCAAAACTTCAAAAAAATCGCTGTCTCTTTGATCTTGAATCACTGCAATGTTAAAGACAGATTTTGATGTTTAGTTCATGATTCTCGAGGCATCGTTACCGTCAGGACAGGACCAGAAACTCTGTTACATGGAAACAAAAACTCTAGAAAATGGACACATTAGGACTCTGCAGAGACCACCCCGCGTGTCACCTATTGGATTAGCTCTTATAGATAATCGTCAAGAAATGATGAAGACATACGCTGATCGAAAAGGGTATTTCGGTAATTTGGAGATGATCCAACTGACAGCAACTGAACTGCCTCAGCATCTCTGGTCATTGACAGCTTAGGGGAGGTGCTTAAGTTCTTTGTGTCTAATAGAATGCCTGCAAGCTATTCAAGAAAACATTAATAACTTTCTTGTAAAACACACACACACAAAAGGACATTATAAAAATGAAAACCAGACACAACATAGACTCAATCTGACATGTATGCAGTGAACCAACTCAAGAATTGCTAATAATTTTGTACCATAAGTTTTTTCAAGACTGGAGTTTGAAGTAGGTCGTAGGCATCCTCGCAGTAATTGTCTGTAAGAATAGTGCAAGCTGATCCAACCTTAACATGTAAAACAGGAGACATAACAAAAGTTAGGCTTGTTCATTCTTATAGAGATATCGAATCAAAAGTAAGGGACGTTTGATCTAACTGAACCTCTCCATTTGTCCTCAAGATATCCTCCCCTACTACAAGAATGCTCAGTTTCATTGTCATCATTAAAGTTTCCAAGTCAACCTAAAAAACAAACATAAGAATCAGAAACTCACGTTCCTATAAAATGGGGAATTTAAAAGAGCATCATCAGTACAGGAGCACCTCATCGGAAAACAGCAGAGCATTGGCATCAAGATTAACATGATGAAAAAGCCATGCCGCTTGTCGCTGGTTCCACATTTTCCCTCTCCTCATATTCATCAAAGGCACTACAAATTCCGAACCATTACCTTTTCCATCTCCGCCTTTTTTATCAGTAGTCCTCATTGTGTTTTCCAACAACCACGCGTAGCATATTGCTGCCACCATCGAGCTCGTACCTTAAACAATCAAAACCAGAGATGCTATTTCAAACTCAAAGGAATTAATTGAGATGGATCTCACATGACGTATATCGAACAAAAGAACTCAACTGTTTGAAGGTCCAGAGAGAACAATCTTTGCCTTTCCATCAACCTCTCCACTCAAAATCTTGCCAATTTTCACCCTTTGCTCTTCCAAAAAACGGTTTAAATCCTGATCCTTGGTTTTTCCATCCTCAAATATCCCATCGGCGTCTATAGATCTTGGCAAGATTCTGTTACTTTTGCTAGTGGATGAAGATGCAGATCTCCTGTGGCCTGACTCCACCAAATCCCGCGGAGAGAAAAACGGCTCAGCCACCGGAACGGAGCATGTGCCAGAAGAAATCGATCTCCGGTGAGCTGATTCTATGAGATTTTTTGGAGGGGAGAGCAAATTGTTGTCCAAGATTGTTGTTTGTGCATTATTGGAGGGACTTTGTATTTTGAAATGTCGTTTGGAATTGGTGGGAAGGGTGGTTGTGGTTGGGATCAGGTGTGGCAACGGTGCAGTGGGGTCGGAATGGAAACGGGACCTGCGGAGCATTGATTGGCGGGGAGGTAAATGTGCGTGAGGGCTGGTGGGGCTTGTTGGGGTAGGCTCGGGAGAGATGGCAGGTTCGGAGTTTGGGAATTGGAGGTTGTTGGAGATCCATTTCTGTAGGTCTGATGCAGGCAATAATCCATCTGATGGAGGATCCAATTTGATTTCGGATCTGTTCCGGGTATGTTGGGCTGTTTTTGAGATGATTTCCCCGCTGAATCCTTCTAATGCCCTTTGCCTGCTTTTTAAAAATTTCTTTAGTTTTTGAGAATTCAACATACCTTCGATAAATATTCACCCTTAAATGAATCATCAGATAATAACTTAAGGATAATATACTATTATCTCATTTTCATGTTCGTTAGTAGTGAGTGATAAATAATTATTTTGTCGAAGCTCATAAATAATAAGTCGAGCTCGATCCATGCATGCATGCACACACTTAAACCAAGTCAATTGTGAACAAGAGTTTCCATCGCTAATTGAATTGAGCATAATTTGGCAAACGCTTCAGCCTAATCCGACTCTATAGCACTTAAAAATTATTTATACAAATTAAATGATCTCTGTCCATTTAATAACAGATTTTAGAAATTATAAGTTATATATATGTGTATTTGTAAGTGTTTGTCCCTTCAAAAACAAATAAACAATTGAATCAATCAAATTTCAAAGTCCATCATTAATGTCACGTCTTCGTCAGACATACGTTACGATCAATTCTAAAATAAGAAAAATAGTATCATCTTTAAATTTATAGTGGTGGCCCTGGAATTAACAATACCAGTAAACGTATAAGAATAAATCATAATTCATATGCATGGTAGAATAGATGAACGTTTAACCAATGATCACGAGTTCGACTCCTGTCACCGACACTTTCATCGAACAGATTTTGCAAAAGTAAAAAAAATTCAATCATATGCATGCAGTTTTTGTGATTCATAATTATTTTTACCTTCTAGCAGACCTAGAGAGAGGGTCTCTCTTTTCAATTGCCGAAGTCGAAAGCCGGCCTTGAGTTGTACCAAACCTAGGGGAGCCAAGGAGTCGAGCTGGGGACTCAGGCCCTCTCCCGGGCGATGAAGCCACCATTAGCTTAGCCTTTTCAAGCCAATCTTGAGTCCGTCGACTGCTTACACTTCTCGTGCTCGAATCAAACTCATCCAGGCTATTATCAGCATCGCGAGCTTTACGCCTCTCATCACCAGTCAAATTGTACGATTTCTTGCTATCGACATTGTTTATCGTGCCGAAGAACACGTCATTCATGAAATCAGTCAAATCGGGCTTGCTACGATTGTTATCACTCTTGGTCTCGACTAGCTTCCTCTGAAGGCTAATGGATGGCGGCCTACCTTCATCGGCCAAGCGCCGGTCGAATCTCCTAGCCATGGCTTCTGTTCTCATTGTTTCTCAAGTGTACGTACGCATGAAGCTAGGAAATTGTACGTTGGACTGAAAATTCAAGAAGAGATTGACAAATTGCGGTTCGACAATGTTAGCCATTATATTATAACCTATGCCGGCCTAAGTTAGTGTCTTTTCTGTGTGTTTTTCTCGTTTCGGGGATGGCGGAAGCAAATTTTTATAAATAAATATCACACGCTTGGGGTCCAATTTTAGTTTATAAATTTCAAAATGAGGCCACTCAATCCAAGATCTCTTGAGAATAAAGTGAAAGTGATGTTTTCATTTTTTCCCTTGAAGCTTGTGTGCGATTTGAGGGTTAAGTAAATCGCAGACTATTGAGATTTTTTTTTCGATTGTTATAATCGATTTCAAGATCTCGTCTCAAATTTGAGCACTTCGTATCAGATGAGTTATAAGTTATCGACAAGTTTTTACTTTCAATATACCACAATATTGAACTATTGAAGTACATGATTTGTTCTTTATATCAATGACGTTTTCTGAATTTTGAACTTATTTTATTTATGTGTATAATTTGCGATGATATCGAGCTCATTAAATCTAGAATTTCCAATTTTAGCTTTAAAATTTTTCTAATGAAATCATTAATAGTTATGATTTTCACATCATAGATTTGAATTTAATCATTTCAGGATCTCATTGATCAACATATAAAATTTATTTTTCATCTATTAAAAATTGCAACCACTTCTGAGAGCATTAGAAGTTTAATATAATTTTTTTTTCTCTTTTAAAATTTGAATTTGGATTAAATTTTTTTTAATTAATAATGGTAATATAAATAGCCATGTTGATCTTCAGTTGGTAATATGGGCTCTTGAAATGTCGAGCAAATACCGGGCCCAAAATGTTATCGCTATTTTTTCTCACACAAAAACTCTTTGGACACATTTTTACGAGACAAGTCTCCAACTCGATCTAAATCATGAAAAATTATTACTTTTATTTCAAAAAATATTACTTTTCACTGTAAATATGGATAGAATCGATATGTCTCACATATATAAATCTGTGAGACCGTATCACAAAAGACTTATTTTTTTTAGATAAAAAGACCCTGAACATTATTTTGTACGAAGGAAGGAGATTTTGGACTATGTCAAGGGTTTATAAAGTTCAAGAAAAGAATTTCTTTTTAAAAAAAAAAAAAAGAAACGAAGAAATGGTTTAAAAAATATATTCTCATAAAAACATTTCAGTTAATAAAAATTTTAAAGAAATAGCATATGTGGGGAAGATTCTTCCCATTGAATCAAAGGTGTGGAAAATTAACAATTAGTTTATTGCTGTATTTTTCGAAGCTCACTTATTAACACTTGATTAATTGTTGATATAAAAAATTGAAATGATTTAAAAAACAATCAAATTTATAATCTTTAATTTCGTAGTGCATTAAAAATGAAAAAGAAATTTCATGGTTCAATTGCTGCATACTACATTGCGCACCTAATTGGCAATGGTAGCTACGAGTTGAAGATTTTTGAAGGAATTGATTTTGGGTGGTCCAGTTGTCCATATTCATCGTCACATATGAGATCCACAGGAAAAATCACAGATCTCACATTTCAGAATAAATGTCATACACTTCGTACAATGTTCTAAAAGTAAGTTGAACTCAGCCCTCTTTCGAAGAGAAGTTGAGAAGAAGAAAGAATTTCAATTCACATATTAAAAATAGTAATATTATTGACGGGTACAATTTATTTTTTTATTTTTTTCCCATAAATTGTATGAAGATTAAAGATTTTTCTTTTCAGTAGGAAAAATGTTTTCCTTTATATGAACACAAATATTGTGGTAATAAAATATGTTCGACTTCCCTTTTGGGTAGGGAATCGTGAGAAAGCTCCCTTTGCATGGATTTGTAAATTATATGAAAACTACGATAACCAAGAAATTAAGTGTAATCAACGTCTATTTTACATCTTTGCGATTGATCTTTCAAGTTCAAAGTAATATACACAATTGCTTATTATATAGGGAATAGTGGTCGCATGCAGTCCCGCTGAAAATCAATACATTTAAAAAAAAAAAAAAGATTTACATTTAACTTTTTATCAAGTATTCTAAAAAAAAAGCATTTTTTTACATATATTTAATCACGCTTTATTAAATCTTTTGAGTTGGCCTTATACATGATTATTTAATAATAGTGACATTTGGCACACATGTACAATCTTTTTTCAAAATTAATTTAGTTTATATTTAAATGAGGTTTATATTGTAATTTTGAAAATAGCAAGAGATTAAACTGTAATTTTGAATAAAAAAACAGAAAAGAGAAAATATCATTATAGGGATACAGAGCCATGAAATTCAAGCTTATGATACATATATTATCCACTAAACTACATGTATTTTGCGCTGAAAATTTCGTACTTTATCGATATGTTTAATTACAAAAACAGACCATAAAACCATATCAAACTTAATAAATAAATAGTAAGAGATTTACTAATTAAACCAAACACCAAACAATTTGCTGGAAGGCTTGTCATTAGCACTAAAAGCTATTTTCGGAGCATTTAGGCAACTTAACATCATGGACATTTGAATTGCCTACTTTGAGATTTCTCGATAAAATTATATACACACATACTATCCTATTAAGGTTGAGACACTTAGAGTAACTAACTTTGGTGTCATGGTCTGTTTTAATAATTATATATATTAATAAAATGTTAAAATTTTAATACAAGTTATATGTAGTTCAGCGGATAGAGTCATTGTTTCTTTAGGTTTAGGTTATAGTTCAATTATTACTCAGATCATTTTTTTATTCTTTTATTTTTCAATTTATTTTTTAATTTATATATCAAAATTTCAGTGTAGTCCCTCACTATTTCTTATAATTATATTTTGATCCTCATTTAAATATAAATCAAATGAATTATAAAAAATATTATACATGCACGCAACGCGTGCGTCGGTGCACTAGTATATATAATTATTGAGTATACTATCCTAATACACATTGGTAAAAACGGATAAACAATTTAAATTGTGAATTAAATTTACGCTTTGCATTTGGGGACAAAACAAATTACAACAATTTAAACATTGTATGTATCTCACGGAATTCCCATTCCCTCCAAGAAAATCCTTACATAAGCAAAGACAACTTTTAAACAAAATTCCAATCACATAAAACCATTAATAAATTATTGAATTTAACCCTAAAAAACATATCTTTTCAGCATGATTAAGAGTCATTTTACCATTCCCTTCAATATAATATATCCAAACAATTAATTTAATGAAAAAGATATCCTTTAAATCACTTAAATTTGTCGTTTGGGTAGAGTTTGACTTCTCCTCCTATATTAGGAATAAATAACTGCCACCCTTGAGCTCCAAAACAAAACCAATCGAGAGAGAGCTGATTGAATAATCCAGGCAAGTCCTTCAATTTAAAAAGAAAATAATTGTAACATATATTATTTTTTCCCCAAGAATATTACATATTATTGTCTAAATTTTCAGTTCTTAGTGTATTTAATATCTTATTATATGTATATACTCGTTCAAATTCTTGGATGTCGGTCCCATTAAATCAATGGTAAATGTAAAAGCCCTTTAAGAACCTGTTATTATCTATATATATAGAGAGATCAAGCCTAAAAGTATATTTGGTCCAAAACTCTTCCTGTCATTGGAATCATATAGATATAGCTAACTTGAATTAATAACCAAGAAGTCATCAATGGCAATTCAAGCTTTTCTCGTGGCTTCCTTTGTGTTCTCTTGGCTTGCATCCACTTCCAACGGGGTAACGACGTTTTCCTCCCTTCAGCAAACCTTGATCGTCACTGCTTCGCCTCATCCGGGACAAGGTAAAATTCAGAACCGTCGTCTTCGTCTTAATAATAAAACAAGAATTTCCAGTACATGGTATAATCATTTGAGCAGCATACTATCAAATGTCATTCTTAGTAGCAGGAAGGCACCTTGAAACCAAATTTTCAGGCTTTTGCAAGAAAGGTAGCTGTATCCATACCAAAGCCAAAACAACTCTCCTTTTCCTAAAACTTTTACAAAAACATATTTTTTCTTGATAAACTCACACATATCTGAACCTCGCAGTTATGAAAGCTGGAGAAGACAAAATAACAGTAACATGGTCACTCAACACCAGCCTCCAAACTGGAATAGATTCGACTTACAAGACAGTAAAGATCAAGCTGTGCTACTCCCCGATCAGCCAAAAAGATCGTGGCTGGAGGAAAACAGTGGACATTTTAGCAAAAGACAAGACATGTCAACACAAGATGGGTGCCCAGCCATACACCAACGCTTCTAACAATTCCTTAACGTTGATAGTTCAAAGGGATGTGCCTACTGCAACTTATTTTATCAGGGTTTATGCATGTAACTCGGCTGATGAAGAGGTAGCCTACGGCCAAACAACGGATACGAAGAAGGGCAGCAATTTGTTCGAAGTGAGGGCGATTTCAGGGCGTCATACTTCACTGGATATTGCCTCAGTCTGCTTCTCTACTTTCTCTGTCGTGTCATTATTTGGTTTCTTTTTCATTGAAAAGAGAAAGGCCAAAGCTTTGCAAACTAAGTGATGCAATCTTTGGAAAGTTCTTAAAGTTTGTTGTGTTTGGTTAAGAGAAATTTACAAACACAACTAGTTCTTGAATAACATCTAAGTTCGAGGTTTAAGTCATCCATCATACTAAGGAGGGTTGTGAGTGTGGTTCATTATCGATGCTGTTGTATACATACTTCTCTTATTATGTTTTATGTTATATTCTTGAAATTCTAGGTATGAAGATAAGGGAATAAAGAATTCCAGGATATCAATAATCTTTTAATCTATCGCACGTAGAATTTACATCATAGCATTTCCTGAAACTTGGAACCCCTTAATTAAACAAAAAGAATGTCTTCCTATGGTTGTCACAAATAATTAAGGTAGATACATCCACAATAAATATAGCATATGATATTTCATTCGCGTATTAAGTTGGTAAACTACCTCAGTACACAAGGAAAAAAATGAAAATATCCAACACATTTGATAGTAAAGTGGTTACAAGGAGAATGGAGAAGTAAAAGAGATCAATCTGAACCTTTCGGCATCTTTTAGAATAAACTTACTGCTGATGAAACATGTTAGCACTGAGAGTTACAAGTAGATATTCTTCTGTCTGTCTAGCTGAAAACCATATCCGTCGTTCCCATTCTGTCTGAACCACAGAGTAAACAATCGATCATGGAAAAGGTCGATATAACCAAAGGAATCACTGCTGGGAGGGCATTTCAATGCCGCTTCAAGAACTCGATGGTGCACACCATGGGAATCAATACAATATCCACCTTTATGATCGTGCCCTGCAACAGAGATCTTTACGCATTTGTATCGATGTATCAAATCCATCACTTCCTTATAATTCCACAAAAGTGCTTCATTGCTCGAGGATCCAAAGGTAGATGGCAGCATATAATAACTTTCTGGTTTAACATTGTTGCATCTTGAAGGATACGATCCAACCACTCCATCTGCTCGCAACTTCTCACAAGGGAGATTGTAGAGACGGTGATTGCCAATCTTGTGATAAACAGGGCCATTGAAAATACTTAATTCGTTGACAATTTTATCGACAGCAGTTAGAGATCGGTCCTTTGGGCAGATGCTGTCAACAATATCCCCAAAATTGATTACAAACTTCAGCTGCTACTCATTCCATTTCTTTACTGCTCTTTGCAACACAAGCAAGCTATGCCTGCAATAGCTTGGAATGAGCGGCGATCAGGAATGTCAGCATACTGGACATCTGATATCACCCCAAAGGAAACCGGTGGTTGCCTCCTTCGAGCGCTTACTACTCCGTTTGCACAACCCATTGAGCAGCAAGAAAAGAATGATTAAATTATTTAAACTGAAAGTGGTGAAACCATGATCAAGGGGGCCTGGAATTCCAAAATTTGCCCAAACACTCGCTCGCCCCTATATTTGGTACTATAAATAAGAGAAGCAAACAAGAACATTACAACAGTTTGCTCATATATAGCACCATTGTGATTGGTGAAAAGTTAGGTACAATTGTAGAAGATGTGCTCATTGAATACTTGGTCTTTAAAAAAACCAAATAATAAATAAATAAGAATATATTTTCTTTTTTAAAAAATAACACTTCATAACATTTAGTACAAAGAGCTCCACTTAAATAATAACAAGTATAGGAGATACAATTGTGCTATTACTTGTACGTAACATATATATAAATCTCATCACTATCTACAGACACACGTTACCAATAAAGCCACCAACAAGCACATTTTCACAAATCTCAGCACGACACGAAAAAGCAAGAAACTATAAGGAAATTTCTTTATGCTAAATCTTTTAAGCCGGGATCTTCTTGATTCCCAGAATGACAAATCAGTAATTGATCTCATATAAGCAAGAGACCTACGAAAATGTTACACAATTATGATGTAAATAAGCCACAAAAAAGATCGCCCTATATCTAGTAACATATTTGTAAATAACCAAACAAAAAACTAGCAAAAGAAACTTGAGAAAATGAGTGTAGAACAATCAATCTAGTAGCTATACAACCCCGTCAGCGAACATCCGTGCCAGGGTGACTTTTCTTGAAGGTCTTGAATCTTGATGTTTGATAATAATATAAGCAAATCCTAAGTTTACCATGTAGAAGTAAAAACCGATCCGCTAACGTTTGATCATTTCGGACTTGCAACGTTATCTTCCATGATGAAGGATTTGTTGAATCAGCTTATCCGGCAGTTTTTTTGTGGCCTGCAAAAGGCACCACGACGATGATTGATACTCAGATACTCCATATTTCAGCAGTAAAATGAATTTTCAAGAATCCACAGTACCTGAAAATGTCTCATATGCAGTATTGGCTCACAACCAACATCTGCAATCAGTTTTCCATTTGGGGTTTGCAAACTGAATCGTCCTGCTTCATATTCTGAAAGACTATCTTTGTCATGAGGCAAACTGCGGCAAACTTTGAGGAGCGAGCTGAGAGAGTTCATCTGGTAAGTTAAAGAACAAAAAGTAATGAGAACTATACCTTTGAAATGAGCCGCCATACTTGTCAGAATAAAATGCAGATTTATGTGTTCGCTCAAACCCTTTGGACAATTATAGTATAAACAAGAATTCATACCCCCTTCAGCCAAAATCTTAAATTGCAGGTTCAAACTCCAATGACTAAACAAGTATATAGTCAAGCATATACATATTATGTTTTGGACCAAAACAACTATATTTCACACTGATTTTCATATTCCATGAATCATCACGCAGAAATAGAGCAGGTGATTGGCTAACCTTCATGTAAGGACAAGATGCACAGCCTCCATGGAGAGAACAACCCTCTCCACTTGCTACACCAGGTATTACATGAAGTTGCAAGAAGTCACCTGTTTCACCCAAGGTTGAGTTCTGTGTTGTTACCGACTCCGATGAGACTGGAAAGACTATCTCTATTGTCACTTTTGCTCCCTCATCGGACTTTATAGAGCCTAATAATTTGCGAACTGCGACAACTATTGAAGTCACCATTCCTGATTCGGTTCCTAAAACAAACTGAAGATGATCGTCGACATTTCTAGTTAATGACTCTTGCACCCTTTCTCTGATGAAGTCTAATATAGTTTGTGTGGAACCTACTACTCCCATTCCTCTTTTCTTTGCTTCCATTGCTAGAGAGAACATTTCACCAGGAACTTCGAAATGAGCGGTTAGAAATGCATCGCCATACATTTCATTAATTTTACCAACAACTTCATGACCAAAGAGGTGATGAACGATACACGTTCCATCCTGGCACGGAAAAAGATAGGCAGATGATAAAAAAAATACAGTGAAACCACCATGACTGTGTGGTACAACCAGACTCTCATGCAATATGTTCTTCTCCACAAAGTATAACCTCCTTTAAGGAAATGTTGAGAACAGGAAACCTATGGTTCCGAATTGGGGTGCAAATTAACAGAGCCAATTCACGAACCTTTCAAATGAACTAAAATAGTATTCGATGCATTTTCTAAATTATCGAACTTGAGTTGTGTTCAAACATTTTCAAATATATTTCCATGCTGAATTCGAGGTCAAATTATATCATTCAGTAACTCGCGAGCTACTCATACCTTAAATATATTAACAGAAAAACCTAAAATTAAATGAGTTTACGAGCCCGAGCCTGAATTGATCTGGATTTGGACCTGCTTACCACAAAATAAAGTTCACAACATACTGATCATAAAATCTAGGTCGAGTAGAATTCGAACCAAAGAAATTTCACTTCTCAAGCGATCAAAAAATGAAGAATCTAGTACAAGTCTAGTAGTTTGCACCCCAAGTTCCAATAAGCAACTGGTTCCTTTCATTATCACAACTTAAAAAAACATATTCACCTGAAAATAATGAAGCCGAGGTATCAAAGATTTGATAGAGTTTCTACTGTGATTTGGATGTATGCTAGCTATTTCTTCATCGCTCATCACAGTCATCTGCCGAAACAACTCCATGATATTTGCTCCCATGTAAGTGTCAGGACCATACCATACGCATAAATTAGGCACTTCTGCAAAAGCCTTGAAAATTACCAGATGCAGCTCAAAATAAGTAAAAAGAATCTGAAGTATGGACACAAATTAAAACAACAAAATAATTATTAAAAAAGCAATGACGCAGCCAACCTGCAGAATGGTTTGCACGACATTAGAAGAGGTACAGGTAATTGTTGGAACAACTTCATGTGTATAAGCTTTGGTCTCAAGGGACGTATTAATATAGACGACATGCAAAGAGGGAGAAGGAACGGAAGCTGCAGCAGTGGCAAGATAATCCATATATTTAAGGCTGGATGCAGCATCAGCCAAGGAGCAACCAATTCGTTCATTAGACATCCTGTACACACCTACCTGAACAATTTTCATAGTTCAACTATGCTCACAACAAACTGAAATAACCATACTAATTTCATAAATCATTGATTGTGTTAAGAACCAGACTTAATAAATGAAGCAAACATATTATATCAAGTGCCTTCGTTAGAAACAACTCTCCAAATCAACAACTCTAACCATGGAAGATTCCATTAGGTCTAAAACAATAAAAGTTATTGTTAAAACTGAAACAGACATTTTCCTTCTGCAAAATGGTGAGGTTTTTACAGTAGAAAGAACCTTGGCTAGCCAACATATAAACCAGCGAAACATCAGTCATATAAGAAACATCAAGAAAAATCTGTAATATCACATAACATCAAACGATGACTTCTTCCCGCTTTTCTCAACATTTCTTAATATGCGCCCATTATCTTATTTTCCACCAAGTAATCTCCTGAATACTATAAATTTAAA
Source organism: Primulina huaijiensis (assembly GCF_012295235.1). Lineage (NCBI taxonomy): Eukaryota > Viridiplantae > Streptophyta > Magnoliopsida > Lamiales > Gesneriaceae > Primulina > Primulina huaijiensis. The sequence goes on along the minus strand of NW_027356198.1, from coordinate 706,721 downwards.
AGTCATTTTATGTAAAATGTATATATATATATATATATATATATATATAGAAAGTGGGTAATTATTAGTTGATCGATATAGGCTCATTAATTTATTTCACCATCTAATTAACAGAAGAAATATATCAGAGAAAAATATGAGTAACGTGGTGTACCTCTGTAAATCCAGCCTCATCGAGGATAGCACGTACATTTTCAGACATAAAATCTACACCGAGAACAGTGATAAATTTGCACCCAGCTTTAGCCATTTGGACCGCAGAATCTGCCATTACCAATGAATCAGATATATGGATGTGAGGCCACAGCTTCCGTGCAGAAGTTAAAATGCCTTGGACCTCAGGGTCCATGTAAAAATGCGCAACCACCCCAATTTTTTTCTCCTCCAGCAAATTCACAAGTTCTTGAATTTTTACCTCATCAGGGGACAGAAATCTCGCCTGCAATACATGTATGATATTGAAACTATGGCTTTCAATATTTGGACGTTACTCATTATTTACCAACCTTACAAGCACACTAGTCATAACCCAAATTTTACTGAGTTATTGAAAAAAGAGACATCAGATGATGTTTCTGGAATATAATGTGTTAACTTACAATTTTCATCTGAATCTAGCACACACTTAGCATGACTAGAAACTAAATAATAATACAAACATCTCATATCCCCGGAAAAGATAATAAAAAGGAACAATCTAATTTCCTGATTTACTTCTGATGCATACAGTTGATTCAAAACAAAAGAGAGAAATTTTTACCAACCATAACCTCCAAAGCCCCGAAAGATAGGTGTGCCAAATTGCTTGCTTATTATTAAAATGGGTCATAATATGGAACTTTGACTGATTATATGCAATATTTCTGAAGGAAAAAATCCATAATGAAACACGTGTTCACGAAAAACACTCTCCAGAGAAAACACCAAAAACAAGTATAAAAACTAATCAACCATGTAACAAACACTGAAATCAAAATTTCACCTGAGCTTCAGCATAGCTTCCCTTAGCTTGTATACCATCAGCACTCACAATCAACGATGGAAACGGCTCGCCTTGCAACCTTCCCTCGCGCTTGGCCACCAAAGCCTTAGTCCTCTTTTGCATGCTCATCAACACATTGTGCCAAGTATTCGCTCTGCTGCCAGAATAACCCCTTCCTTTCCCATTTAATCCAACAATATTCAACGGCCCTAAATCCTCTGTCTTTACTGCCAAAATCTCCTCCGCCGTCGCTCCATCAAGAATCCAAACCAGACAGGCACAATACCCTTTTGTTATCTCCGAATCACTGTCAGCCAAAAAACTCAACCTATTCTCACTGTCTAGTTCTACATGGATCCACACACGTGCGGTGCATCCTGGCACGCGGTTTTCCGTAGTTTTTAACGAGTCTTCGAAAAAAGGGAGGAGCTCGGCATAGTGCAGCAATCTCTTGACACGGTCTACCGGTTCGGTCAGTGATTGAAGTTCTTCGATAAGGACACGCAGCTTAGCGTCAGCAGCGGTGGAAGTACTCGTCAGATTACCGCTTCCGGAGGCTTGTGAGGTGACGGCTGAGCAATGAAAAGGCGTTCTCGATGTAGTTTTGAGCGGATACACAGAATTACGACATGGGTTTTGCGAATGGAAGCATCTGATCACAGGGTGCGCGGGTTTTGGATTGGATAGGTGGCCGAATTTAGGGTTTTTAGAACTGCAAAAGAACGAGGAAGATGCAGCTCTAACGGCGGACAGTGTGGTTGTTGAGTCCATCTTCTGCGAGTTAATTTGTGTGCATGAATCAGAAGCGCAGACACGATGAAGAATATCTGTGCTGTGTGTGTTCGAGGTGTGTGAGAGAGAGGAAGACAACTGCCGCTGAGAGGCGGAGGGTCAGGGGCTTGAATGGCGGAGACTGGCGGTGGCAAAAGGGATATATATTGTGCAGGAAATGAAGGAGGGCCTTTGGATTAATACAAGGTGGAAATTAGCCACCTTTTCACGACCCAAAAATTGAGGGGAAAATGAAATTTTATTTTTTATGGATTTATATGTTATATATTTCCACAATTATTCTTAATTATTATTACTATATTAAGAATCCTCCACAAGTTTGTGATATATTTATTATTAACCACGAAATTTAAAAATAATTATTTATTTATTGAAAAGAATTGATTAATACATAATGCTAGTCTTTTTTCGGAAAATCCTAAAATAAATGAATTAGATTTGGAAGTTATTGCTAGGAATATCGTAATTAAAAAGCTGACACCTTCTTATCGATTCACGAAGATGTAAGAAAAAAATATCTCTAACTTTATAAAATTTCCACATTCAAGATTGAGAAAAATAAATCAAGTCAAATATGGTTGTTACAGAAACATGACATGTTTTTTTTCAAACATAAAACATAGTAAATGTTTGAAATATCATGTAGATTTTTCATAAATAAATTCATAATTATAAATAAAATGTGATTTTTTTCAACGTAAATGTTTGAAATATCGATATAAACTTTTCATAAATAAATTCAAAATTAAAAGTAAAACATGATTTCTTGTTTTTAAGAAAATGACAAAATTCGTCAGAAGTGATAGTTGCCAAATAGGCAAAAAGTTGACCAATACTTCTCCAAAGTGATCAAGCCCATGTGGCCACAATCGATTAGACTACCTCTTCCTTTTTTTGTCAATGGGAAGAAATGATTGTCTGCAATCTGCATCAACAGAATGAACACAATATTTTCTAATTACCAAACTCTAAGAAACGCAACTTTTGTTAACGCCCACCCACATTTTTATATATATAATATATTGATTTTTTGGAAACAAAATTATTAATTAGTTTATTATACATATTTCGTTAGTGAATGCTTTTTAAAGGCCATTTTGAAGCTATCCAACTCACGGTCCACGGATGCCACGCCAGTAGTATTAAAGATGGTAGATTCCTTGCTACGGAACTACTTTATATTTCTTTCTATTTTGTTCAATGATCAACGAATCAAATAGCTCATAAATTAGTAAGAGCCAACCGGTTCTATGCATAGCAGTGAAAGACGGGTCCATCCTTTTCCTTTGTTATTTTCTGATGTAAAAAGTCGAGGCCATTGTCTTTGAACTTGAGAACACTTGTTATATATTTGTTGATATGTGTGGAGTTAAATTATTTTATTTCAGAATATTTTAAAATAATTAACTGCCGTCACCGGAACCCTTTAGCATCACTTTATTTATTCTGCCGTCACCGGAACCCTTTAGCATCCCTTTATTTATAACACAACAAACTCACATTTTGATTTCGTGATGCCGTTTTGTTGGCTGAAGACAATCGAAATAGACACATGTACAGACCAAAGGTAAAAATGGGGTGTCAAAAGCATATATATAATATTAGTAGCGAGTCAAAAATGGCACTGCATCCTCTTCCCTGGCATCAAAATGTGGTATCAAATCAAAACTGTTCTAGATGATTCCTTGAAAAAGGGGTGCCCGAGGGCTTCCCGAGCTGACATTCTATCCGAAGGGTCGTATCTCAGAAGACCTTGCAGTAATTTAATGAGATCTCCAGCTGAATGGTCTACATGATGCATAATCAAGTTTGGAAGCCGAGGCAGCTTTGAAACAGTTTTAATACTATCTCTAGATGTTGCTCCCTCGGGCCAGTCCAACCTGCCCCTTCTAATGTACTTCTCAGCATGTCCACTGTAAGCATAAAAATGCACCACAACTTAGAATTACTTGAATATCTGTTCATTTGTGTTGCCACACAAGAACCCTAGCTTACACAGCTCTCTTCAACATGTGGTGAGGTAAGGGTCCAAGGACTCTCTCCATCATGGCGAGGTGTTCCAAGTTCTCGTGTGTTTGGAATAATGCTTCACCCTGTTATGACAAGCAAATCAATTATTAAGTCAGTTAGACAAAGAAAGACAATCAGTCAAATGTCCACAAAACCTAGAATACAAGACTTTTAATTGACATACCGTGCAAAGTTCCACTAAAATACAACCAACACTCCATATGTCACAAGGATAACTCCACCCAAGTCCTGCTCAGAAAAGTCGATACAAAGTGTAATCACAAAGGCAAAATAATTTTACCGTATCAGTAAATACAAACAATATATCATTAGTTACTTTACCGTACCTAAAATGACTTCTGGAGCTCTGTAATGTCGGGTTGACACAATGTATGACTGACCCTGTATGTCATAAGTTGTGCTACCAAAATCAATGACCTTTATGGCACTTGACTTGGGAATTCTCTTGTAGTAGGACCCACTTTGGGACCTCAACGAATCCTGGACAGAAACAAAAAACAACAATGTAGTAAGCAGACAACTTTAACACAGAATATAAAGACCAAGACAAACCAAACAACACAGGCAGGAAGTAACAGAAGTACAGAATATTGCGGACTAAAAACCAAGCACATGACCAATCATCCTAAAGACCCAACAAAATGAAATATGAGACAACAAACTACCTTGTACTCCGGAACTTTGACGTACCCGGGTGAGACTAGTAGAATATTCTCAGGCTTCAAATCCGTGTGGATCATGCGCAGATCGTGCATAACTGAGATTCAACAAACCAAACATCAAAATAATGCAAAACATCGGAATAATGAACCATGAAGCTATTGCACCACGTTCCACTTCAAGTAAAAAGATCAGATATCTGACAAAATATGTATTCATTTAATGGAATAAAATTATATTTCATAAAATCATAACATTTACTGCCAAAAATCCAAATAATAATATTGACGACGAAGAGAAACTATTTACACACATGCTACACATTCCAACAGTTGTCTGCCAATCTCACGGACAAGATCAATTGGAAATGAGCGGTAACTGTTTTTGCGAAGAAAATCGTATAAGCTAGGTCCAAGCTTCTCAAAGACCTGTTAAGACCATTTAAGTCCATCCACAAATCTTAATTCCTATAATTCATCAAGTAGGGGAACTTTAATCCACTAAATTAACCATATACTTACGATACATATATGGTTACGATAGTCAAACCAGTTCCATATTCGGACACAACTGCAAGAAATAAACTGGTTCAACAACTAATTATTTACAAATGCCCAAATTTTTGCCAACAAGCTGAATCAGAAACTCACCGTTCAGCACCTTCATCATGTCTACAAAGTTGTTGCAGCATGTCTATCTCAATCATAGCTGCATCGCGGTACTTCTTAACACCACGAATAACTTTAATGGCAACCATTTCTTTCCTTTCCCTATCCCAGCACTCCAAAACCTGACCAAATGTTCCTGGTAGAAAGAATTACATTTATCATGCAAATGCATAAACAATAATAGAGCAGAGAAATAAGATCACCGATAAGGTAACATACCCTCACCCATCTTACTTTGGATCTTATCTGCAAATTAGAAATATAAATACAAATTAAGTACCACTGAAATAGTAACTATTAAGACTAAAACATTTAAATCAGATAAAATGTGTCTACAAATCCAAAATTAAATTTTTAAGCATTGAATACACAAGTTAATTAAGCCCCTGGTCCTACATAGGGAAGATACATATCGTCAAAAATTAAACTGGGCTATCATTTCATGTTATTTCTAACAAACTGAAGCAATAAATTACATGCATGGTACATAGAAGACGGAGCCAGCAATAATTTAATATGATCTGATGATGGAAGAAGATAGTTACAGCGAGAAGTTAAATTTTCTCCACGCTCAAACATATAGTGGCCATCTTCGTCATCTGCTCGTAAAGGGGGAGAAACATTTCGGGCCAAGTCCTTAAGAAAGAGAGAACTAGGATGATCCGAAAGCGTTCTTGAAGGTGCATAGCTCGTCAAATTCCCAACCTCTTGGCCACAAAACAATCCTAGCTGAGCCTACACACACATCCGTTCATGTTTTTTTCTTCAATATCACATATTAAGAATTTTGTTTACCTCCTCGAAAACACATTCCAGACCAACCGATACACACTTCATTCATAGGTTGCATCAACTGAGAATCTTAGTATAATGCTTTTTCATAAAATAACTCAGCTCAAATAAAAAATATAATCATACCAAGTCAATGGAAGAAAACACTTTGTATGCCAATCAATATCAAGCTATCGACTCAAATTAAACTAGTTGAACTCAAAGTTATCCATCAAAAACTCCTTAACAAGATAAAAAAAAAAGTAACCATCTAACACTATATCAGAGTGAGTTACAAACAAATATTTTGTTTCCCTTCCATCATAATATATCAAACTAGGATTGAACTTCACCAAAAAATTTCACAGGAAGCGCATTTAAGGCATAAAAAATTATGCATAAAAAAATCCAAGCATAAAAGTAATGTAAAACCCTAAGTATATATAGTTCTATGATGAGTAAAATTTTGATAAAATATATATAACAGATAATTCATGTATAACCACTATCAAGAAAAAAAATCTATTTCTACACATATAAGATATCATCAAATATAACACACCCATATCTCGAGAGAAAAAAACACATACAGGCCTAGACCGAAAGAAAATATTCATCTTAAAAAATTATCCCCCGTGCACAGTCAAGCGCATACAAGTGATAACTTTCACCCGATTCGATTAAAATCCTAATTTTCCATCACATCCATAAAAGTCCCAAGAAAAAATCGACAAACCACGGAATCTGAAGAATAGGTTTAAAAATACCTCCGGCTGTTGAGGAGCAACATCCCAGCCCAACCGCGGCCTCTTCCTCGGCCTTTGATGCATCGGAAACTCCGTAACGCGTTCGATCTCCATTACAGATATACGAAACCGAGATAAAACAGAGAATTTTCTTTAGAGAGAAATAAGAAAGAGAATCCCAGAATAAAGAAATTCTAGAGAGAGAGATAGAGAACGTGTATGTATGCGCGAAACCCGATATTCGACGCTACCTATATCATATGGACCTAACAGTGTGGCCTAATCTCATTTGGGGCGAATCTGACCGTCCACGTGGTACCATCGTAACCCTTGCCTTTAGTGGACGATTACCCTGTCCACCAATATAATCAAAGCTGTCAATTTATGGAGATTAGCAAGTGGGCCTATACCACTAGTGGTCTGGGCTCACTTTCGGTTTGGTCAACTGGGCCCATCAACACACACATAAATTAGATTTTTGAGGTTCCAAGAATAACTCTCAAATTACAAAGTTCTCTAATTTTATTTAATAAAAAAATATTATACAAAACTGTTTTAGTAAATTTGTTCGTCTATAATTATCGTATCTCACCTACTTTTCAATATTTTAAATATACTAAAATATTTATTTATCTTTTATCTAAATTTTAAAACTTTTGAATGAATCATATAACTCCAAAAAAAAAAACAACTATTGAAAAAACCAGTATTTTGAAAGTAAAAAAATATATATATCTAAAATTCTCAAGTTGCTAATAAAATAATAACACATTTCATTATCTTTTTCTATTAAGAATCCAAAGTTGGTAAAGTTTCATTGAAACATGTGAGGGATGCATCTGGTGACGAAAATATTTGACTGCAGTGTGATTCAAAATCATTGTGTGTATGTATGTGAGGAGATGAACTGAGATGGCCTATTCTGCTTTAGTTTTACTCATGCAAACACTTGACAAAATCCTTCATCCTTGTCCACAGATTTCATCTCTGAAGGAAAAGGTCTGTTGCTGGATTTTCTGGAAGATTCTTCCGAAAACTGTACCATAGCAATCACTGATTTAGAAGGCCAAATCAGAGATGCAGCATACGAGGCGGAAGATATCGTTGAATCCCATTTAGCAAAAGAGGCATTTCCAAAGTCGAGCACTTCTTTTTGGGAGATGCTCTGCTCTGCGATTCAAAACGCCATTCCGGCCTTCCGTCAAAGAGAGGTCTTGAATCATGATTTGGAGTTGGAAATCAAGCACCTTCGGAAGAGTATAGAGGAGTTTGAGTTCATCTTGGAATCTTTCTTCAAGATTAAGAAGGGTAAAATGATAGAACTCCTGCCTCCGGTTGCTAAATCTTTGAGTACTGGTGCTCTCCTATCAAGAACTACTTCCTGTGGACAGAGTGCTACTGTGGGATTGAATGAAGATTTATTGAAAATCAAGGATTGGCTGACTGGATCATCGTCTAGTCGGGAAATCATTTCACTCGTGGGGATGGGAGGTATCGGAAAGACTACTCTTGGTAGAAATCTTTATGAAGACTCACTTATTGATTATCACTTCGACATTCGCGCTTGGGTGACCGTATCTCAAGATTAGTGCTGGCAAGGCGTAGTGAAGGATCTTTGGAACTCCATTGTACTTGTCAAACTTGAATCACGTGATGAAGTGATCAGTATTGAAGAATCAGCAGTGATTGTGTACAAAAGTTTGAAGGGCAGAAGGTATCTGATTGTGATGGACGATGTTTGGGATACCAAGCTCTGGAATGATATGAAAAGGTTATTTCCAGATGACAACAACGGTAGTCGGATTATATTGACTACTCGGTTATCGGAGGTGGCCTTTTCTTCCGAATCTTTTAGCTATATTCATGATATGAATCTTCTTGGTTTGGAAGAGAGTTGGAATCTGCTGAGTGCTAAGGTTTTTGGAGAAGAATGTTGCCCTTCTGAGTTGGAGAAAATTGGGATGGATATTGCGAAAAATTGTAAAGGGCTTCCACTTGCACTAGTCACGATTGGTGGTGTCCTCTCCAAACGCAGGACTCAAGATTATTGGGAGTATGTTGCAAGAAATATGAAGTCAGGTGTAACTGGAAATGATGATAGATTAATGGAGATTCTATCTCTGAGTTACAACCACTTGCCTCATCATTTAAAAGCATGTTTCCTTTACATGGGAGTCTTCCCTGAAGATCGCGACATCTTGATATCTCGACTCATCAAGCTGTGGGTTGCTGAAGGATTCTTAAAGCCACTATATTCCAAGAGTTTGGAAGAGGTGGCAGAAGACTGTTTACAAGATCTTGTGGACAGGAGTCTCATTATGGTTGGCAAGCGAGGCCATCGCGGCAAAATCAAAACATGCATCATGCATGACATCTTGCGGGACTTGTGCGTCAAAAAAGCCAAGGAGGAGAGGTTTCTTCTTGTTCTGAATCGCAACGCTCGTAATCTTCCTGAAGTCGGATATAGCGAGTATCGCGTTAGCATTCATTCACATATTTTGCGTGTGGGCATGCACGAATCTCGAGTCCGTTCTTTTCTATGTTTTGCCGAGAATGACTCGGGGAACTTGTCATTATCTTTTGCGAGATTTAGACTCCTAAAAGTGTTGGATGCACTTACAATAAAGTTTCATGGGTTTCCGATTTAGATGGTTGAATTGGTTAACTTAAGATACCTTGGTTTATTGATTTCAAGTCACAAATTCAAACTCCAACTTCCTGCAGCAATAGTCAAACTTAAAAATCTGCAGACTTTAATTTTAAGTACAGGGGTATATGATTTCAACATTGGAGTTTGGTGTCTACCTTCTGAAATCTGGGAAATGCCACAACTGAGGCATCTGTCTTTCAAGAGAGGTTTACTCCCTCACCCTTCCCGCGAACGACTTGATAGGGAATATTCTTTTGATATGGCACACCTGCAGACACTTTCTGGAGTAGAAAACTTCAAATGCAGAAAGGAGGTCTTTCAGATCATGCCACATCTCAAGAAACTGAGGATTTCCTATGTTTTTGGCAAGCGGAAAAGACGGTCGCCCAAGGACTTCAACAGTTTCGTCTACCTACACAGTCGTGAGACTTTGACATTGTCATTAGATGACAGCGGACATTGGAAAGATTTACCATTGAACTTTTCTTTCCCATCAACACTCAAGAAGTTAACTTTGAGCGGTGGTTGTCGGATTCCTTGGAGCAAGATGACGATGGCGGGTTCTTTGCCTAGTCTTGAAGTTCTGAAACTTGAAAAATCCGCCTTTGAAGGCCGAGTGTGGGAACCAGAGGAAGGGGAATTTCTCCGGCTTAAATATTTGCTTCTTGATGAGATCCATTTGAGACACTGGAAGGCCAATGAAACACACTTCCCCAACCTTCGGCAGCTGAGTGTTTTCTTTTGCTTCAAACTGGCAGAGATCCCTTCTGCCATTGGAGACATTACAACTCTTCAGATTATTGAGCTGCACTATTGTAGTGATTCCCTTGTCAAGTCAGCAAAGCTAATAGAAGAGGAACAACGGAGCTTAGGAAACGACAGCCTTAAAGTTAGTGTGTGAAATATCGAACATTTTAAGACAAAACCGTCCTTCAGAAGGTACAACTTCAATTGTATCTGTAATAGGAATACACTATTTTCATTTTAATTTTTTTCCCTTCGACGTGCATTTGGCGTTCCCCGGCTCGGCAAACACAGTTGCCTGCAAAGAACTCTTATATGAAGTTGAAGTTGAGGTTCCCAATATCAAGATGCAAATATTTGTACTTTACAAAACGATGCCTTCAATCTAGCTCTATCAGCGCGCAGTTTGCAAACATTCTTAAACTGCTGGTCTCATGTTTTCTAACAAATGTAACTATGTAAGAGAAACCCATCAATCTTATGATCCTCTAATTGCTTGCTGTTTCTGGTTTAAATTTGTTTAATCTTATGGTCGCACTTTGAGAAACAAATAAAAATCTTTCAAAGTCTCTACTGAAACGTAAACTTGAATTTATACAATTTTGTTTTATCTACTATATTATATGAATACATTATGCTGACGGTTAAATTAATTGAAAAAATAAATAAATAAAAATCTGGTTACTCAATTCGATTTATCTTACTAATATAATTTTTTTTTATTTAAACATGGTTATTTCGATTTAATCGAAATTTCTCTCACTCCTTGTGTTATTTGATTGGTTTTGCTATTTTTTTTACTCTACTTTTATTTGTGAAAATTGGTATACCAGACATGTCATCTCATTAAAGGTTTAACTGAGAAGTGGCTGACAACTAAATTTGTATTAATAACCTATTAGTATATAAATTTTTGTATGAGCTAGCTTTGAAAATTTTGATGCCAATTTGATTTGATGAAATTTAAAAACAATAAAGAATAGCTACCTCAGAATGTCACCACCATTTGAGGAAGTCACCGAATGTCAGAAAAAATATTTTATGAAACTTTTTTAAGACTTGACAAATTATATACTGATGTTTGAATTTATGGATATGATCACTGCCAGGTTAGAGTCCAAACAATTACCACCAGAAATACTTGTTCCTGCGACCATTCATGGTTGTCTGCAAATAGAGAGAAATATAGATATTCAACACTCTTTAATGCACACTAGAGCTCCAAAACTATGCTTTCCATAAGATAATATCTTTACTTGTTAAAATAATCAAGAACTTTACCTGTCGAAGAGAGTTCAAAACAGCATCATGAACCGAATCCAACCGAACTTGAAGCCCTTCATTTCCTAGGCTCTGTTGTTCCTCTTGTATTAGAATTGCCGACTCTGCAGCGGAACAGCTACAACTATAGACGTCGATCTTTTGAAGAGTTGGAGTCTCTCCAATATCAAAAGGGATCTCCTTCAATTTCTTGCAGTATCTAAGACTCAAGTGTTGCAAACTGGGAAAGTGTGTGTCATTGGCTTTCCAGTGGATCAAATCGAGCTCCTCGAGTTGCAGATATTTTAGACTGACGAATTCGTCATCATTTGGTTCCCATACCGGCCCTTCAAAGGAGTAGTGTTTCAATTTCAACACTTCAAGCTTAGGCAACGAGCCTACCATCGTCATTCTATTCCAAGATATTCTGCAACCCCTCAAAGTTAACTTCCTGAGTTGAAGTGGAAAAACAAACTTTACTTGCCTGGGAAACGTACTCTGAAACTGGATAAAGAAGAAACATTTCAAAGTCTCGAGTTTTTCTAGGTAGACAAAGTTGCTGAATCCATAGGAAGACCAGTTGGTTCGATTATACAAAATGTAATGGACTCCCAATCTTTTTAGATTCGGCATAATCTGAATTACCTCTTTCGTACATTTGAAATTTTCAACTCGGGAAAGTGTAATGAGGTCTTGTAGACTGAAAGAATGGATCCTGTTATGCTGTAAGCCAGAAGGCCCGCAAGGTAAGGAACCTCCGCTAAATAATATAAGATGTCTTAGTCGAGGCATTTTCAAGATGTCTGAAGGTAGATAGAAATACCGTTTGGAACGAAAAATTAAAGTCTGCAGATTTTGAAGATTAGATATTGAGGAAGGAAGCTTTCCCTTGCCCTTTCCCATGCCCTTGCCCATGTAGGCGAAAGCAAGGTATCTTAAGTTAACAAGCTTGAATATTTCAAAAGGGAACTCATAAAACAGCACTGGTAGTGCATCCAACACCTTAAGAAGTCTGAAACTCGCGATAAACGACGATAACAAGCAACCACTTGAGAAATTTGAGGTGAAATATAATAGAGAACGGATGGTTAATTCATGAATACTAGGACAGGAACCTGTATGAGTTCGATGGATACTAACACGTCGATTACTATTTCTACCATCTGAAGAAGCACGAACCTGAAGAAACTTCTCCTCCATGGCTTTTTTGACACACAAGTCCCTCAAAAGATCATGGATTCTGCAAGTTTTAATTTTTCCAAGATGGTTTCTCCGGCCAACCGTAACGAGACTCCTGTCAATCAGATCATTCAAGTACTCCTCTGCCACCTCTTCTGAGCTTTTAGGACTAAGAGGTTTTAGAAATCCTTCAGCAACCCAGAGCATGGTTAGCTGGGAGAGGAATATCTCTTGATCTTCGGGGAAGGCTCCCATGTAAAGAAAACACGACTTCAAATGATGAGGCAAGTGGTCATAACTCGAAGATAGAATCTCCATGATTTTATCATCAGTTCCTGATGTTGTTGAAGTTACGTTTTCCGCTATAATTTCCCAATATTCTCGTGTCTTGCTGCTGCCTTTGGAGAGGAGACCACCAATCACCACAATTGCAAGTGGAAGTCCTTTGCAATTCCATGCAATTTTCTTCCCAATTCCCTCAAGTTCATGAGGGGGAGATTCTTCCCCAAAAACCTTAATGCACAGCAGATTCCAACTTTCTTCCAAACCAAGGAGATTCATATGATGAACGTAGCTAATAGAATTTTCATAAAGAGCCACCTCTGATAACCGGGAAGTCAAGACGATACGGCTACCGTTGTATTCATCTGGAAAAAACCTTTTGACATCATCCCACACCTTGGTATCCCACACATCATCCATCACAATAAGGTATCTTCTACCCTTCAAACTTTTGTACAAATTCTCACATAATTTACCTGTACTTTCATTACGGAACTCATCTTTGACAGATCCACTAGATTTAAGAAGGTCTCTAACAATTTCTTGCACGCTATAATCTTGTGATACAGTCACCCATGCACGAGTGTCGAAATGATATTCAATAAGTGAGTCATCGTAGAGATTTCTAGCGAGAGTTGTCTTACCAATGCCTCCCATCCCAACAATGGAAATGGTTTCGAGTTTAGAAGATGATCCGGTCAGCCGATCCTTGATCTGTATAAAATCTTCATTGGATCCCACCATAAATGTCTTCTTTCTTGAAGAAAATTTTGATGAGACTGCAGAGAAAAAGTTCTTAGTTGGTTCCAGGTCTTCAACGGCTTTACCATCTTTGATCTTCGAGACAGACTCCAAAATGAACTCAAATTCATGTATCGTCTTGTGTATTAGCTTCATTGCACTTATATGATGGATGACATTTTGAAATTCAGCACAAAGCTTCTTCCTCCTTGATTTTGGAAAGATTTGTTTCGAAAAATAGGATTCAATGACATCTTCTCCTTCATAAGCGGCATCTGTGATTCGTCGTCCCAAGTCTGTGATTGTTGAGCTTCTCTTTTCTGAAGAATTTTCAAGAAAATCTAACAAGTGGCTAACCCTTTCCTTCAAAGAAGTAACACTTGGGTGCGGATGATAGATTTCTTCAAGCGTTTGCATGAGCGAAGATAGAGCAGCATGAGCCATCGATCTCCAGCAGGTGTACCTGTAAGCAACCAGCAAATTGCCAAAATAATTCTAGCTCCATGGTTAACTTTTAAAGAAAAGCACACAGTTTATTTAATTTTAAAAAAGTAATAATTTAGCTTTAACTTTATTAAAATACCTATCCAATTAATATATGCGCATAATAAAGAAATGATCCAAATCAAGTGATTACTCAATATTATATGTACACAAAAAGTTACATATCAATTTTATGATATAGATATCTGATATGATCGGATTATGAAAAAGTATTGAATTATAAAAAAATATTATGTTTCATTTTAATTATGAATCAAATTGATATATCTCGATAAAAAGATTGATAAGAACGTTTCTTATTGTATTTAATGAAGTTGTAGAAAATAACTGAATTTGGTATTTACAAGTGGGATGTCAAAATTGTCCAATGTCAAAAGGAATTGTGTAAAGAATAATGTTAAAGGTACAACCAAGCTTAAATTAAAATTCCAAAAATTTTATTTAGCTTAAAAGCGAGACTTTTTAATTTATTTTTAATTAATCGTTTTGCCGGTGTTTTAATCCCGAAAAATTCCAAACTTTAATATAAAATTCCTAAATTCAAAACTTAGTCTTTTTATATTATTTTAGCCATTATGAACCACGACTCGACCCCCGTGAGCCGTGTTTCGATTTATTTTTGTTTTGAAAATCCTAATATAACCTATAAACTTCGACCCCGAGCCATCTTTCGATTTTCTCGAGTCGCCCCCAAACCATGTTGATCCAAACTTTGACCAACCCATTGGAGCACCCTACTGGACCCTTGGATCCCTTAGAGACCAGCCCAAACCATGGAACGAAGCCCCCCAACCCTTTTCTGGCCGAGAACTCCATCTTGGTATGGACCACAACCATTATATCGCGATATTTTACTATTATATCGTGATATTTTGTATTCATTATATAGTGATATTTTGATAAATTGAATTTTTTGTGTTGTACAAATATGGATGTACATGTAACATGACTCTCGTAGAAAAATATAAAAATTCTCCATGTTAATAAAATATGATGATAAAATATATTTAATATAAAAGTTTTTTATTTTGCCCGAAATCAGCGAGAGAAAATTCAATCTTATTCTCAGCATATCCATGGCTTCCACGGCGTTAATTTCACTTCAGCAAACACTGGGAAGAGTGGCTCGGCCTAACGAACACTTTACATATTTAAACGAAATGGTTCTTTTCTTGTTGGATTCTTTGGAAGATTATTCAAAAAGGGGTAACTTAACAGGCAGTGATTTGGAACCGCGTCTCCAAGATGCGGCGTATGAAGCAGTGGGTATCATTCAAGCTCAATCATCGAAACAGGTGGTACCAAAATTACACAACTTTCTCTGGAAGATTTCTTGTTTTCATTACCTTGGAGATGAAACTCTAAATGTAAATACTCATCTGGAGGAGGAAAACGAACGCCTGCTGAAGGTTATACACGAATTCGAATTCATTGTGAAATCTGAGTCCGAGATTAGGAACGGGGAAGGTGATGAAGATATGCAGTCATTTGGAGACGATGATGTTACAGCGGGTCCATCAAGAATCGTTTCAAGTAGAGATATTCCTGTGGCGGAATGCAATGAGAATCTTTTGCAAATTAAGGATCGGCTGACGAGATCTTCTTCTAAGCTCGACATTGTTTCGATTGTCGGAAAGGGAGGCATCGGTAAGACTACTTGAGGCGCCCCAAACCTCGCCACGTAATCATACAACATGTGACGTCATATGCATAAAAATTTTCTTTTCAACGACGTAATAATATAATGCATATACGACAAAATACTGCAATCACCACACTATCTACATCAGTGTAGCAGAAACAATATAATAAATACACACATACAACTCAAATAAGACAATAAACTATACTGTCTCTATCTACTATCAACTACAGGAATGTTTGACTAGACACACCTAGTCCTTCACCACTATTCTGTCTCACAGCAGAGTCCTGTAACCTGTCCAACAGAAACAGCCCCCAAAGGGTGAGCATACACAACAATCATCATCGTAATACATAACAGTTATATTATCAACAATATAAAATATAACTGGAACGATAACAGAAATCCTGTCCAACAGAAACAGCCCCCAAAGGGTGAGCATACACAACAATCATCATCGTCCCATACTACTGCAACAACAACATCGACGATACGTCGCACCCCTACTCCGGCGACAGCAATATCGTTGAACGAATAACATCGACGATACGTCGCACCCCAACACCGGCGACAGCGATATCGTCGAACGAACAACATCAACGTGACGTCTCCCAACAATCAACAACCAACAATATCAACGATAATAAACAACAACAGATATAATATCAAATCACCCAATACCAGTGATTTATCATCGTTCAACGCAATAGTATTCATCAATACTAAACAATAACAACATATGCTCGTACGTCAACACGTACCTGATAATCGAGTATATATAAAATCTAGCTATTTCTTAGATCCCGAGGTTTGTGATGTATCTCAAATCGAAGACCTCGTGTCAACGATCCCAGAACTGAAGTCAGTTCGTCGATTGGATAAACCGATAAGTCACAAGATCGAAAAGAAAACCGAAAGCCCTCTTTTCTTTTCTCGCTTCTCTCTGCCTTTCTCGATATGTCAGTAGGTGCAATGAGATTCATTTCATTTGAATCCACCTTCTCAACTTTTATTTTATTTTATTTTTAAAATATTATTTATTGGTTTCCAGCCTATATACCATATTCAAATTACTGAACTAATAAAAAGAGGTATTTAATTTTCAGAATAAGAATGAATATAAGGTTCATCTATGGTAATTTTACAAAACATAAAAGGAATTATAAAAGATATACCAGAAAAATTAAACAACAGAGGATTTCCCGAAGACAACTTCAGAAACATAGATTCATAAAAATCACCCATGAACGCCTTAAACGCCATCTCTCGGCTAAGCAGGCTGAAGGGCTACAACATGAATTTATGCCTCTTCATTAACTTCGAACCTTGTGTTTACTATTTCCTGATTCGTCTTTAAACATTATATCCAACCATTAACCCTTATATTACATCAAATTCCAAAATTTAAATGAAATCTTTTATCATTTCAATTTAATTCCAAGTTACAAATAAATAAAGATCATGGTTTAGTAATGGGATGATTTAACATATTTATTATATTAATAATATAATATAATATATACTATTTAGCATTTTAACATCGGTATATCCCTTTGGATCAGTCAAACGATCACATTTTCCAAAACTCAAAACATAAAACTTCTATATCTTTGAGTTTTCTATGTTATATCCAAATCTCAAATCATTTGGACTTCATATGAGCAAGATATATCACTAATTACCATTTTGCCCTTAAAATTAATTCATTATTTTTTCAACTTATTTACGAAAATATCATCAAAATAAATTGAATATTTTTCAACTTATTTACGAAAATATCATCATACTATTTTATAGTCGTAATATCTCAGTCATTACACTACTCTTGCTCGAAATCTTTACAGCGACTCTCTTATTTGTTATTATTTCGACACTCGTGCGTGGGTTACTGTATCCCAAGTATACTACTTGTGGCGAATCCTACGAGACCTCCGAAATTCCATTAGCCTTGCTAGAGGAGAATCATGTGATACGGTTGTTATGGATCAATTAGCAGAGGATTTGTACAAAAGTTTGAAGGGTAGACAATACCTTATTGTAATGGATGATGTTTGGGATACCGAGTTCTGGGATGATATTAGACGGGTTTTTCCAGATGATAACAACGGTAGTCGGATCATTCTGACTACACGGCTATCAGAGGTGGCCATTCATGCCAATTCTTTTAGCTCTATTCATCACATGAGTCCTCTTACTTTGGAAGAAAGTTGGAATTTACTCCGTGCTACAGTGTTTGGGGAAGAAAGTTGCCCTTCTAAATTTGAGAAAATTGGGAAGGATATTGCAAAGAATTGCAAAGGGCTTCCGCTCGCAGTAGCCGTGATCGGTGGTCTTCTCTCCAAAGGCAGGAGGACTCAAGATTATTTGGAGTACATTGCAAGAAATGTGAAGTCTTTGGTAATTGGAAATGATGATCGATTGATGGGTATTTTATCTTTGAGTTACAGCTACTTGCCTGACCATCTGAAGTCTTGTTTTCTTTACATGGGAGTCTTCCCCGAAGATCAGGAGATATCCGTCTCTCAACTTGTCATGCTTTGGCTCGCTGAAGGATTTTTGAAACATGTCAGTTCTAAAAACTTAGAAGAGGTGGCAGAGGAGTACTTAAATGATCTAGTTAACAGAAATCTTGTCGTGGCTTGTCAGCGAAATCATCATGGACTTATAAAAACATGTAGCATCCATGATCTTCTGAGGGACTTGTGTGTTAAAAAAGCTGAGGAGGAGAGTTTCCTTCTAGTGATAGGTCGCCATGTTCGTCTTTTGTCAGAAGGTAGAAAGTCTAGCCATCGTATTAGCATCCATAAATCTCATTTAGGTTCAAGTTTTATAAGTGGTAACATAAACTCCATCCGTTCACTTTTATATTTCGAGCCAAATTATTCGGGTGATAGAAAATTATACTTTTTAGGAAGGTTAAAACTTCTAATAGTGTTGGATGCACTGTCAATGGTGTTTCGAGAGATTCCTTCTGAGATATTTCTACTAGTTAACTTAAGGTACCTTGCTTTCATTTATAAGAGGGCAGGGGCGTGCTTCCTGTAACAGTATCCAACCTTCAAAATCTACAGACCTTGATTTTTTTTTTTCAGCAAAATCTTCTCGTCTGCCTTCAGAAATTTGGAAATTGCCTCAGCTGAGACATCTTTTGTTAAATGTAGATTTCTTACCTCACCCTTCAAGGTCAATACACACTCTGCTTAATTCTTTCGGTCTTCAATACTTATCCACACTTTCAATTGTAAAAGATTTTAGTTGCACTAAGGAGGTCATTCAGAGTTTACAAAATCTGAAAAAATTTGGAGTTCATTGTTCTTCAGAAGATCATTCCAATTTCAACAATCTTTTTTATGCATTCAAGCTTGATTCCTTGAAATGCTTCATCTTTTACAACGTGGATCATTCGCAAGTGAGCTTTTTGTTCCCATTCAAACTCAGAAAGCTAACTCCAAGTTGTTGCAGAATGTCGTGGGATAAAATTACAATAGTGGGTTCTTTGCCTAATCTTGAAGTGCTGAAACTGAAAGATAATGCCTATAAAGGCCCTGTATGGGAACCAAATGACGGGGAATTTCTCCGACTAAAGTTTCTACTCCTTGATAGGATCGATTTGGTCCACTGGAACGCCAGCAAGTCACACTTTCCAAAACTTCAGCACTTGAGTCTTAGTTGTTGCTTCAATTTGGAAGAAATCCCTTACGAAATTGGAGATATTCCTACGCTACAAATGCTTGATTTGTATGAATGCAGCACTTCTGCTGCTGAGTCGGCAAAGCTAATACAAAAGGAACAAGAGAGCTTAGGAAACGAGCTTCAAGTTCGAATACTTTCGTTGGATGATTTTTTTTCCCAGTCAGAACGAAAGAAATCTTTTCGACAGGTAAATGTTGCGATGGCTTCCAAATTATCTGCCATATATTGGTTTTCAAATATAAAGTTATCTACTGTATATATTGATCTCGATTTTTCCAGTCAGAAAGAAAAAAACCAAAATAGAAAGTCTTGAACATTTTCAAATACATATACATGTACACACTTATCAAGATGATTGATTATGTTGTATTTAAAAAAAAAATAGGAAAGAAAATAAATATAAAATTTATGTAAGAACTCCTTGTTTTTTTTTATGACATGGGAACCTATAGTCCGCTATCATTCGGTAATCACCGGATAAAACCCCTTATCGGACTGATGCAATAATTTATCAACCACGTTAGTTAGATAAGACACACTGGACAAACTATGTGCGACAAAATCGCCCGAAAAGTTGTTAGTAGGAGAAATCAAACTCCTAACTTTTAATTAAGTATTCTTCTACTCTATCAACTTGAACATCTCTCAAACAAAATAACCCTTGTTTTTCTTTTGTTCACATGTTGCATTGGATGCTCACAGGCAAAATTATTTGTGAAGTAATTATTGGAGGTTATGATTATATATAAATATATTAAGTGTGGAATAAATTCGTATTTTAGGATAATGCAATTGCACTCACGCCTGCCAGGATTGTCCCCATCTTCTTCTTAAATAGATCAATGCTTGTATAAGATGGAACTTTAATAAAAAAAGACAATCCTGAAAAATGAAGACTTGGAACAGTTCCAACAAGAAACAAAAGTAAAAATATTCTATTTTTAAACTAAGAATATAAATAAACAACATTTGAATAAATAAATTGTGAAATATAACTCCAGAAATTGAGAAGGAAAAAAAAAAGACTGACCAAAAAGATCAGCGACTTCAACCAATATCAAATTAGAAAATGTTTTTCATTTTTTTTTAAAAAAAGAATATTAATGAGTAAAAAACTAAAAGTTTAAGCAACCAAAATCTCGTCATTGCTTTTCCAGTCGTGGTAGCTTTTACTAAACCAATTTTAAGTAGTCAAGAATCTTGGTGAACTGGTAAACCAAAAAAAAAAGTACTTTTTGCCGGTTTCAAATAAAAATATTTAGTCTTCTTTGAATTTTTAAAAATTTCTCACTAAAATTAAAGATTAAATATTCTCACTTATAATTAGAAGAGGAAAAAAAACACCCTTAAACTTATTAAGGCAAATAATCTTGTATTATTCGATACTATACTTGGAGTATTTCTCATCCTACGACACAATCAAATATTAATTTTTAAATCATTAATATATACGTTAAGTTGTACAAAAATATGAATAATATATATTATTTAATAATATTAGGATCAAAGAAGAAAAANCAATTTTCAGTTACGTGTACTTTACATTGACAAAAATCAAATGGTAGTAAATAAATAAAATATTTAATGGTCATCTGGATTTTTATTTATTTTTGGACTTTGGTAATTAACCTATAATTTAACAATAATAATCTACCTATGTATGTTATTAAACTTGATGTCTTTATACTAAAAAATTTGATGTTATGGCCATCTTTTTATTGAATATCAAATTCATTTTTAATTTAAAATTAGTTATTTAAGAAGAAATATATGATAGTAAATTTATCAACACAAATCTATTTGCATTGTATCTAAATCTTATTTAAATTCAAATTATCATGTGATCTCATTTAAAAATTATTATAAAAACCAAAATAATATAAAAACAATATGTAAACTTTTTCTTTTAATTATTTTAAAAAAAATCATATTAAATTTTTTGTTTATGCACGGATAGCATGTCATTTGAGTACTAGAATAATATTAATAACTTCCATCATATTTTAATTTGAGATATTTGTGATATAAATTATCAAATCATTAATAAATTTAGTTCGGATTTGTGATCATTTACTACTATGAATGTCAAATGTACTGGCGGAGGCCAGCTCCCAACCTGCCATTAGGTTGCGGATTAGGCGGGTCGGCCCGTCTATTTTTAAAAATATATATAAAATTAATTTTTTAAATAAAATATGTTAGAAAACTAAAAAAAAATTATTACAAAGTTATTTATCATAAAAATTAAGTCAAATAAAATTTAAAAATATTTATCTCAAAAAAACTTAAAAACACAATTTTATATTAAAAATAAAATCATATTATGGTAGCCAGCCCGCACTGTCTCGACCAGCACCGCCCTCACTTGTAACCCGTGCAGACTCAACCCGTTTGGCCAACCTTCAAATAGGTTGAGATTTTTCCAATCTAGTCCATCTCATTTATACGACAGTTTGGATCGACTCGACGTATCACATACTAAAAAATTACTTGACTATTTCAGCTAATGGAACTTTAGAAAATGTGATAAAAAGTAGTAAACGATCACTAATCACCCTTTTATATATTTGATTGATTTGATGATTTGATTTGAGAGCGCAATTGCCGATTTATTTAACAAAGGATCTGAAAGGTACAAGCAATTAAATGCAATTATGTCATTGTTCATGTTGGTTAGGTGAAACATTGCTTTCATATATAGTTTATTATTTATTTATTATTATTTATCATGGTTTCAAATACATTTCGTTCCGAAATTTTCGTGTGAAATGAACTCTAAATCATCGTGAATAGGTCTCTTGTGAGATAATCTCACGAATTTTTATCTATAAGATGAGTCAATCTTACCAATATTTACAATAAAAAGTAATATTCTTAGCATAAAACGTAATATTTTTTCATGGATGACTCAAATAAGAGATCTGTCTCACAAAATACGACTCGTGAGACCATCTAACATAAGTTTTTGTCAATAATCATTTATATTCTTTTTCTTCCATATTAAAACGTTAATTGACGTTAACATAGATTACACTCAAAATATTTCTTTTTTCTGAAACATCTTTTTATCAACTGGGAAACATTTTTAAAAAAAAAACAGTCATACTTGCATACATACATACATACATACATATATATATATATATACGGAATTGATATAATTAACTAAATATTAATTCCTACAAAAAAACTAAATATTAATTAATTGTTTAACATTAATTAATTTAAGTTTAAAAGGATAAAGTGGTGTGGACTCGAGACAAATTTCCACGACGACTTTCGACTCTATCATCTTCTTTCCAATATTTACTGTAACAGAGTGAGCATGCCGTGCGGTGCTTGATAACAAGGTTTGAAGATATATTTCTTGATGGGAAGGAGGAAACATACTGACTTTGATGTTAATGTTGTTTCCCTTCTCCCTTTTGGTTATATATATCATTAAAATGGGATTGTTTTTTTATATTTTCTTTGTGATTTTTTTAAAGAAATTTTGGGATGATCAAGGTTAGAATCTTTGGTGGTTTTTCATTTCATTTTATTTTGTTGCTGATAGAAAAAAGGTGTTCTATTAATTATCTTAGTGCGATTGGTGGACTGAAGGTGGATGCTTGACTTTTTACTTGGGTAGATCTGAATTGCATTATTGGATTTAGGACTTCAACTGAAATGTGCTGGTGCTGATTTTGTTCATATATTGTAATCGCATTTGAATTTTTTGGATGGAAATGATGTGGGAATTATTTCTATCATATTCTTTTGGAATCATTTCTTTATTTGTTTTTTTTAATGTTACAAGTCTAGATCCTCAAAAACTTATAGTTTCTTGATGTTATACTTTTTGGGGCTTGCATAATATGTCTCCTTCTTGAGGGAAAGTCATATATCCTCTCTATGAACGCGAATCTTTTTTTTACTGTAGAGCTAATGGGTGGGAAGAATTCAAAGAATCCGAGTACGGGTCGGTATTCATCTTATGGCTCCAGTTCACAATCATGGAATAATCATCCCTATCCACAGCCATCATATGTTCAACCGAGTCACA
Organism: Primulina huaijiensis; assembly: GCF_012295235.1. Taxonomy (NCBI): domain Eukaryota; kingdom Viridiplantae; phylum Streptophyta; class Magnoliopsida; order Lamiales; family Gesneriaceae; genus Primulina; species Primulina huaijiensis. Next base: position 683,328 of record NW_027356198.1, on the reverse strand, counting down.
GCTACACAGCCCCAACGCCAACCTACGGTGTTCCATATGAGTCCAAGAGAAAATTGGAGAGGAAGTTCTCGAGAATAGATGACAACTACGACACCTTAGAACAGGTAGAATCATCATCTGAAATCCTTGTGCTGAATAAGATTAAAAAAAGGTTGCAAGTAAGAGCAGATTCATGGATCCTTCTTGTCAGTTAGTTGAAATCTTGATTGTCGATTATTGTAAACTAAATCTTTGATGGTGTAGAAATTTTTAATGTCGTGCATTCTTAAGATGTGTCTAAAGTTGTTAAAGATGTGCAGGGTAAGCAAGTGTTTGTGGATAGGTCAAGATAGTTTATCTTCTTAAAATGAAACAACAATCTGATGTTGAAATTTGTTTCATCCTTTCTAATTATGTAAACATAGGAAGCGTGCCTTGAACTTTCTTGAACTATTCATCTCAATAAAATATTCCTGATTTAGGTCACTGATGCACTATCACGAGCCGGTCTGGAATCCTCAAATTTAATTGTTGGAATTGATTTTACCAAAAGCAATGAATGGACAGGTATGTTGTCTTCTGCATGCCATTTTAAAAAAATAATAATTAAAGTGCAGTGCCATTGAATTTTCTTTTATTTTAGGTGCAAGGTCATTTCATCGAAGAAGTTTGCATGCCATTGGAGATGAGCAAAATCCTTATGAACAAGCCATATCAATCATCGGGAGAACATTATCCAAATTTGATGAAGATAATTTAATTCCATGTTATGGTTTTGGAGATGGTATTTTCTCGAGAATCTTGTTATTTCATTTTTCTGCGGTTGAGAAATGGGAGATTTTATTATTCTATTTTGACAGCATCAACGCATGACCAAGAAGTTTTTAGTTTTTTCCCGGATGAGAGATTTTGTGATGGCTTTGAGGAAGTTTTGACACGATATAGGGAGTTAGTACCTCGATTACGACTTGCAGGTTCAAGCTTGAGCCTTCTGATTTTTACCCAACTTATCAGTCTTCTTTTCTCTTGATAACTCTTGCTTCTTGTCTCCGCAGGGCCAACATCATTTGCTCCTATCATTGAAATGGCGATCACTATTGTGGAGAATAGCGGCGGCCAGTACCATGTTTTACTGATTATTGCTGACGGACAGGTAAGAAGTGCTTTTTTGGAACAAATAAAAACTATAATTTTTCCCCAATTCTTGATGGAACTTTACGTTGGTTTTTTCCGTAATGGTTCATTTTTTGAAGTCTTGGCTTGTGAATCATTGTTCATCCATGGTTTATCATTTAATTAAGGTTACAAGAAGTGTTGACACTGATCGAGGCCAATTAAGTACTCAAGAGAGGAAAACCGTTGAGGCAATAGTTAAAGCCAGGTGCAATTAGTGCATGCCAATGATGTGTTACGATCATATGTGCTAAAAAATAAATTGAATCCCTTCACCATTTTTCCTACTTTCTTTGGTTCATTTTGCAGTGAGTACCCGTTATCGATAATTTTAGTGGGAGTTGGAGATGGGCCATGGGATATGATGAAGGAATTTGATGACAATATCCCTGCTCGAGCATTCGACAATTTCCAGGTAAGTTAACCAGATGTAGCTTGCTCGTGGTAAAATCTATTAAAATAAAAAAGAAAAAAAAAGAGTACTCATTTTGGCAATTATCTTAAAATCTTACATCATTTATTACTTCCCTGTATATCCCTAGTTTGTAAACTTCACAGAAATCATGTCAAAAAACATGGACCGATCCAGGAAAGAAGCTGAGTTTGCGCTGGGAGCCTTAATGGAGATACCGTCTCAATATAAAGCAACATTGGAGCTCCAAATTCTTGGGTAAAATAATACAATTAATTTCTTTTAATTTGGGAAAGGTTTAACCGATATGTTCTTACATTGATCAAGTGGTTTGCTCAGTGCTTCTAGAGGGAAGGATGTAGACAGGGTATCTCTTCCCCCTCCTCTATATCGTCCAGCTGCTGCCACTGCATCAAAGCCTCCCCATTCTCGTAATTTCTACCCAAGTGCACCTGCTTCTCGAAGACATGATCCAGTTGCTCAAACGAGCCAGCCTTCGAGCTATGCTTCCGAAAACCATGTATGGAATCCCGCTTTTGTAGATAGTCCATAATTTTTTTAGTTGTTTCTCTTTTCTTTTGTTCTTGGGTGATGAAGTTATTCATAAATACCATAATTCTTTTACATTGCTGTTAAAAACCATGTTTTTCAAAAGCTCGAGTTCAAGGTACGTGGTGCAACAATAATTAGGAAATATATGACCATGTATGTACCCAGTTGATTGAACATTAAGTGACAAAGGCCTAAAAATAAGCACCATTTACCAATTTAATGAAGTATATGAGGAGGAATTTAGCAACAGGAGTTTTGAAGCTGTGAACGGGAACTGAACTCCTCTAAGGCATGACACATTCGTTCTAGAATGAAGACCCTTTTAGGCATGTGGCAATCTATTGATTCCGATAATGGCACACCGACTTTCAATGACAAAGTCCAGGTATATTGACCTTATATTATCCATACTTTGATAGCTTTGCCCTGTCTGCCTTGTGGATCCGAAGGATATGGCGTTTGGCTGTGGACATCAGGTATAAGTACTATTTTAGTTCCTCGATTTACTAAAAAAAAATAACAATGCCCGGTGACCATGACTTCATCTTCTATGCTTTTGTCCTTTTTGGTTAAGCAGACGTGTTGCGAATGTGGCCAAGACCTGTCATCATGCCCAATCTGCCGAATGGCAATTGAAACAAGGATAAAGCTTTACTGAATAGAAACCTTATCATCGAATTGAATGAGATTTATCCAATAAAAGATCTCTTCCATGTACAAATCTCCTACTTCTTTCCTTACTTCTGTCTTCACTCTTGCATCTGCATCTGTACAGCATCAGATGACATTCATCAGATTATCTTTCTTGATCGTTTGAAGGTACATTGATTGTTTAGCATTCTGTTGTTTAGTTCGTAGACTAGTGCATCTCTTTTCTTGAGTTGTTAACTAATGCAAATGCAATCCTATTTCTGACGATTTATTTATTTGTTCAGTATTTGTTTCTGAAGATCACTTACTTTCCATGCACCATTTTATATATTTTAGTCTTCTGAAGGTAATCGATGGGCTCATTGCATCAACACCACTTAAAAAATTAAAAACAAAAAACACCCTATGTAATAAACCTCCTGTTTTTATAAATCAGACATAAAACACCTTACCAGGGGGCTGAAATATGTTGGATTTAAAAAAAAAAATGAAGGATGTATTAGCCTGTTAATATTTTTAGAGATGGCTGTATTTTTTACTTTTCACTTGGAGATTGGTGTAATTGAGTCGTAGGCAATGGTACATTACTTTGTGTTATAGAATGAGATTAAAAATTGGACTTTCGAAAGTATTGTGCGACATTTTTTTGGCAAGATTTTGAATCAAGCGGATTGAATCGATTGATGTACAGTATGTAAAAACATAAACTATTAATATTCTTAACGCAGTGGGATTGAAAATTTTGTGTATTATTGGGAATTCACAAGCAATTATTCTTATTCAAATTTGTTGCAAATAAAAGAGAGAATATGCTTATATAGTGTATTATAAAATTGTAAAATTACAACGAATTTATTTAAATAATCTTTTTTAAAAAAAGTTGAATGTTAGAAGATTGACAAGATTTAATTACATGCAATGCATCTCATTATGTAAAACCCACCTAGCAACAAACTGTAACCTTAATCGCAATTCAATTAACCCAACACTCAAATTCCTCGTGGAAAATAAACAATTCCATTTCTTTCCAAATTCTAATGATCAGCCTTCAATTATCCGCTATTGAACTGTGCAATAAAAGAAGTATTAGGGAAGGGAAAATGGCAGCTTCTAATGAACAACACAGGTATTGTGGCAATGCACATGGCCTTAACTCACCACAACACTGTCATAATTTCAGACCAGACCGAATCAGGCCAGTTCGGCTACCAACTGCGTGGGCGATACAAGGGGGCACGATGCAGAGGGGCGCGTAAGAATTTGCAAGATACAATGGGACACGATGTAGAGGGACACTAACAATGTAAGGTATCCCACCGAACTACGTTTGGAGGTATTTGTACCGGCTCATATGGAGGAAGATTTCGATCATCAAAGGCCACGAAATGTGTCGATTTGTCGGCAATAGGTGGCAGACTATATTTATTAAGGTTGGTGGCAAGGGTTGGCATATTTGACTAATGATTCAGATAGAAAAAGGAAGACGCGTATACAGACAAGGGGTTCTAGTGAGTGATTGTACACCGTAAAATATTATAGTGAAATTCTTTTCATCTTGTCCGTGGTTTTTATCCTAATAAATTTTAAGTGTTTTCCACGTACATATCGGTATCCAGTTTATTTTTTATTTTCATATTTATTATCTCAAATTGTAGCACTCTTGACCAACACGATGCACATCAATGGAAGTGATAAAAGGGGTGGGATATGGGGCAGAATTTAGTGTTCATTTTTTCTTGGAAAAGAAGAATGAATCAAGAAACGAGGTCTCTTTTATAGAGTATTCGCCACCATTTAAAACACATTCCACATCAATGAACCAGAGGATGCTGATTCTCAAGTGCAAGAAGAGGGCGACGGATGAGAATGGAGGGATGAAAGCTGTTTTTGAAGCTCCTCCATCTCCCCAAAGTGGCACCTTCTGGTTATTACATCCTTAGTGTTGTCAATAACGAAATTCCTGGTATCTCTCAATGGGTTAGATTTAAACATACTTGAAAGTTCTTTTTTTTTTCCCCCCTTTTTGGTGTATCTCTGTAGATTTGTGTTCTTTTGTTTTAACTTGTGAACGTGGATCAAAGGGCAATTGAAGAAATCCAAACAGGATTTCATAAATGTAAATGAGCTATGAATTCTTATATTCAGATGATGTCGATTTATGAAATGACTAAAATACAAATAGAGACGTCATAGATCCTTCCTAACCCGCCAACCAAATTACACGTAAAATTGGTTAGATCCGTCGAGTCCGCTTACCACATAAAATAGTTGGGTTGGAATGATAATTTCCCAACCCACGGTTGTGAGCTGGTATCCCGTTTCACGTCTCTAAATACAAAGGAAACAAAAATGGCTCAATGACCCAAATAACAGATGCTACGGTTTTCAATAAAGCCGAAAGCTGGTCATGTGTGCGTATGCACAACACTACACATAAAGCACTTTTTTACACAGACCTGGGAAGAATACAAAGGAGTTTACCTTGTCATATTATTTACATTTTCGGGACCATGTGAGTATACATGCTCAATATGAAAAAGACCACCTATTCCCCTCTCAGTTGAGCTTCTCGACTTGTCAGTGGCACATATCGTACAGAAGTTTCGGTTCGGACGCTAAGTGAACCGTCCATTTGTTTTTCTACGACTTTCAAATCCTGGAACATGTTCCCAACAGGGATCACCAATCTTCCGCCTGGCTTCAATTGTTCAATAAGTGCTTCTGGAATTTCTGATGCGGCTGCTCCAACGTGAATTGCATCGTAAGGGGCACGCTGGGGCCATCCCAGTCTTCCATCTGTTCAGCATTGAAAATCTTGTAATCCGTGAAGTTGAACATACAGTAGAACTAACATGATTTTCTTGGCACTGAATTGATTTCAACAGATATAAGTTGACTAGACAACTTAATCTAGGTAGCGAGAAATCCAAAAGCCGAAAGGGTCGACGGGGTGCCTCAGGATTTACAGGGTGAGGGGAATGTATAAAAACGATGCATCAAGTTACCATATGTCAGCTGTCTTCAAAATAGGTTAGGCAACAACTAGTCACAAAGCACATGAAACCATTTTCCTCAAAAAAAAAGCCTGAAAACTGAACAAAAAACAACCTTTGAATGCACAATTCCATCCGAAATAAAATGGCAATCGACGACATACCGCCAGCATGCATGGATAGGAATCCTTCTTTCAGTAGTTGTGCAGCAGCACTCTTTTGGATATTTATAATAGAGGACTCAACCAGCTCAGGAATATGTTCCACTCCAACAGCACGACCTCGTGGCCCAACCATGACTGCAAAGCATGCGGTCAAATACCCAGTGCCTAAAAGCGAAGATGTTTCAGGACATAAAAATCCGAGAGTTCTCAATTCCGGAGGCCAAAAATTGCATCTATCTTTCTTTTTTTTTCTTTTTTTTTTTTACCAAATTCACCATATGAAAAACATAATTTATAACAGTAACAAACAAGATTTTAAACCGTTTATCATATCCAACTTGACATCCATCGGTATTGCCAGTGTATATTAATTTTTTTAAAAAAAGTAGTGTAAATTAATTTAATTACATGGAATAGACGCGCTGAAAACTGATAGCCATATCAGATAACCTAAAAAAACTAAAATAAACAGAAATGGCGAACACAGTTACAACGTGGGGCCAGAAACCAGCTTACACGAATATGAAAAATTCCTAATATTTAAGGATGAGGTGATACATATTTACCTGAGCCAATATCCAACGCGTGCATTCCAGGTTTTAAATTGTTTTCCAACAATTCAAGGCATGTGGCATGCATGTGAGGGGCAGAAATAGTAGCATTGTAACCTATCTGCGCCGGAGTGTCAACATATGGCGGTGTACCTTCAGGAACAAACAATGCCCTGTCTATGCTTTTCATTACTTCAGCTATTTTATTTGATTTTATCACTCCATATCTCTGCAACTGATCCACCATTTCATTATTCTTATCGACACCACTTCCAGTCCAGATCCGCTGCTTAGGAACATAAAACAACATTGAGATAAGACTTGACAGGACGGTCCGTCTCATGATCTGTCACCAAGTGAACAGGAAACTAAATAACAATATCATAACATAATTTTCTTAAGAAAACTCTAGGATTCAGTCAATCATAAAATTAAAATTAGCTATTCAAAGCACTCGTTCAGTGATGAATTCTAAAATATAACCTCAGGAAAAAAAAACAAAGAAGAAACCATCGTCCTTACCAAGGTCAATAAATGCCAATCTAAGTTCGATTACCATTTTAACAAATCCTGCGAAACCCATCGCAAAAACCAATTATTTGGCTTCAGCAGCTTAATCTTGTTTATTAGTTCACATACAAGGAACAGTAAATCCTTCCACGTTCCATTTAACAGATAAAGCTATCATTCATATAAACGGCACATCTACTCCAACTTTTTATTGCATAATCAAGACTAATTTTGAATCACTTTAGATAGCCAAATTCAAACATTTCCTACCGCAGAAAAGCTCAATCCAGCTTCCGAAACAATCAATATATTCCAAACAAGACATTTCCATGAAAAATTTCAGTAGTTACAGCCACTTCAAGCCAAAATGCAGTGCCATCATCAAGGCAATACACATAATTCATTCTATAGAAAAATCTCTGGTAAATCATGATGATGTTCCTGGGTAAAGAATAGTGGAAAAAATAACTAAATAGAACAGTACCTCCATGCGGGAAAAAAGAGAGTTTCCCATTAAGTGAGGATTAAGCAAGCGGCGGCCAGAGGATATGGTGGAGCTATTGAGGACGGCGACAGGCGGCGGAGAGAGTTCCCGTGTACGGCGGTGGTGGAGGTAGCGAGGAGTGAGGTACGAGAAGGATAACTGAATAGGCGCACGATAGCGGCAACCCCAAGCTATTGGTGAGTGTGACGTGGAAGGCAAATCGTTTTTTGTCACCATACCTTTCTTGCTTACCGCCTGCTTCGTGTCTCTCTGTCAAGCTTCAGCTGCTTCTATCGCACCGCTAAATTAAGGTTTTATAAATAATCTTAAAAAAGTAGGAATCAATAGCCCCTATAGCTCAGTGGTAGAGCGCCAGTCTTGTAAACTGGAGGTCTGTAGTTCGATCCTGCATGGGGGCATACTATTAAGAATAATTATATTTTTTAAAATTTTCATTTTTAAACTGTTGGTGTTTTTATTCGAACAGCGTCTTGTATTATAATATGTAAATCCTTTGAACTGTATTTTTATTGTGTTCTTCTCAAGTTTCTATGATTTTTTCAAATGGTTTTTAATGTGTTAATTTAATTGAGGTTGACATATTTATTTAAGTTTCGAAATTCATGGCATTTCAATAATATATTCATGATATCAAATATTTTGGTGTAATTGTGTTGTGATATCATGAATGTTTAATATATCATACTCATATATTCATAACGCGTGTATCTCAGTTGTTAGTATTTATAAAATTTCGACTCTTTTAAGATATTTAATTTAATTAATAATTAAATTGCATAAGGTACATTGCTCAACCGCCAAAGAAAAATTCATCATACAATCGTTATTAAATTCAATTTTACAAAATTAACTTTTAATTTCAAATAGATCAATGGAGCAATACAAACCGAAAGATCTGAAAATAAAAACCTCATACCATATGAGGTTAAATAATGTTAATATATTTTTTTAATAAAGGTGAAAACCTACCACAATTATTTTTCGGTACGTGCTAAATAATAAGATACAAACCACTTTAGTCAGATAAATTAAACTGAACAAACATTGTGTGACAAACTCGCTCGAAAAAAAATTGATAAAAGAAATCGAACTCCTGATCACTGATCGAGCACATGTATCCATGCACTAGTAAATAAGATTAGAGGGCGTTAAAACTTATTTTACTACACTTAATTTTATTTTTTTAAAAAAGAAATACATACTTTTGTATTTTTTTTAAACAATTTCGATCTAAACTTAATCTTGAAATGTGAGAAAATTAAAATCTGATCGACTTAAGAGTACTACTCTTTGCATCATCGTTCAGATAAGCAATGAACTGGTCTGGTCTTTTAGATTTTGATTACTTCGAGCAGAAGAACCATTACAGACGAGTATCAGTGGCCACCTTCAAACCATACAAGTAGCACTCAATCATCTACCCAAAGGTGCCTTGCAGATCTTTTGATCTCCACCATGTAAAATTGACTGAAATGTTGTTCCTAACAAAAGTAAAACATGCAGACGATATCTCATTCACTGTAAAGCTGAAACTTGCACCGTTGGAGTCAAATGGGCCGAACACCAGCTTTTGATAAATTCATATCCCATTAAGCAAAAGCAACCTGAACTCACAAACACTAGAAATGCCTTTTATTATGTCCTGCAGTTTCTAAAGAAGTAATGGAGCAGTTTCTTAAGGTATTTTGCATGTGTTAGTGCTACGGTATTGAAGCACTCACAGGCATCACAGTTGATTCAGCCAGAGAGAATGCTGAAAGAATCGGAACGCCTACGAGGTTACCAGCCACCAAATCTTATTCTGTCACTTAAGCTCTGTACATTCAGCGCTGGATTATTAATAAGTGAAATTCATATCACTGTGACTTAACAAGCTCAGCGATCTTCTTTCATTTTTCTGTAACTCAGTAGGTCAATCTTGTAAACAACTTTTCGTGCAACCATTGGCCCATTGCAACTCTTATCCTCGTCTAGAAACTCCATTTCACGATGATAAAAACAGCTATAATGAACAATCACATTTTTCATCCCAGAAGTTACTTGGCCTCCGTTGTTAATATCAAGAGGAGACATTTTTAGCTGATTCCATGTCTCACTATAACACTCATCATCCATGACAATCAGACACATATTGCCGAATAAAAGTTTTCCTGACTTCTTTCTATGTCTCGTAGTTATCACCATCTTGTTATTAGTCGCTCTTTTGCTCTTTAGAAAAGAGACTATGAGTACTTCATGAGCGCTCATGTCTTGATGCAAGACAATTACGAACTCTCCTTTCTGTCTACGTGCACACTGTTTTTGAGCCAAATACTCCTGATCAGACCATATTCCTTGAGAAAGAAATAGCCTATAATCGCGAACTGGAAATTCGTGTGTAATTTTCTTATTGCGAAAAATCTTGCCAACTCGTCGCATACAAATGACAGAGACAACTTCAATCTCCTTGTCATCCACATTTTCCTCCCTCACCACCTATCAAAATTGAAACACTGACATTTTAAATGCGGGAAAAACTAGAGTTCATTCGATATGCTTTTGGTAAAAGAATCACATTTATATCAACACCATATTTTCTCAGTGCTTTAACTTCATTGATGATCATAATACAACATTCACAAAAATTTATAAAAATGCAATTTTCGTTACCAAAATTATTGATCAAGCTGTCATGAAACACTGCTTTTCTAGTACCCATAACTCGTAAACAATAAAAATCTTTACTTGGAACAAGAAAATGCAGAAGCTAAATATATAGAAAAATGTGCATACTTTTGTTTTGGTTTCTTCAGGTAAATCTCGGACTTGCACAACGCCAAAATCAATCCTTCTAATCGCACTAAAAATTCTTTCCACTTTAATCCTCACACTCCGAACCTCTTTTGCAATCCCAACAAGTTTAATCATACCACCAAACCCTAATTTCTTCCAGAAATCCCGATCTCTCCTCTCCCCAGCTAGATTTTCCAAAGCACCGATCACATATTCCCCTTCAGAAACAACCACCCTTATTCCCCTCACAAATTCCTCAGCCGCGTCGTTCCTGAGGCGTTTCTTGGCTGAATCTTTGAGGAAGGCTTTGAACAGACGGATATCGTTCTCCAGCATCTCCGCTTGGTTCTTGGCTCCAAGGATCAATCTAGCATGGTGAATAATCAGCCGTCTGAGGTTCGAGAGAAGGAAGTGAACAGCAATATCTGCGATTTTGAGCCGGATTTTTGGAGGTTTTTTGTTTGTGAAGAAGTATAATGTTGCAAAGGAAATAAGTTTGAGGGGGAATCCATGGATTAATGGCAGGGGAAAACGGAGCAATTTCTCCATCAACAGCTTCATAGCTATGTACTGAGTACCAGTTCACAGATGCGGTCAGCGAAATCTCCTGTTTGCTTCCGAGTTAGTTGATTATAAAACAACACTGCACAAACCAAAGCAGGTCAATGTGATATCTGACGATGAAGCTATGATCTATGAGTCAACTTGCACTTTTTTGAGGGAGTCGTGAGACGGGTTAATCCTACCCATATTCATAATAAAAAGTAATATTTTTAGCATAAAAAGTAATATTTTTTCATGGATGACCCAAATAAGAGATCCGTCTCACAAATACGACCCGTAAGACCGTCTCACACGAGTTTTTGCCATTATAATATACTAGTGTATCGACTCACACATTATATATTTATATAATATTTTTATAATTTATTTGATTTATATTTAAATGAAGATCAAAATATAATTATAAAAAATAGTAAGACGTATATATATATATAGACGTCTATCATGTAAATTTATATAAGCATTGATGAAGTGACATTCATTAGATGTGATGAATATAGAAAAATTATACAGAATATCACCACATCGATGTTTGCATAAATTTGTACGGCATGTGTGTCTGTATAACATGTGTGTGTATACATTGTATTTATACTATAATATGAAAATGGGGTTTAGAATAAGAGTGAGTCTCATGTAAGACCGTCTCACGGATCTTAATCGGTGAGACGGGTCAACCCTATCCATATTCACAATTAAAAGTAATACTCTTGGCATAAAAAGTAATACTTTTTCATGGATGACCCAAATAAAAGATCTGTCTCACAAATACGACCGTGAGACCGTCTCACACAAGTTTTTGCCTTAGAATAACTCAATGGCATGGTGTTTGGCAGACCATCTTACCCCTAATTTTTAAAATCACCCCTCGATACTCTTTTCGTTCGAATCGAGTATCGGATATTCCAACATATTCGGAAAAAATTGTCATCTGACCATAATAATTGGGCTACATAGGTGGCCCATATGCAATGTGTTTAATATTGTGAACGGGCTAGTTAACTGCATCCGGTTAGAGCCCAATCGAAAAATAAAGACTACAAATTCCGGCTCACTAAAATTATCCATAATTAAATTCCTCTAAAAAAAACACACAACTAAAGTGATTTACTACGATAATATAACCAATCAGGTTATTCGGATAATGAGTAATTAGTTAACTTTTTTTAAAAATTATTGTTCGGCTCAAAACGATTCGATTATTATTTTTTCAGTAGCAAACAAATAGAACAATCACGTTTACGAGGTAGAAATTGTTTTCGTTTCATGTCTACTTTTGCAGTCGTTTGGTTCATTTCTTGTATAAATGGATTTGATTCATTTGACTAATTTATTTATATTTATATAATACAATTTTATAAGTTTTCTTGATTAAAAAATTAATAATAAAATCGACTAGTTAGTTGAACCATGTCTTTTTTTTATAACACAGTACCGTAAATACACAAATTCCACCCATTGCACGCCTCAAACCATTCCTTTCAAGCACGATCGCGAATTGCCATTAGTCAATACCAGGATTCTATCCAAAAACAAAATAAAAACAAGTCATACCAAGATATGCGGGAAGGAAAAACAACGATATATCAGTCATAAATACTAATTATCTTTCGAACGTGTTGCGTGTTTAGCATACTAATTTAATACGTTTTAAAAACATCTAAAAATATCAAAGTATTCNATATAGAGCCGAAAGCGTAGTAATTATTATGTGATCGGGAGCACAATAAGAAGAAAAAAAAGCAAGAAGATTTGGCCACAGCAAAAGGGTACTCCACCTAATATTCTAATGCAAATCAAGCTGTCACTTTGATCAGGCTAGGCGGAAAATGTAGTTTTTTGGTGGATTATAGTGATCATATGAAGCGTGTGAAAAATGAATCAAGCACTATTTCGACATCATTATTGTGAAAAAAACCTTTTCGTTTTTTTCACTATCTCCAGTTTGACCATGTCCATCTAGGGATGAGCAATATTTCGGTTAAACCGAATTAACCGACCGAACCGAGCCAATTCGGAAATTCGGTTCGGTTATTTCGGAAATTCGGTTTTTAAGTTTAAAAAATATCGGTTAATTCGATTCGGTTACGGTTTTCAAAATTTTGAAATCGGTTAACCGAATTAACCGAATTATTAAATAATATTATTTAATAAATTTTTATTATTTATCAATATATATAT